>NC_064670.1:32481130-32790221 GCF_943734685.1 Anopheles coluzzii | reverse complement strand
CAGCCGTTCCCGTTCGCCGTATTGCTGTCGTGCGCTATTCGAACCAGCTCCCACGACGGCAGCGTCGAGATGTTACAGTACGTTTGCAGAAACAGCGTACAATCCTGTGACGCGAAATGAATCGATCAATCGTGTGCTACACGCTACAACGGGCAAGCTCCTTTCCTTTCAAACACACTTACATCGTTAAACTCCACGGTGAACGAGTACCCGGGCATGGTGAGCAGTCGCAGCTGGTTCGGCTGCGCCAGGCTCACCACGTACAGGTGCTTCTCGAGCGGCGTCTCGCGCAGTCCCATAAAGTACACCAGCTGGCGGGCCCGATCGTACCACACGTTGCGCCCGAGCACCTCCCAGTCGCCGGCGGTAAGCGTCACCTTCTGCACGATGCGTGCTACCAGCGTGCTGCCAATGCAGGCCATCGATGGCAACGAGTGGTCGGTGGCCCCGGCGCCACCGCTACTCGCCTCTGTCCCGTGCGCTCCCTCCCGCTGCTGCTTTGGATGTGCCGTTGGATGGGAGTTTGTGCTGTGATGGTTAGTGCTATTGCTGCTGCTGCTGCTGCAACCGTTCGGGCTGAGACTAGATGTGACCAAGTACAGATGGCGGAAGCCCGACTCCTCCGAGGCCCACAGGAACGTTACCTCCTGCTCGGACAGCTCGACAAACTGCAGCACATCGTGCACGTTCACCCAGCTGCTGGACGTTTCCGTGTAGATCACCTGCAGCGGGCGCGTCGTCGATTTGTCCAGCGGTGAGCGCCACCCGGAGGACGACTTTCGCGGCGGATGCGAATGATGCTGCTGCTGCTGCTGCTGCCCGTGGTGATGGTGGTGTTGGTGTTGGTGTTGCGGTTGCTGCCCAGGAGACGAGCCGTACGATGCTGCGCCCTGCGACCCAGCCCCATTGCCCCCGGTGGCGGTCGTCCCGCAGTTGGGCGACGACGACGAGCTGCTGTAGATTTCGCAGAAATTGTCCACCGGCAGCAGGACGAGCTCGAGCCGCTGCTGGGGCCGATCGAGCAGCTGGGCCCAAACACTGTGGGGAGGAAAGATGGCATTAAATACCCTGTGTGGCTGCTTGGCGGCTACTGTGAAATGTGGCACACTTACTATCGCGAATCCGGTGTCCAGCCGACGCGCACAATATACTCCAGCCATGGGAAGGCGAACGTTAGCGGGCACTGCAGCTCCTTGATGCACACGTCCGTGATGCGCAGGTTCTCCGACAGCCGGAACTGGACCAGCTTCAGCTTGGACTTGGCGTTCGGTGTGCCGGCACGCGGGAACCGATACTCCTCGTAGTCCCGCCCGGCCGACTGCGACGAGGGAAAGGTGTACAGGCTGACGTCACTTTCGTCCACCTCCTCGTACACGATGCGGTAGACTTCGTCTGTAGCAAAAAGGAAAAGGAAAAGGCACGGTATTAAAACGTTGTCACAACTTAATTGGAACAAAACGTTTAGTGTTTTAAATTTCAACACTCTATTTAAATGCAACATCAATTCATCAAGCAGGCTACCAAACAACAATCACGATAAAGTGGAGCGACACTCTCTGCATGTAATGCCTGGCTCGGTTTATGTGTTTACATACCGATTTACCCCGCGTTCGGGCAGCAAAACCCCTCCTCCGCAAGCGAACATTTTGTGCGATAGTTTCATAACCACAACATGCGCAACCTGTCCCGCGCGCTTCTAGCAAAGAGTTCACTCATTAGTGAACTTTAAAGCAAAACGGGGAAAGCGGTAGCGGGTTTGGGAAAGGCGGGAAACAATGCAGCAGAGAACTGCGTAGTAAATGGTAGGAAAAACCGTTTGCCAACCTCTTCAGGACGGTGCGGCGCACATTTCCTGTCCAAATGGTCTGTGTCTTGCGCAGGTTTTCCTTGCGCAGTCACCAGGGCAACCGGCGTCGCCATCAGCACCACGTGTGAAATGCGCACGCGCACGCGTTTCGCTGTACATGTTGATTTGAAAATGCCGATGTTTTGTTAAATCGGGGAGAAGTACTACGCGTTTTACTCGCTTCTTTCCTCCTCTACCAGGAAGAAATAGGAACATTGAAAGGCAAACAAACAAACAACATTGTCAGTCAACGAAAAATCAACTAAATTGTAATCTCCACCTAAACTCCATTTGTCCGCTTCTCGATCAACACTTTCAGCTTATCTGATCATATAGAGAGCTTACCTTTTGCTCATACCGTTCCATACCTTACTCAACACAATTAAACACAATTACTATGACTCAATTTATTAACACGATTACACACGACTGCGCAAAAGCAAAAAGAAACAACAACAGATACCCGAACTCGTTTAATTACTTCAGAGACGCCTTTTTTTCTTTTCTCTCCCCTTTTGCTCGGACAACTTCTCCCCTTCCCATCCCTGCCAGCTCGTTCCAGTGGCAGAAGATTGCACAAGAATCCAGCAACCATCAGCAGATCGACTTTAGCGATAATGCATAAATTGCACTCGTCTAATGCCTTTTATTTGCACCCCTACCCCATTGATCTAACCTCAAAACCCAATCCGAAACCCATGATAATTATCATTTCTTACAGGACAGGGATGCCGACGGCGGCACTTGACGACGTGTGCGAGTTGAGTTCGTTCGAGAGTTTTATCCCTGTTTTTCCTTCTTTTTTCCTTTGCAATATCTTAACGATCTTTCGCCCCGGTACATCGATGCGATCAAGTTGTAAATGATCACGTGTGATTGCAAACGATGAATGGTGGCGGCAAAAAAGAAGGCCCATAAGCATACACACATTCGCATACACACGATACATTGGTACGGTGAGTGGTATGTAGTGAGAGCATTAAATAACTCCGCGCCGCGCCGGGATTCATCTCGATCTATCTCGAAGCAATGCACCAACCACCATCGCCACCACCACCACCAAGCGCCACACAAACAAGTAAGGCCAGTGCACTTTTCACTTTCCATGACTCCGAGACGCGATCTAATGGCCCAGTGACCCGAAAACGCTGTCTGTCGCTGGCCTGATGTGTAATTATTACATGATCGATCCTTATTCAGCACGATCGCGAAAGGGTTCGTCGCCAGTCTGCGTCCAGTATACGGTCGGTCTTCGGACCACGCTGGTAAGTCAGAGGGATGATCTAAATTAGAGTTGGAGGTGGTTGGGAAAGGGACATAAATCTCTGCCATTTCACAACAAAAACTGGTGGGTGCTGAGCTTGTGGGATGGAGCAAAGTGATGTAGGATCTCGCAAAAGGTTCGAAACAGGGTAGAGTTCTGTTGTGTAATCTTTTTATCAATCGGTGGAGCATAATTTACGATCGTGCTTTTTAACGGGATGACCGCATGTGTGTTAAGAAGACGTACAAGAAAGAGCTCTTTGTTGAGAAACAACGTCCTTTTAATGATCGTTAGGATGATCTTCACGTAATCTTCACGAGGATCTCTTCAGAGATGTTTTGAGGACGTTGGGAGTTCTTTAGATTAAATTCAAAATTAAACAAGATCCAAAAGACAAGGCCCAACTCGTCAAACCATATACATGACGATTCAGAGATGTTTTGAGGACGTTGGGAGTCCTTTAGATTCAATTCCGAACTAAACAAGATCTAAAATACAAGGCCCAACTGGTTAAACCATATACATGATGATTCAGAGATGTTTTTAGGACGTTGGGATAATGAGTCCTTTAGATTAAATTCAGAACTAAACAAGATCTAAAAGACAAGGCCCAACTGGTCAAACCATATAAATCTTAAATCCTCTTACTTCTAATGAAGAACACACAATAAAAAATCCAATGTTTTAATATTTCACCATGTCTATCAGAGCCAGACAGAGCACGGTGTACGTATCTGTCTCTCTAGTGAGTCTATTTATTTACAACAACTTAACCCTCCAAAACCTCAAAAGTAGGAACTTCTCGCCCCTTCTCGCGGCTTAGTGCCAGTGGGACTTCTTCTTGATGTGGATCGAAACGGGCACCGTCTTCTCGATGTACACCGGCTTCTTGATGTAGACCGGGACCGGCTTCTCCACATGCACCGGGTACGGTTTCGGCACCTCGACGTACTCCTTGTGGATGACGGGCACCTTGACCGGGACCTTCACCGGGTACGGGACGGGCCGGTCCACATGGACCTTCTTCTCCACCACGACCGGCACCTTCTTCTCCACGTACACCGGGACCTTCTTCTCCACCTCGACCGGGTACGGTACCTTCACCTCCACCGGCACATGCTTCGTCACCTCGACCGGGTACGGGACCGGGACCTTCTTCACGATCGTCACATGCTTCACGTGCTCCTCCTCCTTGTGCAGTCCGCCGAAGTCGTGCCCGCCAAAGTCACCGCCGCTGCTGAAGGACGACTCGTGGCCGGACCCAAAGTCCCAGACGCCTCGCTTCGCCTTGCCCCCTTCGACGGCGGCACCGGCTGCGACTGCCAACGCCACGGCCAGCACAATGAAGATCTGCAAATGGTGACGCGGTTTTTTGTTGTGGTTCAGGCTCGTCAAAATCAATACAGTGCCGGAATAACGCCCACGGCTTACCTTCATTATGATGAGACGGGTGCGTATAGATGTAGAGGAAGCTCAAAGCCACACGGAGACACGATAAAGGTTAGAGGCACTAGAGGTGTACACTTGTTGCTCGCTAGCTACTGACACTACACTGGTTGTCGATTCGACCTGTGTCTTACTGCAGAACACCGACGAATGATGCTATTCCGCTAGCCACCGAGCCGTTTTATACGCTCTTTCGTGGGTACGAACAAATGCAACTCCACCGAAGCATCGAGTAGTGGGGCCCCCGAACAGAAGGAGCCCTCTTTTTGAGGCGGGCCATCGTCAGGCCTGCACTACGTACGTGACTTCTGTGGGGGGAATCCTTTCTTGCTGCCCTCTCTCCCTCCTCTGCGTACTGACTTTCTTAACACTTCCCACGTGGATGCGAAAGGTTTTCGCCTTTCCACCGTGACTGCCACAACCACGCGCACGCACACACACACCCTTTGGAGCCAAAAATTCGGGAGCAATTGGTCCGTGCGTAAACGAAAATTGTGCCACGCGATGTGCAAACACGCATCTTCGAAAACAAGCCCCAAAAGTAGTGCAAGGAATTGGCATTTGCACGAGCGTGTGTTATACACGGAGGAGCGATTTTTGCTGCAATTTTAAGTCGGACGAACTTTTGTGCAGCAACTAATGATCGAAGCAATGGAAAAGCGTTGTGCTAAAGTTACACAAACGAATCCAAAAAATCGAAATACGCATAACACACAACAGGGAGCTCGCGCACCTCGGCCAGTCAATCGAAATGTTGCGCGCGTTGCAGCGCACGCGTGCATTTTTCCTCGGCGCGTCAATCACACAAGCACACAAAAACACGGAAAGCGGAATCGAATCGGCACGAGAGATCAATCCGACAAGATTGTCCGGTCGAGGCACACCGCCGTGATCGGTGGTGACAGTAAGTAAGCTGTCAGAGTATTTGTTTTACGTAAAGATTTATTTGCTCGCAATCGGGCGGCATTTTTAATCATTTCGCACACGTCGCCCAAATCGATCGACGATCGCTGCACGCTGCACGATTGCCGGTGATCGATAGCGTTTCGGGATCAAATTATCAGAAAAAATGTATACGTGTGTGTGTGTGTGTGTGTGTGTGTCAAGTTTTAGTGCGTCAATATTGAATCACGAATTAGTTTGTGTAACAGTTAGGAAATTTAGAGATGAAGAAGAAAGATAAGAGAGCAGCGTACGAATCTATATTCGATTGTCGAAATGCAATAGCAAACAATCGAAGCTATACGTTGGTTTATAGTAGCAACTTTAAAAAAACACATTTTAGTGCTCTGAACATCTATATTTTTAAAATTATACGTTTTGTTTGTGTACACGAGCTCTACCACTTTCAGCTAGACTGTCATTTTTACTAGTCTGTTCCCGAGTTACGGGGTTCTCGACTTACGCGCATTCGGAGACACGCGATTTTTTTTTAATTTTACAGATCAAATGTCAAATCGGTACAATTTGCTTCAAGAATTGTGCTTCAAGAATGCAGTATAAATTGCATTTTTCGCAATCCTCTCAGAAGCCAAAAATATCAGAATTTTTTGCACGAATTCTATTAAATAAATGATCAAAGAACTGCTAAAATGAATAAAAAATACCGAATTATTAAATGTATTTTAGCTCAAAAACATGAAATACGCGGATAACCCCGTATCTCGAGAGCAGACAGTATATATTATTACAGCTAAAGTATGTAGCATGATTTGAATCATTAACAGTTGCTAGCTTTTCTAGCCAATAATGCTATCAAAATAAACAAATGCGGAGATTTATGATGGCAAAAGGCAAAGCGCTGGCAGATCGTTTATTCGCCTTCTTATAGATCATAAAGCTCCTTCAGACGACACTATGCCACTAGGGGGTGACATCTTTCCCCTACACCAATATACTTTTGGGATTCGAAAACGGAAATTTCCCGACCATATACGCATTACTGTATGTTTTGGTGCTAGCACGACTTAACAGTGTCAGAAGTTCAAGCCTCGTATGGATCGTCTCCTTAAGAAAGGACTGACTATCCGGCTGCGTGGTACCGTAATAGCTCTCGGAAGCCTCTATTGGCCGGCATGACCGCGTAGGTCGTTACGCCAGAATAAAGGAAAAGAAGAAGGAGCATTTTTCCCTAAATGAACAGGACCTTCGTTGCACCTATCAAAAGACTATAAGCAAAGATTCGTGCGAACCAGCGACTATCGGAATGAAAAAATGAAAAAAAAACCTCCCCGAAAAATTGCTCCGAATCTTGCTCGATTTCTCTTAGTGTTGGTTGATAATATATTAGGTATTGGTATACCTACTAAAGTGGTATCTGTGCTTTTTTCGTGCAATTTCGTGCCGATTGTTTAGAGCATTAAAGCTGAAAAATTTGGCAACAGAAGACTTTTCTCCGGGCATTCTTCTTCTAACCACAAATAAATTTAGCGTTTTATAGCTTTTACAGGGTTTCCCACGATTTATTGGTTGGTTCCCATCAATTTTTGGTGGATTCCCATTTTTTTTTTTCGTGCGTTCCTACGATTTTTTGGTCGTTTCCCAGAATTTGTTGGTCTATTTGTGTTGATATCCAATCGGAAAATACCAATAAATTATGGGATCGAACCACCAATCTATGGGATACGACCAAAAAATCGTGGGAACGCACCAAAAAATCATGGGAACTGACCAATAAATCGTGGGAAACCCTGTAAAAGCGCGACAGACTTTAACCGTTAATGGCCCGGATACTTAATTCCCAAAAAAAAATTTGAGAAAAGTCTAAATGGCTCAATTTGTTTTGTTTTTGTGAATGTTTTGAAAAGATTACTAAAATATTGCTGTACGCATTGCACATAGCATTAACTTGTAGAAATGCAGCAATGCGTTTCTTTTTAGATAAATTTAAACAATTTTTTAAACGATTTATACATAAAAATGCGTACTACCAATGAAGCCAGCTATTATGAACCAGCTCACTATTCGTTTGTTATCAACTTTGAAGAACAAACGCGCCCACCAATCATACAGAAAAAAAAGCCAATGTAACAGTGGATAGACGATCGCTTACCAACCGGCACAGTGTTCGGTGCAGTGGTGCAGTGATCGGTACACCTCGCCCAAAGGAAACAAAACAAACGACCTGTGCGCGCGATAGGCTCTGTGTGCAAGAGATGCGTTCAAGCATGCATGTGCATATCCACCTCGCTGCTGCGTGCTGATGCACCCGATAAGCTCGTGTGTGAGGGGGCGGGCACCAGTTTGCGTATGCTGACTGTGGCGCACGTTCTATGTTGAAACGGCGCACGAGGTGCTGGCCGGCTGGCTGGCGAAATTGGTCGTGAAATTATAACCACTCCGGCACTCTGGAGAGGAAAAAAACGCGCACCACAACATGGTGATACAAACTGCAATACGCTGCAAAGAAACGCTGTACGAAAGCGATACAACAACTGCTGGGAGTCAATCATCGGCTGAGGAGGTGTGAAACAATCGCTCTGGCCCAATCGACCGTTCGAAGACGCAATCAAAACGCTGATAATGTGATTTGTTTGCGTACCGTTTTCCGTATTGTTTCGGCAATGCAATGCGTACGGCAACCGAACACAACGCGGGTAACGCGTAACGGTTGCTGCCCGCTGCCGATAACGCCTGGGGAAATAGAGGACGGGTTGTGACATTCTGCTTAGAGCATGCCGGTGGCTGCTTACTAATAGATTAACTTCTAACACAACAGAGCTTTTTAATATTGCCTGTGTATGTACGTTTAGCTACAGATAAAGAGGTGTAAAATATCATTTTTTCGTAAAATATCAATATCGTGCATTTTTGGTAGGCAAAATCGACATGCGCTTAGGACTAAATAGTAATAATTAAGTTATTTTACCAATTAATTTGTAGAAGAGCGTTCGTACATGGTTGGCACGAAATGGTATAGCAGCATGTCGTCTCCCCATATCCAAACCCCTAAATATGATTTAGCAACAAACAGCCCCCGAGCCTATTACTGCGCCCCCCCTTGTCTGGTCGATGTAGCAACCGTCCACTGTAATATTGGGAAAGCTTCAATCCTATCATCACTCTCATCAATTCGGTGGAAAAATCTGGACCCCATGTCTCACGCCGCTTAGTGCACACCGTTCACCAGGTCCGAAAAGCAGATTGCGGTCAGATACGGCGAAGGTCGTCGTGTACGCGTCGTCGTCGTGCACCTCTCGATCGGTTTCTTTGTTCATTTTCATTTTACCATGTGTGTGTGTGTGTGCGTATGTGATGGAGTGTGGTTTTCTATTGCTTTCTAATTATGCTACACTAAATTGGTTTTCAATTCGCCGTCAACAAAGCCTACCGAACCACACAAAAAAAACTACAAAAACGCATCCAACGCAATAGATGCACCCCTTTTTGGACATGCCGTTGGGTTCGTTCGCCGAGCCATTGACCCGAAGTGTTTCGGTGACCGGTGTTAGTTGATGGCAGGGTGCGTTAGTACTGTTGTGAACATGTGACAAGTGAAAAAAAAAATCATAATTTCCTTTAAATTTGCTTCCATAATATCCCAGAAAGGCCACATCAACCTTTGCACAGAATCCTACATATTCTCCTATATATCGTTCCACGTCGGGCCGTTCTCGTGGTACAATCGTCAACTCGCAGGACTTAACAACACGTCCGCCAAGGGGTCGTGGGTTCAAACCTCATATGGACCATCCCCCCCCCCGCAGCAAAAACTTATCCGGCAGTGCGTAAATCCGTTAATAGGGGATAGAGGATATGGATTTCTGAGTCAAAGCACTTCAATTCAGAAGCAAACTAATTTAGCAGGAAGGATCTTGGTTATAAAGCAAAACAAGACTGTCCGTCATATACCTCTACTACTATTGCAGATAGCCAATCCTTTCTGTGGTGTCTGCCGGAGAAGCTCCTATATACACAACTCTCTTGGATAAGAGGTATTCTCCATAAAAGGCAAATGAGACCAACATATCTCTCTAATAACACATTTCACTAAGCAGTGAAAATATAATGGTCACTATCCTCATTTCAATAGAATAAAAAATACACAGTTCAAATTTATATTAAAAAAAGCAGAAATGTGCACAATCTCCCCACGTCGGTAGCACAATTTGCCCACAAATCTCCCATTACAATCTAAAAAAACACAACATACATAAACACATATTATGGTAACTGGTGGGCACATTAAATTACAAGCTGCAGGAGGATACATTTTTGCAAGTCCGTTTTCGTCGGTGGAGACACACACGTGCAAAATGCACCTCCAATTTGGGTGTGCAATTAACAGCAACGATCGCGAAAACAACGTGCCGGCACACCGTTATTCCCTAAACAACCTCGTGGTGGGGTAGAGTGTGGTAGGAAAAAGCCTAACCCTATGGTTTGTTGTTCCATCGGGAGGGGTTTAATCTATGCGCTCTCTGCAAATGGTGGTGGTTGAGCTTTCGGTGGTCAGACCGTACGCGTCCGATCGTGGTGGTGTTTGTGCTAGTGTTCGCTGTGATTTGTAGCGTCATGTCGGTGCCCACAAGAAGCGCGCTGAGGCGAGTATTCGTATAATTACATTTTTATCCATTGGCCACAGGGATTTCGCTGATTTTTGAATGGATTTAACGGTCTTCAAGCGTCAACAGGTAGATAAAAATAGATACCGAGAGTGTGACGATACTAATATCGATAAACCGTGAGTGCACCCAAACAGGAATCTAAGGTTTCCGCTGGGCAGCTCAGTGGCAACCGGATGCCGAGTAGCGGTTAGGTGCTATTGCATCGTCTTACTTAAAAGTTACAACAACTACGATTTAAAGCTCCATTGGCGTTCTGGTGCTGCCATCCACCCGTGTCGCTCATTCTACACCCTCCCAACGACTCTTGGAAGCTTTACAGCGTTAGATTGAAACCAGATTCGCCTGTGCCAGAACATGTAAAACACTGAATGTCACATGTTGCGACACGCCAATCTTTACGCTTGATGGAGTACGCTTTCCGTGTGAGGCGTGTGGTACAGAGTAACCACCGCGACACCAAGCATATGGGAGCACGAGCCGTTCATTGCCCTTGCCGCATGATGATGTAAGCGTACGATCATGATCTTCGTTTTAATCAAGTGAAAAGATCACTTACAGCAGCTCGGATACCACCGCCATTTGCAAACCTCCCATCCCAGGCGCTCGCAAACCTAAAATCACACATACACACATCAAACTTACCGTGACTTTCCGGCTGCCACCAAAAGCCCTGGTAGCGGCTGAACTCTTCCTGCATCACGTACGACGGTACGCCCGCCGTCAGCGGATCCTCGGCAAACGAACGGCGCCCGTCGTGCGCGTACGTCAGCCGCTCGCTATGGCCACTGTGCGTGTGCACCACCCAGATGTCGCCGTTGCACACGAACGCCACCAGGTCCGAGTTTTGGGGACAGATCTGCGGATCGATCGCTGCCGCCCGCTGCAAGATCCGTAGCTCCGACGGGAAGAGCGGGTTTTCCTGCAAAAAACAAGCACACCGTTTTCGGTAAGTATTCCGTCACTATTTCGAGGGGGGCAGGTGTGTGTGTGTGTTTCTGTTCCCTTACCTCGTACCCCGTGTCCAAACACTGGTAGAGTGTGTTGCAGGCGGGGAACACGATTTTGCCGCTCGCCTTGTGCAGCTCGTACGACGTGATGCCCCAGATCGAGAGCCGTTTGCGCTCGAGCATTAGCTGCACCTCGCGCGAGTTGCTCGTCGACAGGTGGCCCAGCACCGACTCCAGCAGCTGGTGCCACGGGAGGTGTCGTTTCCGGCCCGCTCCCGACCGTCGCTCCCCCTCCGCATCCTCATCCTCATCGATACCATCACTGTCGCCGTCCGCCTCCAGCTCCTCGTTCGCGTCCAGCGCCGGCAGCAGCTGGCTGCGTTTCGCTCCCGCCGGCGGTACGTCCGCGTAGAACAGTATCGTGTCCCAGCCGTTGGCGGGCGGTGGGCTGAGAAAGTAGACGCGCGTCCGCCCATCGGACAGGGTGCGAAAGTTCACGCTCATCGGAAAGGAGGCCGCCATCGTGGTGGCCATCTGGCGGCGCGTCTCGTTCACGATGCACTTCAGCTCGGACCAGCTTTTCTTGCGCGGCACCATGCTAGGGGCGACCGCCCCGGAAGGTTCCCACCGTCCGGCCGAGGTGATGCCATTCATCAGCCCGGCCGGGGAGGGGCCGGCGGGCGTCCGGCTGCCCGGCGTGTGCCGCGACGAGGAGTAGTGCGGGTAGGCGGTGGTGGGGGTGCCGAGATAGCTGGCTACGTCGTCGGTTACCATCAGGCAGGCCGGGGCCGAGGAGCTCGCGGGACCACTGCTACCCGTGCCGCCGCCGCCTCCTCCCCCTTCCCCTCCTCCTCCACTGGTGCCATCCATTTTTCTCCGTATCTTCGACCAGAAGCGGGCCGCCTCCTCCAAGTTGACCAGTAGCGCGAACAGTACCCCGACCAGATGACCCAGATATAGTTCACCCAGCTTATACCGCCCGTTACCGTGGTCGTTGTCCGCAGCCGAAACGATCCCGATGCGATCCCGGTGTGATCTTTTCACTCCCGCTGATGAGGATGAACAAACAAACGGTGGCAGAAACGGCCGCAAACCACACAACGTCACCAGGCACTACTACCCACTGTTACCGCACCGGAAGCGGTCACACATTTTCCATGTACCCGTGGAAAATACCCGGTTCGGAGGAGCGTTGCGAGCGCTAACACATACCAGGAGGGCCGATTCCGGTTTCACGCGTTTCACGATGAGCTGCTCTCCTCTTCTCCTCGCCCCTAGTAGCGGGTTGCACACGCTTATCTGGTCGCACTTACTGGTGCGCTGGCCTATCGCAAATGTGAACGACCACTGGCTGTAAGCGCGGTACGGCACCACCACCACCACCATCCAACGGGGCGGCGCTGAAACGCGCGCGCGGTCGTCGTTACGTTTGCGTATTTATTTATTATTTTCCTTGCCTTGTGGCCACACACACACACACACACGCACACACACGGGAGGTTACGCGCGACGCACAAAATAAGCGAAAGAAAAATAAAGTAACACAACCACACGCGCACACACACACGGTCGAGCGCCCGAATACGACGGATTTGTGTGTCACGTAAGAAGAGCGATTTAGTGAAGCATTATTTCGAAACGTGCGTGGTGAGGATGGTTATTTTTTGCCGCTGGTGACGAAATGTGACCCTGCACTTACTATATTCTCGGCTGCATTTCCCCCCTCCCTTGTGCAGAGAGCGTTTCACTTTTCACCGCTTGCACCAACCATTTTTACGCCAGCTCCTTCCTCTCTCTTCCTTTCTTCCTGGCCACACAGCTATTCCGTTCCGTTCTGCGACGTTCTGTGCGATTCGCACCACTGTCTGCAAAGCGGTGTCACCCTTCTCGCCCTTAGACCTCTCAGCTGCGAGTGAGTACGGGACCGACCGAAAGGGGCGGAAGGTCAGCTGCGCGGCGGATTGTCTGCAAACTGTGGCAGTGCGATGGCGGAGAAGAATTCCGTCTCAGAAACAACGCACGGTACGGCGATGGCCAAAGGAAGACTTCCCACTGGCCGCACACGCACGCACAAACGCACAGACACCCACTAGCGCCAGATACTTTCTCTTTTCAACTTGGGCGGGTGGGCTGGTGGGGGTAGGAATGGATGGGATTTCACTTTTCTTCTTTCTGCCTCTTTGTCTCTTTCACCTTCGCACAAAACAACAACCCCGCGAGGGTCGCAAACTGGAAGTGGCTGCTGCTGCTGCTGCTCCTTGTTGTTGTTAGTTGTGCTGTTGTTGTTATTGTTTGCCGTTATCGTCGTCGTTGGCGGATTGTGCCTTTGCAGATTGCGCTGTCCCGTCTTTTTTGACAGGTGTGTGTGGGCCCGTTTGCGTGTCCCGTTTTTCCTCCCTGCGACGCACCAGCACCGTAGTTGCTTTCAGGTCTTTTGTTTTGTTGCCTGCACACTTTGATTAGGGGTGGGTTCTCGGCCGTACTTGACAGCTGCCAAAGGGAAGGCCCGTTTGTTCCGTTTACACTACAGCGTTGGCAGGTAGAGTTCGGGTTCAGGAGTGCCAGATTGCTGTTTGGCATTTCAAAAAAGGTTCGCAGTTTTGCATTTTCGTAGGTGAAATTGTTGAGTACTATGTTGAAACATTCATTTTGCGATCAATGTTTATACTATTGTTTCTACATTAGTAGTCATGGGCGGGTCGACCCAAACCTATGGGATCGGAACCATCCTTATGCGACCCGGAGTCATTCGGGTCGATTCGAACGGTACAAGTAGGTTCAGTAGGTGCAACGACTCCGGTAGGTGCATGAAAGCATGTAGCGACTCCGAACCGTTGGTGCGGCGAGTTCGGGACGGGTCGGGTCAAGGTAGGTTCAATGCCCGACCCGAACTCGATGCACCAACGGGTTTGATTCCGACTCCGACCTAGCGCACCCGCTGCATCCACGGATCGGAATCGATTTCGACTGGCTCGCACTCGAATACGGGTCGGGTCGGGAAATTAATCGTTTGTCCTACCACTACACTACACAGCATTTCCTTCTTTGTTCCTCTGCATGAGCTTTTGAAAGCCAACACGTTTCAGGATATGGGTAGGTTTCGATTCCACTTACTCCTGGACTGGCATACGCTCAGTATCGGAACCGCAGCAGGTAACAGGGATACACCCAGGACTGGAACTTTTAAAAAGGATAGCTTCAGGAACTACATAAAATCGGTACCGTTCCAAGAAAGAAAGAAGTTTGGAACCTGGTTTGGAATTGGAGTTGTATCGTGTACAGTTTCTGAACCTTGAAGGGTGCAAAATGTCGGTACCGGGGTTATTTCAGAGTATGTGTCAGGGCCGGTAGTCTTAATTTCCTTAATCGGGATAGGTTCGGCATTAAAATTTAACAATCGGAAACATTAACACCTGCAATGTGAACAGGTTCGAGATCAGGATAGTAACTCGAATAGTGATCTGCGATCGATAATAACTGGTTGTTACATTCTTGTAATATTACACACACTCACATTGGAATAAAGTTAACAAAACATGCATTTAAAGTAGAAAGTCTTGCATTTATTGCTTATTTTAAAGAATTAAATGTTTAAAATAAAAAAAAAAAGTTTGTGTAGCTGGGATAAAAATCGATTTGTTTTAGGCGTTACTCATATAAAAAAAACTAGAATAATTACCATTTGTTAATGTCTATCCTCCGCACTATGGAATAATTTATCTAAAAAAAATGCACCCACACACATGCACACCGATTTACGTTTCACCTCCTCCACGCCCGGAAAGTCTCGTCGATCTACGGCCAGTGCTCGAGCCTCGGCTACTCCTCTCCACCACCGCCGGTGTCTTCTTTTCGCTCGACTCCCGCCCATCGGAAAGCCGCGCCCGTTTGGCGGCGGTCGAATTTCGGGACGATTTGCGTGCGGCACTCTCCTGCTCCTGCTTGCGAGCTGCGGCCCGCGCACCACGAGAAGCCTGCTTGTCAGCCGCGGCCGGCGCCGCCACCGCTGCCGTTGCCTCCTGTTTCTTGTTCGTTTTGGCACGGGGTGTTTTCAGCACAATTTTGGGTTGCTCCTCGAATGCTTCCTCCGTGTCTGTTGCCTCATCACTTGCCCCATTTTCCGACTCACTTGTGGTGCTGTCCTCCGATTCCATCTCTAACTCGTCCTCCTCCTCCTCGCCCTCCTCCTTCTCTTCCTCGTCATCATCTTCGCTTTCGTTGGTCGCTTCAGCCGACGAGTCGTTGTCGGAGTCCAAATCGAGATCTTCGATGGTTTGTGTGCGCTTCCTAGAGACGATGCCCGCGTCGTCCGACGGGCGGCACATCTTACAGAACCAATCGCCCTCGGGGACCTTCTTCAGCTTCGGCTTGAGGCAGTACATGTGGCAGGCCCGGTTACACTCGTCGCACAGCAGCGTCAGGTTGGCGTCACCCTTCCGTCGGCACACCATGCATACGGCCCGCTCGATCGAGCGCGACCAGTACAGCGCATCGTACAGTATGTGATAGTGGAGAAAGAGTTGCGAGTAGGAGGTCGCCCGCATCAGCGAACCTTCCCAATCGAGCAGCCGCTTTTGGCCGCGAAATTGCATCATCGCGACCGTATTCCGATCCTTGCAGCGTCCCTTCGGTCCGAACGGGTGGCGCAAGAACTTGGGCTCAATACTTTGCGCCACCTGGAGCAACGCGCAAGCCAACGAATGTACGGTGCGTTGGATTTCGTCCGAAGTTTCTGCCAGCGCCATGCCGTCTGTCCCATTTTCGGAGCGTTCCGCGCTATATAGGTCCGCGTAGCCCGGATCGCGTGCACGGTGCTTCGCCAAATCGATCTCGTCCGCCACCTCGGTCTCTTCCACGCCCGAATCTTCGCTGGAAGAGTCTTCCGCGTCCAACTTATCGTACATCTCCTCCAGCCGTTGGCGACGCCTTACGCCCCACTGCAGCTGGCCAGTGATCTGCGCATCGTACGAACGGTTCAGAATCGCGATACGCCACTTCTCAATACTGTTCACCTTCAGCTCGCCCAAGCAGCCGGCATGAATGCGTCCCTCCATGTCCAGCAGCTGGTCACGGAACATCATTTCCAGCGTTTCGTTCGTTACCGCTTCCGGTGGTACCGGTTCTGCGCTGCACTGCCGTCTGTGCTGTGCCCTGGCCGGAGCAGCTTCCGATGGCTGCCTGTGGGACAGGCTCTTGATCGGACACTTTTTCAACCGCTTGACTATACCATCGCGGTACTGTTCGAGCGTTTTGCGCAGCGACTTTTCCCGCAAGCCGCGCTCATTCAGGCTCGCAATCAGCGCATCCAGCTCGTCGGCCGTTGCGTAGTAGCTCCAGGTTGTTCCGGGGGCCGTTTGACGACTTGCAATATGCACAGTACAATCCTCCGGATTGCCGGTACACATCAACAGCTCGCGGTTAGTGGGTGGTGCTGCCGGAGGAGGAACACTACTGTCCGGTTCTTCGATTTCCATCTTGTTATCGGCTGTATCTTCCGCCACGGAAGCGTTTTCTCCTGCTTTAGCCAGCAAAAATGGGTTCTTTTTGCGCGCCTCCTCCTTTTCCTGCAGTGCAATGCCCCGCACCAGTAGCTGCACGCAAAGGTCCGAATCCTTCTGCTCCTGTCTGCCAGCGAGAACGCCGTCCAGCAAGCCGTCACTATTGCCAGCACACTTCAGGATCGCATAGGTGATGTACTTTTTGCGCAGCTTCGGATGACACGCCACCAGACCGGGCAGATGCGGGGTCACGCGCTCCGAGCAGCACCCTGCGAACGTTCCGTCGTGCTCCACAAACAACCCGGGCAGCGATTCAAACTTCCAGTAGTTGCGGAACGCACGATCCGACCCCAGATACACCTCGTACAGGCCGTAGCTTAGCGTCAGACCCTCGTAATGGTCCTGCAGTTCCGCCAGCTGTCTGCTCGCGTCCGCCTCAATCTGCGCCAGCTCTTCCTGCAGCTTCTGCTGCAACCGTGCGCGACCCTTCTCCACCTCGGCACTGTCGGCCGGCTGGTCGCCGACCATCATCAGCGAGGCCATCTCTCGCATCATGCCGTCCTGTGCCGCCTGCTTCAGCGAAGCGGTCCGCTTCGCTAGCTGTCGCTGTGCCGTCCGATTGCTATTGAACTTGGCGCGAGCTTCCCCGACCTTCTCTACCCGCTCCAGCACCTCGTCGAGCTGCAGCAGCTGGTGCACGAGAGCGCACAGAACCTGTAACACAATCGCGGTGGGCAGCTGAAAGACGGTGTGCGTTGTCAGGGTGCGCATTAGCTGCGGATGGTCGCGTATCAGCGTGAAGCACGCGTCGCCAAAATGGTTCGGCTGCCCGTACGCTACCAGGTGCAGCCGCAGTAGCTCGGTAACGGTGGTCGAATCCATGGGCAGATCGGTAAGCTTGGCGCCGAAATGTTTCCGGCACCACTTCACTACACGCAGCGTTGCGCATGGCAGGTTCGATTCCTCGGACGAATGTGACTCCTTCAACGCGGCAAACAGTGTGCACAGCAGTACCTGGAAGATGTCACTCAGCGGTCCATTCACTGCCCTGCTCAGCAGGGCCTGCTCGAGCTGCTCCATCGTGACACCGCCCGGGAACTTTTCCTCGATCGAGAGTATGTCGCCAAACTGGTGCAGAAACTCGAGAATGAACATGAAGCTCGGGAAATGTTCCGTACCGAGCTGCGTTTGCACCGGCCGTGCCGGGGGCAATACGCGCTGATCCATTAGCTCCTGGTCCTCGTGAATAGAGTCGTATTGCTTCTGCGCCATTGCCACGTACGAAAGCAGCAGCTTCCTTTCTGTCATTTTGCGTTCCTTTGCCAGTGCATTTCGCCGTTCCCTCTCCTCGGCGCGGGCATTCTTTTCGTCCAGCTTTTTCTTGCTCAACGCTTCCAACTCTTGCGGCGTGGCTTGCTGCATGTACTTCGCGATGCTTTGCTGTTTCTTGCCACCTGCATCCTTTAGGCCGCCTTCCTTCTTTCCCTTTGGTCCCTTTGGTTTGCCTTCCTTTGTTTTCACCTTCTTTTCACCGCCTGCTGCTGCTGCTTTTGCTGCTACTGCTCCCTTTTTCTTGCTCTCGCCTTTACCGGACATGGTCGTTTCTTTTGCAAGCAGCTTCTTCGACACCCCAAAGTCGGGCGTCTGACCGTAGAACACCTTATCGTCCGTGCAGCCCTTGGAGGTGACAAACTGTTCCAGCGATGCTTTCTTCACGCACAGCACCTGATCCGGCCCGAGTTCGACGTGCTGTTTGAGGAAGAGCTTGCACTTTTCCCGCGACAGACAGTTGCGCTCGCGGGTCACGGCATCACCCCGCACGGTGTAGCTGGCGGGCGTTTCGTCATCGCTGCCCACGATCTGGTACAGCAAGCGGGACGGATTTTGATGATCGCTCGGCAGCTCGCCGAGCACCACGCGCACGATCTTACCCTTCCGCACCGTTTCCGAGTCGGCCGCCTTGGTGTACACGGTTTCGCCCTTGAAGAACACGTCCTTCGCATACCCGTGCACATCGCTGGCGAGCTCGTGAATTGCGGTGCGCTTGGTGCGCGAGGCGATCAGCAGGATCGGACCCTTCAGTGCGGTGGGAAACGATTTGAGCGTTCGCTTGGCTGCTTTCTCACTCTCAAGGGCATCCGCGTACGTCAGATTGGATCGCCCCGTCATCGCGCAGCTCCACACGGTGGACGAGAGCAGCATCGTGCGGTTAAAGAAATCGTCGTAATCGCTGAACAGCTCACCCGTGGTCTCACACACGAACACCTCATCGCCGTCTTTGAGCCGCTCCTGGTCGGGGACCTTCTGGAGCGGTTTACGCTTCAGCAGCGGCATCGCGTCGTTTTGTTGTTTTGCTTTCGGGCCTTCCTGGCGAGATGCGTCCGAAAGGGGCTGCTGCAAAGAGGGCCGCACAAGCATTAAGGACAATGCTTCCGCATCTTGTGACGCTTGCCGTACTTACGCTACACTGTTGCCGGTGGGATACGCCAAAAAGCGCATAAATATGGGCAAACGGCACGCAGAAAACCGAAGCTTTGTTCGCTCGCGGGGTAGCAATTTGTTTGTGGCTTACGCGCTCAAAACCTGTACCTTGAGTGCGCTACATTTGCTTGGCGCCAACGATCTCGGCAGTTGACAGCTGGCAAACGTCTGACTGAGAGAGAGGCAATTTCGTTTTTTTTTTTCCTGCGAATAAGACGTTTGAACGTCAAACCCAGCTGTCACGGCGTGATCTCGTGGTTTGAAACATTTGAAACGAGGCGTTAATAACTCATTAAAATAGGTCTGTTTTGATTAAATTAGAGCCGTTGAAACATGTAAATCTTTTCAAGAGAATCTTTTGTCACGTTCATTAATGGCAGATATTTAATGTAAAATTAAGCTATCGATTCTTTACACTTAACCCAACCGGATTTCGTAGATTGTTTTCAAACAGCAGTTTAACCACATCAAGCAAAACCACTGTTTAACCTAATGATTAAATTATTACAAAAATCAATACAAATACAACGTAATTTAGCCTTGGTTTCTGCTTAAAATATAAATATTATAGAAAATCCAATTCAGTGTCTTTGGTCAACTTCTTGTTGCCACCGTTGAGCACCCCTGTCACCAAACATTTTTTTACAAAATCACCATGATTACAGCTGATTTGTTGTTTGTTTTCATATCCTGCGCCGCTATCATAGCAACCCGGCCACTAGCGGAAGGAATAGTTGGCGGTGCATCTGAAATCGACGCCGATTGCCGTACGGGTGAGGAAAGCTGTGCAAGAAGCAACCGTGACGCAAAATCGGACCACATCGAAGCCACACTTCAGCCGAAGATGTCGTCAAAATTGTTCATCTGTGATTTCGAAGTGTTTGGTATTGTACAGGGTAAGCTTGCATTGTTTAGAATGCACCAATGAACACCTTTTATTAAAACCCAATTTTCATTGTTCTAGGTGTGTTCTTCCGCAAGGTAAGTTGTACGAAAATAGACTGTGTGTTGCGGGGGCTAGTGTTATTTTAATCGCATGTTCGTCTCTTGAACCTTGCAGTTCACGCAAAAACAGGCATCAAGTCTGGGACTACGCGGCTGGTGCATGAACACACACGACGGCACCGTGAAGGGACAGCTCGAAGGCGAAGAGAAGCCGATGAACGAAATGTAAGCGTGGTCGACACGTCCCTAGCAACTGTCGCCAGTGTCTGTTTTATGCTTCTTGTTGATTCTTTCTTTGAAATCGCAGGAAACATTGGCTGCAAACGAAGGGGAGCCCATCCAGCCGTATCGACAAGGCGGTATTTAGCGTGCCCAAAGAGATTACCAGCTATTCGTTTAAAGATTTCTCAGTTCGTCGCTAGAGTGGTTTGGAGTAAACACAAACACACCACAACACCAGCAGGTGCGATATTTTATGCGTAGGAAGTATATTAGATGTATGCGTTTGCTTTAAGCAATAACATAAGGCCACAACGTACAAAAGGTACAAAAAGATACCGTGGAATGGAACCGCGGCCCTGAAAATATCGTTTCGCGCAACTTCTTCACGCTCCGAAAATCCTACAGTCCTCCTTTACCTAGCTAATAAATGCACTTTTGTTTTGTGAACGAGGTTCAGAATGGGAAGACAAAACCGCCACCAACGAGCATCTTCGCCTCGCTTACTGCTTGAAATCCTTCAGCGGGTAGTGCTCGCGGTGCTGCTCCACGTGCTCCTCCATCGCGCGCAGCTGCTCCTTCAGATGGGCCGGCATCTCCGCGTACACGTCCTGGAACATTTCACGCCAGTCCGGCTTCAGGATGCGCTCCGACTGGTTAATCTGCGACAGCACCTGCTTGCGCACCGACTTGACGAACTCGTTCTCCTTCGCCTCGTCGAACCAGCCGCGCCGCAGCATGTAGTGCTTCAGCTTCGCGATCGGATGCTCCACCGTATTCCAGACCTCCAGCTCCTCCGCCGGCCGGTACGCGGTACTGTCGTCCGACGTGGAATGGTGCCCAATGCGGTACGCCATCGCCTCCAGCACGATCGGTTTGTTCTCGCGCAGCACGTACTCGCGGGCCAGCTTGGTCGCGTTGTACGTGGCAAACACGTCCGTGCCGTCGAAGCGCAGGGCCGCCATCCCGTACCCGGCGGCCCGTCCCGCAATACCATCCCCCCGGTACTGTTCCTTTGAGGGCGTCGAAATGGCAAACCCATTGTTGCGGCAGAAAAATATCACCGGACTGTCGAGCGTGGCCGCAAAATTGAACGCCGCATGGGTGTCGCCCTCGGAAGCGGCACCCTCCCCAAAGTACGTGATCACGCAGCGCTGATTGTTCGGCTGCAGCTTGAAGGCGTAGGCCGCACCGGCCGCCTGCGGAATTTGCGTGCCCAGCGGGGACGAGATGGTGACAAAGTTGAGCTTGCGCGACCCATAATGGACCGGCATCTGGCGACCCTTGCCCTGATCTTCCGCATTGCCGTAGCACTGGTTTATAAAGTCCGAGATGGTGAAGCCGCGCCAGACGAGCACACCCGCCTCACGGTACTGGCCGTACACCCAGTCCTCCAGGCTGAGGGCGGCCGCCGATCCGATATGGCTGGCCTCCTCGCCGAAGTTGGTCATGTAGAAGGAAATGCGCCCCTGGCGCTGGGATTCGTACAGAATCTTGTCCATCGTGTTCAGCAGCACCATGTCGCGGAACATCTTCTGCACGGTCGCCTGCTCGAGGTTCGGCTCCTGCGACGGATCGTCGATCACACCCTCGCTGTTCATCACGCGATAGATCGGGATCGGTTCGATGCTTTCGGGCAGTGCCAGCTTCGGCGTCGTCACGAACGAAGCTTCCAGGGCGCCGGGGAACTTTGCGTGCAGCGAGCTGGGCCCGCTCGCGCCCTGTTGCTGTGAGGCGGCATCGGACGAAAGGCACTGGTGGGCAGAAAGGACGGGGAAGGAAGGAGGTTGGAGTGAATATTTTGTTGCAGCTCGGTGGATGTGTGCTGATGCATGCAGAACCAGGTTCCGCCATGGTTATCGCGTGCTCGTCACCTACCTTAACCACGGCCCGGGATGGGGGCCGAGCGAGCGGGCTACGTCTTGCCAGAACGGTACCCAAAGTACGAAGGAGTGACATTTTTGCTGCAAAAGAAGCACACCAAATTACCGCACAGTGAAAAAAGCACGATGATGCGGGAAAGGCGCGATTTCTTCCCGGGTTGATTACGTCAAAACCCGTGCCTGGAACGGGGAACAACCACCTGTATTTGCTGCTGCTGTTGACAGGGACGATAAGGTCTTGGGAGCTGCGGTGTGTTGCTGCGTTCGTGTACGGCAAGAGAGATGTTTGTGCGATTAATTCAGCCGAATGTGCGAGCTGATACGACGTAACTATTTAATTGACGGAACCGAGCTCTACACACACAGCTCCAACGACAGCACTGCTGGAAATCGCATGTTCCATCAAAACATTACCAAAGGGGGGGGGGATGATCACACGCACACACTTGCACGACCAAAAAACAGATGATCAGACTATTGGTTCGGTTCTTTCTATGAGCAACAATCTCAACTTTGGAGATAGAAACAATGCAAAAAAAAACGTAAAAATGCGAATTTGTAGCTAATATTAACCGAATTGATCTAGAAATTAAAAAAAAAGTCCAAATTTGATTACAAATTCACGAAACGTCTTGTTGTCATTTTGACAGCAGCTGTCAAACTATGTTTCCTCAACCCCAAACAAACCAGCACAGTCAACATACGCGCTGCCGTGTAGGAGGTTCGTAGATTTGCGTTTAATTTAATTGATGTTTTCTATGGTTTCTTTAGTAGCTGGCGTTATGCAGCACACATAAAGTGCTTCAATAAACCCCACAAATTAAGACAAATATGAAGTACAGCACAGAAGTGAGGCTGCAAAACCCGTCAAAGCTGTTGCCTTTCTGTTGTGCTTAACTGTACTGTTTCTTCGTTCAATTGAAAAGGGAATCGTTTTCGTTTAGTTACTCTTTTAAATGTATTGCTCCGATTGCCTCTACAATGTCCTATTGCTCTAATGCTCCAATAATAAACAGCAATATCAACACCACACCTAGCAGCATGGCGTCACCGTCCCAAAGCAGCCCGGCTACGGCAGCCACAGCGAACGCGATCGGCGGAAGCTCCAGTGCCAAGATTTCCTCCGGGGGCAGCTCAGCGGCCGGCACAACGTCCGCGTCGGGCAGCGGTGGGACGGACAGCGCAACGCAGCTGCTAACGAAGCCGCGGCTGCAGGAGCTGGTGCGTGAAATCGATCCGACCGAGCAGCTGGACGAGGAGGTGGAAGAGCTGTTGCTACAGATAGCGGACGATTTCGTCGAGAACACCGTGAACGCAGCGTGCCTGCTGGCCAAACATCGCAAGGTGCCGAAGGTGGAAGTGCGAGACGTGCAATTGCATCTGGGTAAGAAGCTGACTCGAAAAAGGGTACCAAAACTCGATAACGAATGTTGCCTTCCCCCGTTTCAGAACGCAACTGGAACATGTGGATACCGGGCTTCGGTACGGACGAGCTGAGACCCTACAAGCGAGCGACCGTGACCGAGGCACACAAACAGCGGTTGGCGCTCATAAGGAAAGCTATCAAGAAGTATTAGCACATCCGTTTGCCCCTAGCCGATACTTTAGAGTAATAGTAATAATCATACCTACCGCAATTCATCCTTTCTGTACTGACTGGCACACGCTCATGTCCGCGCGCGCACGCCATCTTTCACGATGTAACAAATCCCACAAAAATAAACTAAACTGCTACTAAACTTACTTACGACACAAACGCTGAAAGACGCTTTTATTGCTCCGTCGCCTCTAAAGTTACAGCTCAGTTTTGCGTTCGATTTTTACCAGCTCCACCTCGAAGATGAGCACCGAGTTGGGGGGAATCTTTTCGCCGGCCCCACGCTCCCCGTAGCCCAGCTCCGGTGGGATGACGAGCTTGCGCTTCTCGCCTTCGCACATGCCGAGCAGCCCCTGGTCCCAGCCCTTGATCACCTGGCCCATGCCAAGCGTGAAGGTGAGCGGGTTGCCACGCGGAATGCTGCTGTCGAACTCGGTGCCATCCTCAAGCGTACCCTGGAAGGAGATATGCGGGGTAATCGAAGGAACCGTCGTTAGGTGTGCTGGATCGCCTGATCGGGTCTTAGAGATGCAGGGTGAAGTGCACTTTACTAGCCCCTTACCGTGTAATGCATGTGCACCAGGTCGCCCTTCTTCGTGCGCACGGTGCAGTTTTCGACACGTTTCTTTACGCCAATCTTTAGCTTGGCTTCGGCATGGACGCTTTGGGCTAGTGCCAAACCGGCCAAGCAGAGGAGAAACAGATGCGAACGTTGCATTTTCGGTCCTCAAAATGTCCACACGCAGACGAGGAGATTAATTTTATGGCTAGCCGGCTTTATTTACACCACGTTATTGCTGGGAGGGCGTCTTTATCCTACTCTTTTCTGGGAGTCGTTTGTTGACTTTCCTGTGCGATGCGAATGACAGCTGCGGAGCAACAACAAAAAAGGGAAGAAGAAAGCTGCCATCGACAGTGCCGGACGTATGAGTAGGTGAGTTTAGTTAAATTCATTCAACAAAATTTTTTTATGTTTCTTTCAAATCGCTCGAAAAGTTCACTACTCATCTCACTTCCAGCAACCGATTTGTAATGCTTTATTACTGTTCTCTTGTGTATTTTTTTATACCAAATATTACAACTAGCATCACTTTTGTATGTGTTTCCGCTTCTCGTTTACTTCAATTCCCACTTTAAATTTCATACTTCAACCGCTTCTTTTATACTGTTTCGCTCCGTTTTCTCGATCGAATAAAAATAAACATATATCAATTGTGCAAAAATTAGCCCACCGGATGCAACGACGGCGACCGTCGCGCGGTTGCTAACTAAATCACTACACCAACGGTACGTGGACAACAGGATTTGCGTACTGATTACCGCACGATAGTTCTACTACTAAGGATAGTATAGTATAGAGGATGGATAAGAGGGGTGGCTTTTTTTTTGGGGAGACGGTGGCGGTGGCCACCAGCAACATTTTGGCGTAATTTTACAACGCACACTTTTAACACCTTCTTCTTCTTCTTCTTCTTGGCGTAACGACCTATGCGGCCATGTCGGCCATTACAGGGGTTAGGGAATTATTGAGAACCACGCAGAAGGAGTCCTTGCTACGGGGTTTTTTTTGACACACCTTATCGTATCCCACTAATCACGTTTAATTATTGTGCGCCGAACAAGTCAAGGGAGAACAGGAGAGATACGGCGGTTGTTCCTCAATTCTCCGGCATAATCTTTTCACGAAGATTAACTGTAAAGCTATTGTTGCCGTTTTGCGGGTCGTTGGTGTGGGGTGGCCTGGCTACTGCTGCTGCTGCTGTTAGTGGCTAAATCCATAAGTAACGATAGCTCTACGTCCTTATTTTCCTACGACACTTTCCACACAGAGCGCCACAGAGCTCCCGATAAATAATACGTGCACCGGACTTCTCCCTGTGCTTGCCTTGTTCCTACGGATTCAACCTCTGGTTTTCTAACCCTTTTCAAATATATTTTGGTGTCTGTGTGTGCGCGTGTGTTTGTGTGATGCAAACGAAAGTGTGTATGTGTGCTTCTTAAAAGTCTACCGATCTCCGCTGCAAGATGAAATTAAAATCAATCAACTATACAATACACAACCCAATGAAACGTTTCGGAATCGCGTGTGGTTTTGCCTGTCCTCGTTTCCGTGTGTTAAATGGGTGTGTTTTTGTGAAGTTTTCTTTTTTTTTTACACAAAAGTGCGTTTAAAAACATTTAAAGGAACGACAGAGAAACGTAGCTGAAGGCACTAATCCTCTTATCAAAACCATAGAAAGCGCCAATTACGCAACATGCACTTGACAGGCGGGCATGTGGTCTCTTCTGTTGGTTGCTTCTCTACTTTAATACGGTTAGGATAACATGCTCCTAAAAATAGTGCACTTCCTGTACTGTCCCCTGATTCTGCCTTCACTGCTCACTCCGATGTACAACCATTTTGCTCGGTTTCGCAAAAAAAAAAAACACCCGAGAGCGGGCTGATAAATAGTTATTTTCTTTTAGTTTAACGTACCGTGTTCTATCTCTTCCTTAACAGGCGATCTGATTTATAATTAATCTTCTACCACGGAATGTGTTGGGTCGTGGGTGTGTATCAATGCACGAGTAGAGTCATTTACCTATGGCTTTCCGTTTTGCGTATTTGCGCATTACCAGTGGGAACCGGCCAGCTCCAGCTTGGGACATGGGAAACATGCCATTTAAACACATCCACCACCAGCGTGGGCACCAAAAATTACAAAAAAGGCATTAAGATTGCCTTAATCTCAAACAAAACAAAAAAACCGCTTCGTGCAGGTATACGTGCCACAATGTTGTCGCGGAGTTGCATGTCCTACTCGTGTTCCAGTATTGTTCCGCAGCATGGGGGGGGGGGAGGCGCATTAATCGACGCCGGCAAAACCTTGGCTGCCCTCGATTGCGCTGATTAGCTTTTCCTTTAGCTGGGCGTAGCTCTCGTACGGCGGCAGATCCAGCCGGTTGAAGCTGCGAATAGAGAACAACGTTAGCGTCACATTGTGCTGAATTGTGCAACCAAGAGGGGGAGGGGCACTGTGCACCGCACTCTACTTACCAGGTATGGGCGCGCGGGAAATTGTTCACCGTGCCCCACTTCTCGATCGTAAACAGCTGCGGCCCGTTCGAGCCGTACAGCTCCTTGAACCCGTTCATGGGAACGCGCGACGTGCCGGTCACGAACTGCAGCAGCCGGGAGCGCATTTCATTGTTGAAGGACAGAACGGCGCGCCAGAACCACTGCACCACCGCATGGTTCGCGTAGTAGTCGCCCTTGTACATCGTGTTCTTCTTCCAGTCGTTCACGTCGATGCTCTGGATGCCGCACATCAGCAGCTCCAGCTCGTTCTCGTCGAAAATCTTGAGCAAATGCAGCGGCACCAGCGAGCTGACGCCCTCCAGGAACGCTTGCATCTGGTCCTTGACGCGCGCCTCGAACCGCCAGTCGATCACGAGCCGGATGTACTCGTCCTTGTTCTCGTTGCTCACCTCCAGATCGGCCCCGTTCGGTTTCAGCTCGCGCTGGTTCGTCGTGCCGAAGCTTTCCTCGTCCACGCTGAACGTAAGCATCAGCGTGCTGGGATCGTTCTCCTTGATGTAGAGCAGCGAGTTGTAGTACTCCGTGTCGACCGCCTCCATGTCCTTCAGGTCGATCGACTTCTGCAGCATCATCTTGTAGAACGGTCGGATGAAGAACGCATCCAGCAGCTTGCCATGGTAGATTGCCATGCCCGCAATGCGCCCGATAAACCTGGAAAGCCGAATCACAAATCACAAATCGATTAGACCGCGCGTTGCGGGGCTAGGATTCTAATCTTTCGCTCTCTCTCTCTCTCTTACCGGAAGTAGTTCAAATGCTCCTCATTGCACAGCCCACTGTTGGGGTTGATCTGCAGTGTGTAGTTGTCCATCGCCGAGTACTCAAACAGGCCGTAGTACGGGTTGAACATCTCCTTCGACAGCAGGTAGAACCACTCGCGCGCCAGCCCCCCATAATCCAGCCCCGTCTCGCCCTCGAACTCGACCCACAGCTTCGTCTTGAGCAGGTCGAGCCGCGTGACCGAGTTGATGACGCGATACGAATCCTCCAGTATGGACGCCCGCCGCACCTTGATGTCGATCTTATTTGGCACGTTGCTCGGTTTCTGCAGCTGGCTCTTGAAGTACTCGTACTTCTGCTTGTAGTCGCGCGAGTACGGTACCGCCTGGCCAGCGATCTTTGGATTGGACAGCCGCGGATCGTCCCACTGCGTCGTGCGCGTGTTGTGATCGATGAAGAACGTGCGCCCGTCGCTGTGCACCCGCTCCTCCCAGCCCTCCGGCAGTGGTCCCAGGTTGTCGTCCGAGGAGCGCGAATCGCCCCGGCTGCCGTGGCCGCTGCCGGCGGTCGATCCAGCACCGCCGGCCGCAACCCCGTCGGACCCGGCGGCGCTCGGTATCGGGCTGGCCAGGCCGGTGCGCGGATCGACCCACGAGGTGGTTTTGTTAATGTGATCGATAAAGAACAGCCGCCCGTTCGACGCTACCTGGACGGCCCAGCCGGGCGGTAGGCCGGTCGCGTTCGGCTGTGCCGCCGGTGCCGGAGTCGTTGGATGACTCGGTGAGGTCGGCTGTACGGCCACCGCATTGTCCGGTCGGTTGGGCGTCGTCGCTGCGGTTTGTTCACTACCGATGGAAGACGTTGCAGTTTCACTGACCTGCGGGGGAAGGGGAGAGCCGAGATTGCCGGGAGAAAGTGAGTACGTGGTGTACTTGTGCTTGCTGCGTAGAAATGTGTCATTTTCCCACATTTTCCACGATTGCATGCAATACCGGGTTTAACAGGAGTTCCCATAGCTGTGGGACACTTTGTTGACTCTTTCCTATATGAAAAGAGCTTAATGTAATGGGAATTTCGCTCTACAGCACTCTTGTTACACAAAACCAATAGGAATTTCCAAGGAGCCTGTCCAGAAAGTGTACCATAGAGTCCAATTTCCATAATATGAAGTTCACATCCCATAAAAAAGTGTCGAGGAAGTGTTCCACAACTATGAGAACCCCTGGAAACCTCTGTAAGTGTGTAACGAAATAAAAACGGCTAAGTAACTTCCACCCCTCCCTAGTGCTCCCCAAACGTGTATAGCGTGTAGCGAGTATGAGAAAACAATCTGGATGATGATGATGATGATGATACATACACAACCCGTAACCATGGTAAATGATCAAGTGTGAAATAATTGAACAAAGTTACAGGAAGACCGTCACCTAGGTCCCGTATATCTCCCTACCACCTTCAGCACGGGATTAGAAGGATGGTAACAGAGAGAGAGAGAGAATATTGTTGAGAAGAAGACAGATAGAGAGGATGAATAGGATATGGAGGTAGTAGAGTTAATCTATGTACGAAACGCACGCTACACTGCCACCGTTAGTAATTTTGACATGCGAGCTCTACCTTCATTGCGATCGTTTCTGGCCGCAAACTACGCTCACCACTACTCCACAGTACATGAAATCAGTATCGAATCGGATGGTTAAAGGTAAGGGTTAAGCTGTAGTAGCGACTAGCTAAGCAGCGGTAGCAGAAAGAGGACGCGCTATGAGGGTTATGAAATGAGGGTTATTGAAGAGGGTTAAACAGCAAGAAACGGGGCGAGATTGCACACTGGCAGCTCGTTGGTGAGCGATGCAACAAACAAAGTTAGAAACCAGCCGGAGACGCTTTGCACCCTCCACTGGCGCACAACAAAAGGAGTAAAAAAAGAAACGGAACATTCAACAAACCTCCCGTGGAACAGTGGACGGGGCGCCGCCTTCCGCACTTCCATTGACCGGCGCGCTTGCGTTTGGCTGTTCGTCGTCAGCCGTTGCGATAGGTGCGGACGGACCAGGCGTGGTGTCTCCCGCTTCGCCGCTGCTTGCTTCGATCGCGGTCGCCTGTGCACTTTCGCTGCTGCCGGGTGACGATCGGCGTCGCTGGCTCGGTACCGGCGTGCCGACGGGACTGGCGCGGGCCGACGACGCTGACGAGCCGCCGCCGCCGCCTCCGGGTGGGGGCGGAGGTGCCGGACGTATCGGGCGTATCGACGTACCGCCCGCCCCACTGCTAGCAATCGAAGCGACCGAGGGCGATGGCGACAGCCCGACCGTCAGTTCCGCGTCATCGCCGCGCGGTGCACTGGCGGGACGTTCCGGAGTGGCCACCGCCGTGCCCCGGCCTCCACCGTCGCCGGACTGCGCCATCAGCGTAGATAGGAGCGGGTGGTCGGCCGCGAGCACCATCGGTGAGCCGATACCGGGGGCGCCCGACCTATTCCCGACCGCCGCCGCGGTGGTGTCGCCATTTTCCGAAGTAATACTGACAGTGTCGGCCTTGAATAGGGAGAGCGGGGTAAATATAAACACGGGATGGGCGTACAGGTGGAATAAACGAGATGCGAGATGCGGATTGAATGCGTGTGGGAATTACACAAGATGGACGCGGCGAGAGAGACAGGGGTTCGCCGGACAAGTCGCGCAGCGCGTGGCGATACTGACGTGGTACAAAAAACAAACGTTTGTGGCAGTAGGACGCGCAATGGAAGAATGTTCGGCCCTGTCGATGGACATTTAAGCATGTCTCGATGTCTTGTTTTTCAAAAGCAATGTTTTTTTTTTGTGATTTTGGCCACATTTATATGTAGATTCGTGGATAAAACTCTGCACCACATGAGATATGACTACATATTAGGAAGAGACAAGAATGATTTTCAAACTGTACCCACTTTTGGTACGTCTCCGATAAATACAAACATTTCAGCACAGCCACATTAGCGAAAGGATCAAAAACCAGAAACAAAACATCTCACCTAAAAAAAACTCCTTGCGCATAAAAACAAACCCCCCGGAATATGATGATCCTGTGCACACAACCCGCTCAGGACACGTGGTCTTACCATGCTCGTGTTGTTGCTACCGCTGCCTCCATTGTCGGGATCGTTGCTGATGTGGAAGCGGCGCTGGAACGCGGCCACCATCTCGTTCAGCCCGGGCTGGGACGGGCCAATGGTGGGCCGCTCCCACTGCGTGGTGCGCGCGATATGGTTCACGTAGTACATCCGGCCGACCGGATCCTGCCGCACCTCCCAGCCGGGCGGCAGCGCATCGTTCGGCTGCGCCGTCAGCGATGCTAGCTGGTGCAGCCGGTGCTGCGGATGCTGTGGATGGTTCAGGGGCAGCTGCTGCTGCGGGTACAGGCCGGCGTTGCGGTGCGCCGCCAGCGGTGTGCTCGTGGCCGATGCCCGATTGCTGCCGCCGATCGCCGAGCGGGTGCGCCCGATCGCCGGATCGTCGTCGCGCATGATCGCGTGGTACAGCTCGAGCGTGCCGCGCACCTTCGTGCTGACGCGCAGGCTGGACTGGCGCTTGGCCCGCAGCGTGTACCGCTGCGGTGCGATCGTGCGCTGGTCGCTCTCGTGCGGCAAATTGATCAGCGTCAGATCGACCAGCCCCATGAAGCCGTCGCGCGTCAGCCGATTCTCGTCGAACACCTGAAACACCAGCTTGTGCTCGTTCGGTTTGACGCGAAACACAAACTCCTCGTTCCAGACCGGGTTCAGCGTCTGCGGGGGGAGGAGGATGGCAAAGGGGTGCGATTAGATGTGGTTAGGAAGGGGGGGGGGGGGGATAAAGGGATTCGAGAATCGGGGCCAGGATTACTACCTACCCTTCGTTTCGTTTTCGTCACCATGTGGTCCACGTTGACGTCGCCGGTGATGGTGTTCTGCTCGATCTTCACGTAAGGATCGCTGTAGCCAAAGATGTCCTTCTTGGCCAGCCCGCTCGCCCCCAGGACCCGGATGCGTACGTAGCATACATCTTCCTCGTTCTGTGCGATTTGTTGTTCGATCGGTAGCATCAACGGCATCACCAACACCAGCAACGATTGATGATGCAACAGGGTCGGCCCGATAGAAGGTCCGAGAAAAGGGAGAGACAACGAGAAAGAAAGTACATTAGCAAACTCATATTTCTGGAGGAAGAAAGTCACAGCAATCCCGGAGGTACGACGGAGCGGGATTGATTTGCAAAAAAGAAAAGCAAAAAGAAACTAATCAATAAAAACGCACAACCACACAAGTGCACTGGCAGATTTCATTAATCACGCGCGCGCGTTTCCGCTGCTGCTTCCCTTGCTTATCAAGCAAATCCCTGTCGGCACGACCAAAATAATCACAATCTGCGAATATGGTGGAAAATTGTGCTATAACCCATCCAGCCTGGGGGGGGAGTAGAAAGAATCTAATTTCACAATCAATGCCTACCAAGTTGATCAACATCCCGGTTCGCGTCATTTCGTTCGATTTGTTGGTTGCCGCGGGGAACCTCCCTTCAGAACACTATAACCCCCTCCCCTTAGGTCACTCCGATTCGCTTCCTTTCGCTTCTCTATCGTTTTTGGTCGCACTTAATTTTGAGTCACTGAAATGTTTACCCCATCGGGGTCACTTTCCTTCGCCTTCTTCTCAAAGAACACAATTATACAGGGGGCCCCGCGTGCAGCTTCGCTGCGCTGCACGAAAACGCAATTTTTCCACCCGGATGAAACACAACTGGCAGCCAGTTTTGCAACAAGCAGCAGCAAAACCCGCGGTAACATCTGCTCGCAACCATGTACACGCACCCGACTCAGCCCTCCGACTCTTCGACGCACACACAATCGCCGCCACAAACGACTCTCACTGCACACTTGCGGACTTTTGGTAGTGTGCGAGCGTTGGAGCCTGACCGAGGCCGGCTGACCGACCGACCGACCGACCGACCGAATGTGCACACTGTGTTGTGTGTGGTGCTATTTCTGGTTCTACTACACAGTACTCTGCCTTGCTGTCTATCGCTCAACCGGGCCTGTAAGTGTGTGCGCGGTTGGTGGTGGCGATACTGGTCGTGGTACATTACACGCAGAGGATATCGTAGCAGGCGTCGTTGTTGTCGTCGCTGCCGGGTGCTGAGAGGGTGCTGTCTGCTGGGGTGGCTTGCCTAGATCAGTGTTGGTGAGAGCGTCCCTACTTAGAGCGGTCCCTTTAGTCGCTGCGTGTGCGTTTTACTCAACTCGCCCCGTGATAAACGAACGTAACTGTAGAGGAGAGCAGGTAGCGGCTGGGCTAAGGGTGTCCATCCAAATCCATCCACTACATGCTAAGGACGTGAAGCAAGAGATTCGAGAGATCACACATACTAGCTCTGCAAGGTTTTTTTTACACCGAAAACCCTCTCTGCACTCGACGCTTATCACCGATAGTGAATGACAGATAAGGGCAGCGTGACGAGGGAATACACTTGTCCGCCTTTCCTTCACACCCGGCTACCCATACTGTACAGCGCAAGTTGTGTATGTTATCCTGCGTCATCAACCGGACACCGGAAAGGGTTGCCGCCACACTACTGTGTTCAAGCCAGCAGCTACTGGTAGCCCAAAACAAGTTGCTCGCATGCCACTCTGTTACAGTGGCCCTTGCAACGCTGACTCACAGCCACGATAAACGCCGTTTATCGTTTATCGGCGTTGATTTGGAAATTAAGCCACCCGGGATTAAACGTGGTGAGAAAATCCCATCTCACTGCTCTTGGCTTTGTGGCAAGATAAGTCAAGAGAAGGGCAGCATGGGGGAAGAATCGATTCTGCGTGGCAGCATATCAGTGTGCGTGCGTGTGTCTTTGAATCGGGATTAAGGGAGAGAACAAAAAAAAGATAGCCCAGTTGAGCTACGGCTCCCGTTAACGTGGGTGCCGTGTCTTGTGATGTACAACGATTTGGACATTTGAAAACGTAAACCTGCCAAAGTGTTTGTTAGACGACGGGGTAAATATTTGCACACAAACGCTCCAAAAGTCTCTTCCTAGATATTGATGGGGAACGTAACAAGAGAGATAGAGAGAGAGAAACAGCGAGCTGAAGTTTGTGAGTGTGTATAAATATATCACAAATTAGTATTTCACGGTGTGGAACAGGTGACAACCAGTTTCCGTGCGAGCGACCGTGAGCATTATTAGCGCACCACGCACCGCCAGTTGGTGTGTAGCTTCGCGCCGGCAACGATCGCGGAAATACCCAATAATATCTCCAATGTGTTGGTTCGAACTAGAAGCGTACCGGTGTGAGAGTGTTGGAGTGTTAGCGTGTTAGAGCATCATTTTTTTAACCCAAAATTCTGTACCGGCAACGACATTTTGGCCTGCCAAATTGTACCTAAGAAGATTGGGACGGAAGAATTGTTTGTTAGGCATACTGAAGCAGCACAGTGCAACGAGAAAGGGCAAAAGTTACAGAAAAAAATTAAAATTAATTTAACTAAAAAAGGATTCAGTACCCACCATGAGCCCAATGTGCCCATCTATGTTCCGACTATCAGTGTGGGCTAAAAGTTCTGAGCGAGTGATAAGGTTTGACAGCAGATGCATTTCGGATGATCATAAATCCCGTTGTCAACCTAAATCGATGCCCTTCCTTGACCATCTACGCCTGCTAAGTGGTCGAAAAGGCAAAGACGAACCTAACTTTGGCAAACATTGAATCGCCTCCAATGACGTCAGTTGTGAAAGTGCTTCCATTATCAATCAATTCAATTGTGCCAATAGCTCTCTTGCTCTACCAAACTTCCCATCGGCTTATCGGTTTACATATTAGTGATAACGATTTTCGCATCATCAGCATTTTTGCACCAAACAGATACGGCTTTGGTTCAAAATGGTTGTGTCAAATGGTCTCAATAAGCCGCATGATTGCCTTTCTCTTGTGTCACTTTGTGTTTTGTTTTGTGCCACAACCCGACAGTCCATTGGCCCCTTCCCGTGGGGAAGGGAAGCGAAGGGAGGGCTTCGCTAACAGTAAGCTAGCATACGTTCGTCCACGTGAGAGATGATGCTGACAACAATCATTTCCCATTCTGCACACCTTCCTTTTCCCACACGCACATCACGCTGAAGTGCTTCATCCGCTGGGCGAGCAGTGCCGACCGAACCGATAGGTGTGTTTTCCTCCCCGTGAACCGTAACATCCAGCCTGCGGGGCTATCTTATCAGTGCATCCACCACCAGGCCTATCATCATTCTTCCAACAGCTTTAGATAGTGTCCACATGAAGCAGTGTGTGTGTTTGTTTTTTTTTTTGCTCTTCTGATACTACTTGCCGTAATGCGACACACGTTTCAAAATTCATCCCCACCGGGATTGCAACACGGGGAAAACGGGAAACGATGTCGTCCCCTTTGTGCGATGAAAAAAGCCGTCGTCGACTCGCATGCCGGAAGCGATGTGCTAGAAGAGGCCCTTTTTTTCGCAGCATCAGCGTCTTTTGTGAAAATGTCCTCGGTCGGGAACAATCAACCCGTCGCGAACGGACCAACACCAACACATCCTTAAAAGCCCACCCCCTTCCTCTACTTACAGCGGTAAAGAGTGATCCTCGGGGCGTGTGGGACGACAGGGCCGGGCTCGAGCCGTAGCTCGAGTTGCCCACGGACTGGGCCCTTCGCCGCGGTGGTCGCTGCGGTGTCATGCCGTTTAACCCGATAGTCTGCGCCGGACCGGAACCGGACGGTGACGGACCGTGCGGCGATAGTAGTAGTAGCGTCGTCTGAATGCTGCTCTGGGCTGCGATCGCATGCCCGTCCTGGGTGGAGTGTTTCACGCCGCCACTACCAGCTGCACCACGGTATTGTTGCGCCGGACGATACGGTTGGATGGATTAGTCATCGAGCGAAGTGCGGCAGTGCGGCGGAACGGGTTTGCGCTGCACTGGAACAGGGGGGAACACGGGGAGGGGTTTGCACATGCCACTACCCCGCTCATGCACGCTTCACACTGGGTGCTGGGGGGTGCATCCCACGACAGAGTTTTGCACCGACAAATGGGGTGGGAGGGCTGTACTCGCCCGATTATGCACTTACGCGGTCCGCTCCACGACCTTTTCCCCCCGCTACTCCCTAGAACAATGCTTTTGTACTGCGTAGCCTTTTGCTTTGCCTGATGGTGCTAGGGGCTAATGTTGGTGGCCGAATCTTGCGAACACGCACGACCCTTTTTTTCTCACTCAGCCTGCTGCGCGTGCAATGAATCACGAGAAATTACACAGAATCGCATCCGCTCAGGTTGTGCCCGTGGGGGAGGAGCCCGAGATGCATCGCACGATGCTGCAAGGAGACACCACACGCACCCGATCAATGCACCGGAAACGAAAACTGCTACGAAATTCCCCCACCGTGGCCCGAGCGGTGGTATGTGGGGCTAATTTCTTTATGTTCTTCCACACTTTGGTCCCGTTCCGCACGATGTTCTTTCGGTCGCAGTTTTTTTTTGTCTCCTCTCCTCCGCTGCGTAGTGTTGACAGCTGATGCGAAACATAGCCGGCCAAGGTTGCTGCACATAGAGCACGCGTGGATGCTGTTTTTGGCACGAACGTGTAGTGGAGTGGTGCAGAGAGGTAATTCAATTATTAAAATGGGTGTAACAAATTATTTTTCAGTTTTTTCCGCTCATTTTATAATAGTTTTGGAACTCAATTTGAATCAAATGTAAATGTTTATACGAATCAGACGTTAGACACCTTTGCCTCCCCGTACACCTTGGTACTCCCGCATCGACACGAAATGTCATGTTTGTTTACATCGCTCGCGAACAGCTTCTATTCGTCTTTCAACTGTTGATCGCGCTGCACGGGACTACAACACTCATTCAAACTGCAAAGCAAACGAAATGGAAGGAATTCTAACGAAAACCGAGAAGCTGCTGCACTCCTATCTGCAAGATCGGGGCCACACCCCCGTCATAAAACTGCTGGACAAAAACCTCTGCCAGATGGGCGATCTGCTCGTGCAGAGCAAAGCCGACAGCGCGTTGACCCTGGACGAGCAGGCCCTGCTTACCGCGAGCAGGGAGTGGCCCCTGCCGTTCGGTGCCATTTCCATCGCCAATAACGTGGCGCACATTTGGTTCGATCGGGTCGCCGCATTTCGGGCCACGCTGGCCGAGAAAGAATGGCAAGCCGATGCTCGTGCACCGACCGCCGGCCCCATCTACATCGAAGCACCGACCAGCAAAGAGTGGACCACCATGTCGTTGACGGAATTCCGGGCCGACATGCTGCGAACGGTGGTGAAAAATTGTTTCCAGCACGCCGGATACACCGTGGTTCAGGCGGGCGAGGAGCAGCTGGCCGATTGCCCGACCGCGAACGCTACACGCGTGAAGATTGTGCAGCAAAAGAGCAAAGCGGTGCCGGAGCAGTGTATCGAGCTGCTGTGCGGCAGCGTGCTGACGGGCAGCGAGATACAGAACGCGGCCCAGTACATCGGTCTGCGCGCGAATGACATGCAGCTTATCGCGCAGCACCGGTACGGGTTGCGGCTGCCGGATATGAGCAAACTGCAGCGGCTCGTGTCGAGCCTCGGGCGGTCGGCGGCCATGGTCGACATGCTGCACACCAGACACACGCACGTGATCGACATGCGCAGCCAGCAGGGCATACTGCGCAACCAGTGCTCGTCGAAGGGCGCCTCCTTCATCATGTACAATTACGCCCGGCTGGCGTCGATCCTGCGCAAGCACACCGAGCTGGTGGAGCAGGGCGCCGGCACTGCCATACCGCCGGTGGCCGACATTGACTTCTCGCTGCTGACCGACCCGGACGAGTGGCTGCTGCTGTACGCGTACCTGATGCGCTTCCCGCACACGATCCAGCAGACGATCGGGTACGGCCAGCCGGACGGACGGATCGCACCGTACCACCTGCTAAACTTTACGCTGTGCCTGATCAAGTGCCTGAGCAAGTATTACCGCAGGGTTAGAATCTTAACGGAGAACAGACCACGGCTGCAACCGGTCATGCTGGCCAGATTGTGCCTCATCCGCTCGCTGTTCGATATGCTGCGGGTCATACTGAACATACTGGATTTGGAGCCCGTCGAGGAGATGTAGAAACGCGTTGTGCACGTTCGTTGAGGCATGGGAGGAGAAGAACTACTATTTACCAGCTCGCAGGAGCGCCCTATTTTAAGCTTGACTGTTGTTACAATCGACATTGTGTATATTTTGAAAAAAAAAAAAAAATGTCTCAAAGAATCAGCCATACAAATGAGATGATGGCACTGCTTACGGTGTCGACACCATACTTTTTTTTTCAATAAAATTGAAATAAATCAAAAAAAGAATGCATTTTATAAATCGCGCCTTATCTGATGTCTGACAATAGAAAGAAAGTCCGTTGCTGTAGTGTGCGCAGTACAAAACGAGCACGAAACGTTTCTTTCGCGCTAAGTAAATCAATTCCATGGTTTGCTGTGTTTTGCCGGGAGGTTATGTGGGGGGTTTGGTTTGCCTTGTTTATTGCAGAAGAATTTTCACTCGAGTCTATTTTACGTTTGTGGTCGGAGCATTTCAGTTTTCTTTTTGCATTTCTAATCGGAACAGGATGATTCGGAATTTTAATGTCTCTTCCATTGGTGTAGGAGCTGGTAGGTGTTGTACCTTTTTTGATCGAAGACGTAAATAAAACGGAAATAAAAGTGTTGTTCTCCGCATGGAAACGGAAACGCTGTCTATAAATCTCTCTCGCTCACTGTCTCTCTCTTTCTCCCTCTTTCTATCTTGTCATGGGTGCCCGTCCGTCATCTTACTCGTCCTTTCTTCGGTGGATCGGAATGACAAACTTGTCGAACGGGCTTTTGTACGTGATGCCGGCACGGCGGAAGATTTGATTCGGGATGCCCAGGTTGCACAGGTACAACCGCCCGCAGGCATCGTTCTGGTCGATCCCGTCCAGCGGTAGGATGGGCAGTATCGAACATTTGATCGAGACACCCTCGAGACCGGCCCCGGGCGGATCGATCGCTAGCACCGGCGCCCGGCTGTAGCTGATCCATTTGCGCAGCTGATCGGTCAGCCGCGGGTTCTGCACCGAGGCGATCACGAGATCGCACGGAGGTAGAGCTGTTGCCGAGGGGGGAGGGGAAGAAAAGAGAGAAAGAAAAGTATATAAGTATTTATGGATATTTTTTTTGTGGTTTTCGAACACCGCAACAAACGCTTACTATTAACATCAACGGAAATTTTGTTGCCCGTCGCCATGTACAGCGGAACCTCCGAGCTGTTCTGCGTCGCTTCCGTCAGCGAGCACAGGTAGACGACCGTCTCCAGCCCGTGGCTGGCCAGCTGCCGGGCAGTGGATATGCCAACCTCGTCCAGCTTGCCCTCGCACACGATCACAATCTTTGGCCACTGGTGCTGGTTGTTGGGCGTCAGGCGCCTCGATCCACCGAGCAGCTGGAGCGCCAGCTCGGTTGCACCACGGGCCAGGAAGTCGTGCTGCCGCTCCCGCGACAGTCCCATGCTGACCGCGTACTCCTCGACGGTGTGGCGCAGCGTGGCCGGTATCGACGGTATGACCAGCCCTTCGTCCGTCACGTACTCCTGCGCGTCGCGGGACGCCACACGCTGAACCACGATCTGCCGGTACTGGGCCGGTGTCGACACGAGCACATTCTCATCGTGCCGGTACTTGGTTTTGGCGGCCGAGGTGGGCGCATTGCGCTGCCGGGCGGCCGCCTCGGACGCCTTCGTCTGGTGCGCGTCGATTTCGTTCCAGATCGCCTGCTTGTCGAACAGGGCCAGATTCTTCTCGAAATCAAAGTCTCCCTCCATCTCGAGCGGATCGTCGTCCGGCGAGCCGAACGTGCTGTCCTTGGCCAGATTCTTCCGGCTGCGGGACGTTTTCCCGTTGCCGTTGCCACCGTTCTTCTTTGCGCTACCGTCCACGTGCGGTAGCGATTGGCTGACGGTGGCCACCGGCCGCCCGTTGCCGAACGATCCGACGAACCCGCCGGTGAACGACGACGCCATGTGGTTCTGGGCGCTGCCGTTGTTAATGTCGATCGGGTGGCTGCTGGCGGTGCTTTTGCCCTGCCCGACGACGGGTTGCGTCGTGTTGTTCGGTGTGTTTGCATACTTGCTTTGAGCGGGTGATTTGGTGGCCAGCTTGAATGCGCTGCCGGTTCCGTTCTGGAACTGTTGTTGCTGCTGCTGCTGCTGCTGCTGCTGCTGCTGATGTTGCTTGCCATTATTCATCAGCTTCAGCCCATCGTACTGGTCGTCCAGCGAGGTGACCATGCCCGAGTTGGCGGCCACCGTGGCCACCGGTTTCGACGGAATGCTGGGCACGTTGCTGCACGAGATCAGATCCAGCTTGGCAATGTCGACCGCACTGAGCGTCACCTCCACATTGTTCTTCTTGAGCGGTATCCCGTTCCGGACCGCTTTCGTGATGACCACGACGGACGGCGTGACGCGTTTGATGATACCCTGGAAAATGCCGATATCGTTCCGGCAGTGTATCGACACCGACTTGCCCACCCATTTGTCGGCCATTTTCGTGGTCGGTTTCCTGTTCGGGATGTTAATGTTCAGTTCGCTTACTTTGGACACAATGCAGTTGTTGGCGTCCTTTGTCGCCGAAAACAATGCGCACACGGTGTTGCGAGGAAAAGCTGACACAAAACGCGTGAATGTTGCGCGGGGTCACACGTAGGTCGCGGCGTCACAGTATTGGTAAAACGTACAGTTTAAGGTAAAAACACAAACGAATGAATGAAAGTAAACAAAAAAATAACTAAAACTAATCTTCACACATTTTCTACGCTCATCCGCACCACAAGAGAATACTGTTCGGGAAAAAAGGTGGCAAGCTCGGAGCTTGTTGGTACACAACAAATGTTCGCGAAAGTGTTCCTCTGCTTCACTTCTCTTCCTTCCGCTGTCCTTCCTAACACCCAGAACGCAACCACCCCTTTTTCCTTCGCGTTTTTTGCGTGATGGGGAAGGAAAGGGGGATGCACGGTGGAAACCGTCTTGCTCTTTGTTACAATCGTTCGTCCATAGAATTCACAACAGGGATTGAAATTGTTTCTTTTCAAAGTTATATCCACTTTTTCGCGTCACTGCTCTAGTCACATCATCACACTGTTTTCTTGTGTGCGAACTGTCCTGCTTCTTCCTTTTGTTTGTGCAAGTGAAGGCCCGTTTATACGGGTTGACGTTTGGCAAGTGTCAAATTTTAATAATTAAAAAGTACAAATATAATTATGAAAATTGACCGAAGTCATTGCAAAATTTAAAACTTTTCATAAGTGTGAAATGAAAAAGCTTAAAATTGAATAAATCAAAAAGCCTTAAGTGCTTTTTAATGGGCAAAGATTGACGTGGTTCCATGTAAACTCTCTTTAAGGCAGTACCCAAGAGCTGCTCGAATGAATTCGAGCACGAACTTTAGACTGTCCAGGCAAATTGTCAAGCTCCTGCGAAATCTTAAATTTGAAAATGAAGTTCTGACAAAAGTAGCAATTGGATGTTTGTCATATTTATTCAATTCACAATATCTACTTTTTTGGGCTGTGTCCTTCATAATTTTTGCACATCATGCGCACGTGGCTGATGTTTCAGACACTACAAGTTGCTCAATTCAACGAAGCACTCAAAATCTGTGCAAATCCATTCCTCGGCGGGTTATTGATTCGAGTGGCTCAATGCACAATTTCATGAAAGTGCCATGGACTGGGCAATGTTAAATTAATATATTTATTATTTCCCCATTACATTCATAATAGATATTTATATGACAGAATGTCCAAAAATCATGGCCTAGCATGAAACAAAGTCGGATAGCAAGTATGGCTTATTGGACCTCAAAAATTGGCGGTTCATGCGACGAATTTGAACTCAAGTTGCTCATCGATTTCCATCGTGAAGCTCAGCTGATTCAAAAATCGTTTCGTAACTGAGCGTTTGCGCGCTCTCAAACTGTTGCTTAGATACGAGCAACATTCTGAGTAACTTTTCTCATCCGGGTTACTGTATCCGTCTGTCCAGATTCGACTAACAACCTTTATCGACGAAGGCGGCCAAGAAACTGGTGGCTGGTCGTGTGAATTGAAATGTAAACAATTATCGGTCGCAAATTGGAAAGGTAAAGAATGGTCCAATTTTCCATGCGATTCCAGCCTAACAGAACACATTCGATGGCCATGTGACGAGAGCGTTCGCCTGCGAGTGTAGTCGATCGAGCTAAATCCCCTTTCCCCATAGAGCCACCCAAAGCTACCCAAACCAAACAGACTGCACAAAAACAAGAGCAAGGGGCTGGTGAAATTCTCACCGGTGTCGCGAATAGCGAAGGGCAAAAGCAACAGTTTTTCTGTGGCTCCAAGGCGTACAACTACTCTCCCTTCCCCGCGCTGCACAACCCCTCGGTCAGCAACGCAACTCATCACTGGGAGCGGGAATGTTATGCGATGCCTGCGAGAGCAAAAACATAAACAACATTCCACCCTCAAAGGCCACCCCGCGCAGCAGGGAAGCGAATGGTGGGGAAAAAGTGTAGCAAAAGAGAGTGAGAGAGAGAGAGAGTGTGTGTGCCGTTAGAAAATGCGGGGAGCAGCTGGGAGCAGGGCTGTCCAACTCGGTAGCTTGTAGCTTGAAAAAATCGTAGCAACGTTCTAGTGCTTTACTTTCTATGCACAAAAATCACAATAATTCTGCTAAGAAAGTGAATCATTTCACTCAGCGTACTGTCCCTTTAAGCTGGCTTTTATTTGCCTTCCGTTACTGCCCAAGCGCCACAGATTAAGCTTAAACGACTGGAAAATTGAATATCCATAGAAAAAAAATGAAAGCTCCACAGCTTCATTGGTTTGATCAATAGATGGCGTATTAAAACTGATTATTATATTGCTATCCTTTTCTTGCAATGTGTTTCGACAAGTTTCATCTTATCATGACCTATATAGCCTTCTAACTTTCCGAGCAAAAATCTATATGAATGGTCGTGTGGTCAGATACGTGGGTACCGACACCAACGACCATTACTCAAATCGCACTTGCTTCAGTGCTGGTGGTTACCATTGGAGTTTAGTATTTAAACAATCGTATCGCCGTTCTAGTTCTAGCGATGCATAACTTCAATGCGAAACCATACAACAGTACAGAGGAAATGAGAAAGATCTCCTCCAAGCGATGAAGCTCAACTGGTTGGGGTATCCCACCAACAGAGAGCGCCACCAGCTTTTTCGCTATTTTTAGAATGCATGAGTCGTTTGCCGTCTGCTAAACGAAGTCTTTCTATATTCCGTTTAGGTAGAGAACTTGAGTCGTTTAGAAGCCGTTTAGTGGTCGTTTAGTGGATTTGTGGCACTTGGGTGTGCCTTTCCTGGCACTGCGTGTTTGACAACCGTGTGGGGCAAAACTCCCCTTTCGAGAGTAACCAAAACGTGCGCGCGTACGCTGCTGCGCTCCCAACGAACCCTGCTCTCACGCACTCTCTGCGCTGCTCACCGCTGCTTCTGTGTACGGCGGAGAGAGCCGACACCGCGAATCGTAGCAGCCTGGAAGTTGCTGCGATGCTGGCACGTTCATGGTACTGCCGTGCACTGGTGGCTGTGAGTATTTCCGAGATCGTGCTAGCGAAAGGTCGTGCGTGCTTACCTCGTCGGCTTCACGAAACGGCGCAACAGCTATCCTCTCCGTGTGTGTACGTGTGACTGTCTGTGTGTGTGTGTGTGGTATCTTCAGTAGGGTCTACACGCAGAAGACCAACAAAAAACAGAGCAAAAAGCGTTTATCTTTCAATCGTGCAAAAAGCAAAAAAAATAAACCGGCTCACAAGACTCGCGTGTGCAGTAAGCGTTGCAAAGGTGAGCGGAGCGTTTTCTGTTTTTGTTTGTACCTTTCCCCCCTATCTCCTTCCCACGTACACCATACACTCGGTTCGGCCTGCTGTGGACCCCCCGGTTTTATGTGTGTGGCAAGCGGTGTGAAAGGTGTGTGCGTCGATCGTAGTGCTGGTACGTTGTGTGGCGGAGTGAGTGTGTGCGGTTTTGACGAAGGTGTGCGTTTGTGGTTGGAGTCTGACGGCTCCCACCCACCCTCCCACACCAACGGTACCCATTCAAGCCCGTCGTCTATTCGGAATGTGTTGTGTGTGTGTGTGTGTGTTTGGTGCGTTTGTGTCTAGCGGGTGGATTGCGTTTTTGTATTGTTTTGTTGTAAAATATTGCCCGATTTTTGGGGCCAAGCGCTTTACAAAAATGGCCCAAGCTTTGCGACTGCTCGCTGCTGGGAATGTGAAACCAAACGTTGGTGCGAAGGTGTCTGCGTGTGTGTGTGTGAGAGAGTGTTTCTAACCGATGTAGTTTGTGGTGACACGTTTTATGCTGCATTCGTGTGCCAGTCCCAAAGCCCGTTGTTTCCCCGTCGTCTGGGTTCAGTTCAGCTGCCAAAGGCCATTCGACATTCGGCGACGTTAAGCTCCATCAACAAAACGCAACTGTGTGTGTCTGGTGATTTGCACTTAGCAGTTCACAAACAATAGAAAGAAATGTCAAACGTACTATCACGGTTAAATTTATTTCCTGATATTAATTTTATTGCAAAATGAAGTAACCTTTACTGTAATTTTAAGAAAGTGTAAACAAATTCTATTTTGTGATTGTGTGTGTGTGTGTCTCCGTGCATATTATTTTAAAAAAATCTCTGCTTCAAAGAACTAGAAGCAAGGGAACAGTTATGCAAATCAAACCCAGCTCAAGTGTTGTGTGATTTACTATGCTTCAATGGGCGGGTGTGTGGGTTTTATTTGTGTTTTGGTTTTGTTTTTTGTTTTTTTGTGGTGCACCCTCGCTGTGCCAAATGTGCAGAATCATTTAACGTTCCAAACAGCAACATTTCAAGAACCCCCCTTACCCCCATTTAACCCATGTCTGTGCGGCTCGTTAAGAATCTGGCCGCAGGAGGATGAATGAACGCGTTCCTTTTCCCTGTGCGGAGTTGGACAGTTTTTGTTGTTGTTTTTGTGATGCAAGTGAAATATTAATATATTTCTGCCAAAGATCAAAGAGTGCCTTGTGCTCTGTGTGTGTGTGTGTTTACGCGCGCGTGTGTGTGTGAGTCGGCTGTCGCAGGACAAAATTCAAGCATGTCAATCAGCGCAAAGCCTGCTTGATGCCGGGCTTGCCCTTTTTCTTCGACGTTTCGGAGACGGGATTGGGTGAGGGAAAACGTGACCGAAAACTAGAGCAACAGAAGACATGACACGGCGATCGCAACTCAGTTAGGAGGTTTGCTCTAGACTCAGAAGGGTCCAGCAAAAATTGGAACATCCGTGAGCTGTAGGGGGGAAGTTTTTGGTAAAAAATAGAGGAGTAAAAGCAAAAAAAAAAAAAAGAGAGAGAGAACGTTCCATCGAGGATCGAGATTTCTCCTATGCTGATGCTAAATTCGTCACACTGGCGGCAACGGGTCGCAGAGCGCACACGCATATTATGCGCAGCGCAAATCGATCGTTCACGTGCCACGCTGGGTACCGTGCTTTAAACCTTTCGTTACCGCTAATTAGATGTTTCGATGTTGTCTAATTCCAAAAAAAGGGTGAAAAGAATTGATCATACAGAAGGTGTTAGCTTTGTAAAACTTGGTTTATGTTTGTTTGTCTTCTTTTGGGAAGGTTGCTCAATGATGGATTTGGCCTTTTTTTATTTTTATCATTCCTGTTGTGTAAGTAATGCCAAATTATACAATAAAAACCGACCCTTAGTGAGCAGAATTCCCCCCTCCCTCCCATCTCCCTCGCCTTGTATCTCGCCATTTTTACCTTGAGGCTTGGCAGCGGCGGTAACTGCCGGCGGCAAGTAAAAACGAACACGCGGCACTGTAAGATGAAAGTGAAATGAAGGGTGTAAAAGTGCATGTGCATGTATGTATAGGTTCACCGTGAGCCAAGGCAAACGCAAACGAGAGGCAAGGCCATTAATTCTTACGTAGTTTTTGTCCGCTCCCCTTTTCTCCGTCGATGGCCCGTACCCTGCAGCGCGCAGTGCCATAATGTGCTACCTGCTGGTGCCTTGAGCAGACGCAGACTCCAATGCCAGCGCACTATTTTGCTAACCTCCACCGTCGAATGCCGACAGTAACAATCGCGATTAACACGCAACGAAGCCAAAGAAAATAAGTGCGGAAACCGTCTTTGAAGAAAACGCTGGGCCACACACACAATTTGAGAGCTGATGACTCTGAATTCGTTGCTGCCCGTGACGAGGTTGGCCGGTAGAACAGAGAGAGAGCATCGAAATGATGACTTAATTTGATGGCTGCACTGTACGGGTATCGTGAAACAAGTTGAAGTTGCTGCGGATGCTGCGAACTCTGTCGTTTGCGTTCACTGTGGGGCAGAACATTGAGGTAAGTTTGCTAACGTTGTTGTAGGTAGCTTTAGATTTAGATTTTGATATCGTCCAACTAAAGCAAGGCAAAGTTAAATTTTGCAATTCCTTCCATTGCCCGCTTGGAGCAGAAAATTAGCCTTCATTTGCAGTGGAATAGTTTGAATCTGTTTCTATGATGGCCTGTGAGCCGAACATAATTATTTCCGTGCTGCTCCCCAGCATCTAGATTCCGCCGCTAGAACTCCAACAACTGCTGGGCTGGACAGTTAATTATCACAACGCAACCCAACTCAACTTCGCAATCAATCTGTGCAGCATTCACTCGCTCCTCGTCGGGGATTTTAATGCCACTGCCAAACAGATGACGTAGAGGTTTTGGACAGAAGCGCTTTGCAATGCTGACCAGTTCGTTTCGGCGCTTTGCATTATAAAAAAGAATATTTTTCAGAGTTGTTTGGAGATTTTGGGCGTCAGAATTACTTCTGCAAAAGTGATTTGGCAAGATGTGGCGGACGCTTTTTCTCCCAGTAAGTTCCAACCGAACTTCCCTTGTGGGTGTGAGGCAAGGCAAGAGTTGTGCAATCAATTAGTGCAGGTAAGGCAAAGAGAAGTTGATGCTGCTGAAACGTTGCCGCAACTGCTTGCCACAACTATTCTAAAGCAATCGTTTCTGAGGCAGTGGTGAAAATCACGCCGCGACTGCATGTGCAACCGCACAGTGGCACATCCTTTCCGGCAGCACGTTGCTGCGGGCGGTTAACGCAAGCGTGTGGGACCATTAGGTTTTAATTACTTCAAAACACAAACCTCCTCCTAACACATATCTCCTCGCCCTTTTCCAGTGCGCAATCTGTTTGGCTGATCTGTTGGCGGGAGCGTCGGTGTGTAACGCTGACACGATTGCAATTTAACGCCAACGCCGCCTGCACTCGACCTGCGAAGCCCATTTCCTACTGTCCTGCAGGACGTGCCGTTTGTGAGGTGGGTTTGGTTCTGCGGCGTGAGGTTTGTGGCGTCTGTCACGTTTTGCGTGCACGTTGCGTGCATCTATTGAATTTGTTTGGTTGAGGTGATGACATATCGGTGCACTTTGGGTCAGCGGTCGGTAGGCACCCCAGTTGCAGGGAGCGGAAACTTGAGCGTGTAGGAAAGTTAGATTTGCGAGAAATGGCTTGGCCTGGTGGTTTCTGAGATGCGGTTTTAGGACAGTGTTTCGTGCGACAGCCGTCACAAGGTAATCACGAACGATGTTTGCGAGCGGGTTGACTGATTTATGTCACTGTTGTTGTTGAATCGTCGTCTTTCGATTTGCTTAATACTTTCGGATTATATGATGTTGTTTCTGCAACAGATATCGATGTTACAGCTTGTACATTGCTTTTTTGGAACAAATAATTCCCCATAAATCATGCGCCACCGTGTCGAGTGCGAGTTGTCAGAAACACCGCTAGAGGACACATCCCTATCAGTATTTGCTAGCCCAATTTGCAAACACTGCGCTCCCCATTTCCGTTTTGCCCATCGGTAGGGCGATCGGTACACGACATCGGTCGTCACTATTGTCAGCTAAACATGACCTCTCATGTTTGCATTCCAGCTGGAATTGCCGCTTATCAGCCATCGGCCGACGAGACGCCTTGCATCAGCTGCGAACGAACTACGGGCTATCGGTGCATCCAATGCAACGACTGCAACATTTCCTATAACGTGTCGTGTATATTGCTACCATTACCACAAAATCTGAAACAATCGTGCGATCTACGTTGCGGTAACGTGCTGCTGTGCTGGCGGCTAATGGGCCGGGTGTTGCTATTGGTTTTTTTTTGCTTTGTTTTGGCTTTTGCACCGATAAGAAACGACGATTGCCGAGCTAAGGCCCTTGCGGTGCCTGTCAGCAAGATTTGTCAAATGATTGACGTGAGAAATATGCAAACAGCACAAACTACGGTAGATTGCGTGGAAGATTGCAAAACGAAGAATGCTATTTCTAAGGTAGTTAGACAGAAGTGCAAAGTCTACCTCCAACTGTTCGCGCTCTTTCTATGGAGCTAAGGTTGGGCCTCTGTCGCATCACTACCAAAAGTGGTGACGTTCAATCTTAACTGAATCATTTATTCAAATTGGAAAAATATGACGTATAATTGAAGATAACGAAAAACACATACGACCAGACAAGCAGCGAGACTGCTCCGAAGGTGAGTGGTCAGAATCGATTGGCTTTCGGTACATTGCGGGTTCGTGGCAGTGTCCTACTCCTATCTTGCTCACCATCTGTTTTTTGTGTGGTACCATTGAAATAAAAGACATATCGATCTGTCGCCCTTCGGGTCAGCCAAAAGTTGCGAAATCAAAAAGGAAAAAGGAAAAGAAAAAAAACCCGATTCCCTCCAACACCAAAAACCGACAGCGCTATAACGACACAAAGATGGTTTCCGGAAGGCTTAATTTTATTGCTTTTTAATTGAATCGAAATCGATCGGAGTGTCCCGACCCCCCCGGGCTATGCCAGTGTGCTCACTCGGCAGTGACCCGGCCCGTGCTCCACGTCGGTGACATGCGTTGAATTGATAAATCCACTTACTCCTACTTTATGATGTCCCACCGTGTCTCACCAGCGGATTCGAAATATTGTGCAGAAAAGGTAGAAAAAATAGGAAAAGTGCAAAGTTTTTTTTTTTGGTTTTTGGGGTGCGTGGTCATGCTCGTGGTGCGAAGGGATCGCGCTTTTACTTTTACCGTCCTGTCCGGTGCCCTTCGGGTGGCTGAACTGGAACAGACAACAGCCACCGTCGTCGGCATCCCCGGGGCTTGGCCGGGCAAGAAATTTTGGATTATTTTTGGATTTGGCTTCTCGAATTGAAATTTATGAGCTGCGGCGCGAGCTGCCGTGTGTGTGGGTTTTTATTTCGTAAAGAAATAGAATTTATCTCCGTGCCGTTTCACTCGCGCCACGGGCACAACCACCGCGCGCAATTCAACGGTTCCCGGCGTGCTCCGTCGCTTACCTCACACCTTGGCCAAGCCGTGCTCTATTTCTGTGCCAAACACCGGGAGGGTGAGACCAGCCGCCGGATCCCGGGCCGCACTGGCTTGATGGGAACGATGCGTGTGATGGGTAGGCTTCCACGTAGAAGTGATCGCTCCACAGCTTGACGTTGGCACTAAATTGATTTGTGACGTGACGCTGTCCCGCTCTGGTATAAATTTATGAAGGTTTTTGTTGTTGTTATTGTTTGCACAAGATGATGATGATGATGATGATGATGATGGTCGGCAGGAAAGATGGGCGGCATGCTCATCCTTGTGCCGGACGTAAAGCATTTAATCCCCGCTAGTCATCGTCACGCCGGACCGGGGGATAAAATGCGTCTCCATGTCCATGTGTTTCGAAGCAGGAACTTCCTACGGCCGGGGATGCTGCTGCTGCTGCTCTTGCCGGTCAGGATTGAGCAGAATGTAATTGAGTTTTCTGATCCGTTTTGTCTTCGATGATCGATATGATGGTGGGTATAAAAATACTTCCACCATACACAGCGAGGACGCACACCTATGGTGGAACAACCTTGGGGGAAACCGGCCGGGCCTTTATCAGTACGGGAGCGTTGGAATGGACTGGACAACACGCGGGGATTGCAGTTTTGTGGTGTTTATTTCGGTGTTTGTCGTTCGCAACCTATTTTGGGGACCATTGTTTGCGCTGTCCAGGAGGATGATGGACGTGCAAATTAATTTCTGACCCAAACTGCGCGTGACAGGAAGAGGATACACGGGGATGCATCAATCGCAATGGCAATAGCACTGATAAGAAAATGTTTTTATTCGTTTTGCAAAATGTTGATAAAATTTCACTAACCGAAACCGACCGAACCTATGCGCCCTACAGGACAGCATATCTTTCACACTGTCCGATGTACGCGCGCGTCATCCACAGTGACGCATAAAGCATACTGATTTACCGTAATTTGTTGTCACACATTAAAGTTTCCGCCCAATTCCAAATCCTGGGACTCGCCTGCGTCGGATGCTGTCGGATTGCTGGATGCCGCGAATCAAATTTCTGCCCACCTCCCACCGTGCGTCAGGCGCACAATTTGGGAATCTTCGGGAAAGCGGTGTCCGCGACGGGCCCACACAGTGTCAAGAAGCCGGACCAGGGGCAATATATCTCTTCTCGAGCATGGCGAATCGCCCGGGCGCAGTTTCGCAAAATGAAACAAATCCATCCGAACAGAATACTTGCGCGCGCTGTCAGGCGCACGGGACCAGCAGCAGCACCCCGGTTTGTGTGAAATGGCGAATTCTGTCACGTTGTAGTTGGCACGTTTCGAGCTTTCCCGTTCGGTGCCACTAGGAAGGGAACGGAGGAGGCCTAGGAGCTCCGGCCTGGGCCTGCCGGGGACTGATTGGACACAATTCTATCCGTCGCATACCCACCAAGTACGGTGGGTGGGTGTGTGTGTGTGTGTGTGTGTGTGTGTTTTCAATTAGATTTGGTTGGGTGGAAGGAGGGAATGCGTCTGCGAAATGGTACCGCCATTGCGCCGGTACTGTGGACCGACAGCAGCCGTCAGATGCATGTGCGGCAAACGGAACGGCGGCAATTGACGCGCGCTGACTTTTAGGGACATTCCCCCGACTTGCCTGACGCTGCTACAAATGGACTGGGTACCGATGGCCGGAAGAATACTATTTAGCTGTTTGGTTTGTGTGGGTAACCCGAGCCGAGGTTTGTGCGGTGGTCTGTACTACACAAGTACGTCCAGCGGAACTGATGACCCGATGTGCGCGGTCGGTACTGCAAATAGTTTTTGGGCAAATTATTTACACTTCACATCCGGTTCTGGTAAGCAGTTGGCAGTAAAGCCACATGCCCGTGGATATGCACTGGGGGATGGGTATGGTTCATGATTGACGGTCAGAGCGTAAAAAAAAGTTATACTATAAAAATAAACAAAAAACGCTTCCAGCGTAGAAATTTACCGAAGGCAGCCATGAAACACGACTGCGAACTGCTGTTTGTCTATGAGGGTGGTGCGAAACCTTTCGCCAAATCAGTCATTACGCGCATAAATGACTTGAGTTTTAGTGTCCGAATTTAATGCCCCATTAAAGGTGTCTGCTAGTGCGAGAGAGGTTTCCGAATTTCTAAGAAGGACTTTTTTATTATTGTGTGTGTGTGTGTGTGTGTGTAATGTTCTTCTAGACATGCTGAGCGGTGAGCTCTGCTAGTAACGGCTGCTGGTGTTTGGAAATTATGTTCCGCACGCAACAGGCCCCGATGGCGATGGGCCCGACGATGGGTGTGGGCATGTGTCTGGTGTTGACAGATTTAGGTGAGAATGAGCGGAGATTACAATTTCCACGATTTGTGACGACTACGACTGATACAATGGAGTGTAATTTTCCACACTCCGCCACTCCATGAACGATGCGCTTCACATCCCCATGAACGCGTTGTGGGAAAATAGCCAACTACTGGCGACACTGGACGTGAGAGCTTGTGCTGTGTGTGTGTGTGCTAATGGTGCGGTTAGACATCGTGTATCTGGCACTAAGAGTCACAGAGATTTGATTTGCTTGCGTAGAAAGACCGTTTTAGGTACTGAGAGCTTATTTTCATTGGATTTTCATTTCCATTGCAATAGAGTCATGGAATGACTTCGCCAAGTCTTGATTGAAATTTGGTCATTCGAAATAACATTTAAAGTACATTCGAATGTTCATTCGAAGGTGAAATATTATGATTAAAAAGATCTCCTACTCTTTTGGATACAATGCTTATTATCAGATTGTTGCACATACTCTGAGCTGCCTTTTACTAATACGGCGTCAAGTTTTGCATCCATCTCCAACACACCAGGTAAGTGGACCGCAGAGTGGTCGCACCCATCGCTAATCCATCCCTAAAAGGAGAGTAAATATCAACAGCCCCGAAGCATCAAAAGCTGCCTCAATACGGTGAACCTCGCATGCAAATCGTGTGCGGTATCATAATTCTAGCTTGATGGTGCCAATTTCTGCACGAATAGCGCATTTTAGGCACTGTGCAGGTAAACAGTGACCGGCAGAGGTATTACTGCAGTGGGAATTATGCTTCGGAAACCAAACAACAAGAACAACATCAGACCCATCGACTGTCCGCTTCACTTTTACCTTCCCGCAGTGTGGAGATCACCGGAGGCAACTTCACACGCCGTGTTCGTCGCGTGTGGCCAACGTGAAGAACGATTACCGAAAATGGTGTATAGTGGTGTGGAATCAATCTCCACCATTGTGCCAGGGGAGCGTTTGTCGTTGCGCTCATGCAAGGGGTTATATTTGGAGGTGTGCTCTGGGGTGTTTCAAGGCATCATTCGTGTGTTCCAGGTGGACCCCGTCTCAACTAATTTGGTGTGCAAAATGAACCTGCTGTTGCTGCTATCACAGACTGTGTGTGGTGTGGTGAGTTCACGCTGGCTAATACCGGTCCGATCTGTCCCCTCATTGGCACAGCAGCAGCTGTCACGCGATCGAATCAGCGACGCCGGCAATAATTTATTATTTATTGAAGATAATTGCGTGGCGCGCGCAGGGGCCTTTGCAATATTAAAATAAAGTAATACTTAAAATAACCTTACTTGCTATATATTTGAAAACAGACATGAACATTTAAACGTGGCAACTGTAATGTTGAAGTCAAAAAAGCAGTAGAACTTATTGAAAGCTTTACACATTGAAATAATTGGATCATGAGCTCCTCTGGAAGTACGGGCCCGGTCTATTTTGATCAGAAAATTTCGAGGACGTAGCGCGTGGTCAGGGGCGTACAAATTTATTTTAAGAAGAAGCTCGGGAGCATCAATTTCGCCTTTTATTAATTTTGCTACAAAAACTGCTTGTGCTACCTCCCTACGTCTCTCTAAGGACTGCAATCCTAGAAGAAGCCGTCTAGTTTGATAGGTTAGAGGCTGGTCCATGTTCCACCGTAAGGTTCTTATAGCTATTTTTGTGAATTTTTTCTGAATTCGCTCAATTCGTGTGGACCAGTTGTTAGTGTGCGGAGACCATGTTACAACATTAAATTCAAGTACGGACCGGACTAACGCGACAAACAGTTGTTTTAAACAGAAAGGGTCATTAAAATCAGATGTCAGACGATGAATAAAACCAAGCTGCCGATATGCTTTGTCGATGACGTACGAATATTGTTGACGGAAGGAGAGTGCTGAGTCAAGAATAGTGCCGAGGTCCTTAGTTTCTATGTTACGTGGGATTATACACGAGTCAAGATTATAGTCTCGCTTGATAGGGTCTTTTTTACGAGTAAAACTAATCACGCAACACTTATTGACACACAAGGATAGCGAGTTCGCAGAGCACCAATTGCTAAATACGTCTAGGCTGTGCTGGAGAGTCGAGCTGTCCGAATCATTTCTAATGGTCGCATAAATCTTGATATCGTCCGCATACATAAGCAAACATTGATTTGGGAGCGCAAATACAACATCATTAATAAATAGGATAAACAATACTGGGCCAATGTTACTTCCCTGTGGGACACCGGACGAACTAACGAACACGTTGGACAAGCACTTATTGATTTTAACACAGTATGATCTTTGGTTTAAATATGATTTTAACCATATGACTAGATTATTATGAAAGCCAAGCCGGCTCAGTTTCGCAAGGAGTATGTCATGGTTAATCCGATCAAATGCTGACATGAAATCAGTATAAATTGCATCAATCTGTGACTTGCCGTCCATTGCCGTAAGGCATTCAGACACGAATTGAACGAGATTGGTCGACACCGATCGTTTGGGAACAAATCCGTGCTGGCTTGGACTGATATAATTCAAGCCACCCCTGACTAACGCTTCCTGGACAAGAATTTCGAGTATTTTTGCTGATGCACATAGGGAAGTTACGCCACGATAATTAGATATAACATGTCTCGGACCTTTTTTATGAACGGGTGTCATCCACGAAGACTTCCACATAGTAGGATATGTAGAACTGTGCAGAGAAAGCTTAAACAGATGAACCAGTGGCTCTGAAAGATAAGTTGAGCACTTCTGTAAGACTATTGCTGGGATCCCGTCCGGACCCGGGATAAATGAGGGTTTAATTTGTTTGATTATGACAGACCAGAAAATCGCGCACGCTGTGTAGTTTCGTATGGCATCGTCTCTTTGCCGGGGGTTTACGTTTTCCACGTCTTTCTCCAGCATACGCAACACGCTGTCCTGTGGTGACAAATGATGTAAACTTTACCGATGAAGCCATCTTCTTTCGCTGGTGGTGGTGATCTGAAGTGCGTCCCAGTTTTATTTTTCAGTTCAGTTGTGCGATTTTTAGTAGCTGTGGGATCGGATGATCGAGGTGGTGTATGAAGAGGTTTGCGCCACAAATGGTTGTGCGCGGTTATAAGATTAGCCAATGTTCATGATGGTGGCATGCGGATGTTTTCGCTGGGAACCAAAGGCAGACACACTGCTCTGCCTTGTCAAAAAGCTGGAACGTCTATGCCTACCACATTACATTGAGAGTTTGTTAATTGGCTTATTCTTCTTATTCGTGACCTCAAGGACGTTATTTTTCACTTCGGGTCAAATAAGGCTTTTTCCTTACAAAGTCATAAGATGAATAGATAAGTTTTGCAACGTTCCAGACTATTCTTCAATAAAAGCCCAGATGAGATTCGATCGTAAGCAGTCGCCGTGTCATGCGATATGTCAAAACCCTGCCGTTGCTGATGGCTCTATGGAACCACCATCGTTGTACGACGTCTAATTTTGATCACGTTCTCTGTTAGTGTGTTGATACAAATCCATCGTGCTAGAATAGGAAATGATTCAAATAAGGGTATGGCAAATTGCTTACTTTATATTTTTTCTCTTTGACGCATTCCTTAGTCATGATGATTTCTTTCCCATTTATTTCATTCTTCCAACTGCATTCCAGCACATAGGTGGCAGTCTTTGAAATGTATTCCCTCCTTTCCCTTGTTTTTATTTTAAACCTCAGTAGTAAGTAGGTCAGTACTGATTTCTCATTCATAGCACGGCTAGTGCTGGTGTTGTATTTCGCTTTGCAAGATGTGTCGATCTGTGTATACGGTTATATCCATTTACATCCTGGGGCAAAGAAATCTTGGCCGAGAATGACTCCCTTACCAATTCCATAGGAAGGAGTTTATGAATGGTTCAAGCGGATGAATATTGAAACATCATTTGGCATTCGTGGTCGCCCCAGCACGAATGTGGGACGATGGCACTGTTGCACAATGTGGGGGAAGTGGCACAACGCACAACCGAACTGGCCACCAACAGAACAAACTCTCGGCACTGGCGCCAGCGCATCTTGGAGCTGACTCAATCTTCGATCAGCCTCTCATCTTCAAACGTTTCAACGATCGTCGTTGGTATATTTTTGGCGCACTCGCGCTGTCTCGTCTGGTGTGTGTTGTTTCTGTGCCGGCCATATTCTACCAGGCAGGTTCGAGGCTGAAGTAAACAACTGCTCCTTCGGTTTGACATTGCGTCAAAAATGATGTCATCCCGGTGAGACGCGATTGTCGCGTGGCAACGATTGGTAATCGTACCGCTTGGCCGTGGGTGAACGTGGCGTAGCGTTGGACCTGCGTTCGTACTGCGTCATCTTGAGCCGCACTGCCGTATGTGTAATACGAATCGTTCTGTGGGTGCGGTCGGAAGTGGTGTTTGATGCTTCCACCCTTACATCGAACACGAGCGTTTGCCGGATCGACCATACCATCATCCACCGTCATGGTTCTGCCGGAAGCGTGTTTGAATAGTAATTTGTACAGTTTGTCGCAAAACATGGAATGTGTGGGTCGGAAAGTTTGAACGTTTTAGCGACGCCGGCCTGAACGCTAGACGTCGTTTATGATGTGCTCGTTTTGATGTGTTGTAGCGCCGTGGGATGTAGATTTCTTTAAGGTTGCAGATTAGGGACAGCCGTATGCCGGGCGTATGATTACTATGCGGCACTAAGCAAGTGCAGGAGAAAAAAAGAAACCTCAAATTCCAAGTCCTTGTGCGCCCTCTCCACGCTAGAACGTGCCATTACCTTGGGTGCATATTTTTATAAGCGGAATCACACCATCGTGGTGGTTGGTGCAGGGAAATGAAACTACTACAGCGAACATGCAGGGCACTGGAAGGCAAAGATTATTTTACGTGCACAAAAAGATGGCAATTTTCCGGTCCTGCCGGTTCGAGACGGTCACCGACCTGTTTGCGGTCAGCGGTCAAACCATTTTCACCCCACTCGACCTGCCGCCGCCGGGTTGGAGTGTTTGGTAACACCTCCAGTAGTTTATGCTGGCTGGAAAGATGCGATGGAAATTAGAAGAAGGCAAAACAAAAACACAGCAAAACCACACTTGCCCTGTGAGTCAAGCACTGTTTCCACTGTTCCCAAACACTGTTTCTGCAAATTATTTCTTGCAAATTCTAGTAACTTGTTTGGATTCTCAGCAGCACGGAACGTACCAGTGCACGAAACTGTAATATCAACCATGAATGTGGTCGCCGGTGGTGTACACTGACCGTTGGAAAATGAAACCGTGAAAAACTTGAGCCAGGATTTTACTACTGCCGTTGGTTGTCTGGTTGGTTTGCATGCCAGTGAGCAGGAAACTGAGTGGAAAGTTTTAGTGAACCTTTTTTCTGTTTTATCCGGCACTGGCTTCCCGTTCCGTGCGACTAATGAGATTTTGCTTCGGCCGGTCCTTTGTACATAATCTTTTTAATCATCAGCTAGTGGATCATGTTTTCTGTTAGTTTGCCCATTGTTTTCTTCGTTAATGTAATGGGGTTTTTTTTCTGGAGCAGGTTGTTTGTGGATCTCATTACAGTGCACTGTAAATGAGGATGTCTTTGGAGATTTTGTTTTGTTGATGTTTTGAAAGTTATAATTATTACACAACAACAACAACAGCAAATGCCATCCAATGCAAATAATGGCAATGCCATGGGGAACATTTGTGGATTTTCATTGTCCAACCAAGACGTTATCCAAAGTCGCCGGATGAAGCAGTGACCAATTTTTATCTCTAGGACAAATTCTTATAAATTCTGAAAGTCCGGCGATTGAAGAGATCATGGAGTATTCCACGGAAGGTGTAGTGGTGCTTATATTCGTTAGATATCTTTTTGCCTAGAGGGAGTAAAGAACCTGCTTTAGTAGATGTTGCTTATCAACTTGAGAGTAAATCATGAACTTATGAAGTACAAGATGAGCCATTATGTCTCTAGCGTATAACGATCGCCTTCAAGAACTTTGGTGAATTCTTGTAATGTTTGTTAAATCCAGATCTCTTCTCTTCAGATCAAATCTAATCTACATAGAATTGGTGTTACCAGCAAAGCGCATAGTAGTACATCATACAAAATTTACTCCAACAATTATAACACACCGTAACTGCTAATGGTATCACTAAAGATGTTAATGGACTAAGAAAACATAGCACAGTAGCAGAAAGAAACATTCTGGTGTGTGTGTGTGTGTTGTGTGGCGATGTCCCTCTGGGTAGAAGTGCGAGATGAAATTCGATGAACCACTAACAGCTTCCTCCTGCGCGTCGTAATGCTAATGGAGTAAAGTTGTTGTGCGAGAAAGGCTTCCATGCGGCGGGTGGAAATTTATCCACCCACAAATAACGCGTCAATTAGCACTAACGACATTCGATAAAGTGCTCATTTGTGGCGTTGAGTTCGTCTTCGCCCCCGGTTAACGTTTACAGTACGAACCCAAAGTCCTTTGCCCACCGGGTGTACGGTAATATCTAGTAGCAAAAATTGTGCTATTTGTTGCTTCACAAACCATTAACCGTTAATCTACACACACACCTACTGGCTTGCGAGTTTCGTTCAAAAGCCATCCTATAGCATTAGCCCAACCAGTGCCAAGCATTTCACCACCGAAATTGTCACATCCTTCCAAGTGGCCAACAACAGCCGAAGATACTAGAATGCAGTTGAACCAATACTTCAAAAGCTCACTAGGGTGTGTATATACCGCATATAGCTCGTTCGTACGCTTGACTTATTCTTGACAGTGCCTCAGCGCTCCAAAATGGTTATGGCTTGTCGTGTGTTAAAGCCTTCCGCTAATGGGCGAAGGCGTTCGACAGTCGGTCGTAGGCTTTCGTTTTCCGCCGCTGGCAAGGTATTTATGCTCGACGGGATGAAAACAATCGGGCAGCAGTATTAGGAAAAACAGCTTCATCAGCTTAACAGGGCTTATGTTTTACGGCCGTGTTCGTGGCACTGGCCATACTGCTACGGACCGGGAGGGGCTGCTATTTTGGGCCCGACAGCTAACACCCGTGCGAACAATCACGTTAGCGCTTTTGAAGCTTCACCGGCGGCGTCTTCGTACTTCTGGCATGAGCATCAGAACTGTTTCTAGATCTTTTACATTTTTTGCTCCCCTTCATCCACTCCCCTTCTTGTGTGGCATCTGCACCATGCGAGAGGAAGCGAAGGAAGGCTCGCAGTGAAAGGCTTCGATGTAATTTTACGCTCGATTGATTTTGTTTGTGCCGGTACAGAAGACAGTTTGCGTAGAATATTAAATTCCAGCTCGACGTGTGTCCACCCCGCCCGGGCTGGTAGATGATTTGGGAGCCAAAAAAAAACGGTGTGTCTGGGTGGGGGTGTGTCTCATAAAAGGACCCTAATGTTCAAAAAGTGGCTCAAAGTTCAATAAGAACAGTCGGTACTTCGATCAACCCTGCGCGGGTAAGGTTTGGCGTGCTTCAAGCAGAACTGGTCCTAGTTTTGTTGTTGTTTTAAATTGCATTCTTCATGTTCAATGTTGAAAAACTGATCCGCTGGTATGTTTTAGTACTTGGCTTCAACCAAATTGCGAACTACTGAAAACACAACCAGTGTTAGAATTTACAGTGTCTGCCCGTGTGTGTGTCTTCTCTGGGTTCTGGAAAGCTCAGACCGAGGCAGCAAAAAGCTCCCGATGCGCAGCACAAAGCAGTCTCGGTGAAAGGAGCAGCAGCAGTCGGGCTGGCTGGAAGAAGAAATGGCCAACTTAACTAGCGCCCTCAATGGTATTACATAGAATTACCGCTGGTTTAAGTGAGGTCTTGCGGAGCAAATGCTCACCCCAAAAGATTCTCCCGTGACACCGTGATGCAAAACAGAGAGGCCAGTAAAGCCCATGATACAGCGACAAACGAAAGCAAAGCAAAAAAAAAAACTGTCCCGAGATGGTAAACCCCACACCGGTCGACAAAAGAACGTAAAACGAGCCGGAAAATACAGCCGAAAAACCGATCCCTTTGATGTTTGTGTTGCCTTTTTTTTGCGCACTGCCGGAGTTTTCTTTCGCCGTCGTGCCTTCACGGTTGGCCCTAGTCGAGCATTCCGACCAGCGCCCGGGCGGGTGGGTAACCTTGACTCTATGAACTGTTTGTGTGTGTGTGTGCTTGTGTTTGAAAATGTTATTTCGCAATTAGCATCCAGGTGGAATGGCATTTTTCGTATTTTTACAAGTTTGTTGGCGCGTGGCTTCAGGTAAATGGTGGAAGTGTCCCGGGTGGAAGATGAAATGGAAGAGCTGCTGGGTGGATTTTTGGGCTATTTTTCCCCACGCTATATTGCTACTGCTGAGCCTGTGGGGTGGGTATGTTTGGCTATTTTTTGCCGAGCGCTCACCACCGCGCGACGGGCAGGTCTGCTGCTGTTGACAAATGCCATTTATTTCAAACCGTAAGGTGACAAGTTTTACGATCAACTCGGTCGGTCGTAGGATTTGTTGACTACCCCGATTTACGACCATCCAAAAAAAGCGATCGTTATCTCAGGCAGGCCATTAATTTATATCTATTTTATTTCGTTGGCTTCGCAATAAAGCATAGGGCAGGTTGGGTGGTGTTTTTAAATGTTTGTACTACTTTTTTTGTTACAGCGAGCTTTTTTAGTTTAGAGATTATTAGAATGGAAATGTAAAATGAAGCTTCTGTTCTGTCCTGTTGCAAAAGTTGTAGCACAAAGGCAGCCCAATTTTTGCACGAGATGAACGAGACACGGGACCCACAACTTGATGCTAATCAAATAACGCTGAAACAATTTCAAGACAGAAAGGCGAAGTTGATCCTCATCTTACAGCCGAAAGCGTACACTTGTTCTGTTGTCATCCCTTCCGCCCACCGGTGTGCCTCTTTCTCCTTAGATCTTTCTTTCGTTCGCTCTCTCTCTGCGATTCATGCTTTGGTCCAGTTCTTACACGGTGAAAGCCCCACGGAAAGAAAAATCAAACAAATAACAACAGTGTGTATATCAAATTAAACTTTCACCATCAAACAAACGCCCCCCAAAATCCCTGCCCCGCACTGCTGCACAAGATTCTGCGTTCCGTGGTTCTTTCTTTTCGCATCCCTACAACCAGGCTAGTAGCAGCTCGCTGTCCAAGACGGTCGGATGGAAGGTACGGGGGTTGTACTCCCAAAGGTTGGATAACAAAATAGAAACAAATCTTGCTGGAAAGAGGCAACACTCGTACAACAAAAAAATAGGAAGATAATAAACCAAGTGGCGCTCTGGCGAAGTCTCGTCCGTAATGTTTTCGGACAAATATTCGATTACCGCCGTCAACGCCGACACCTTACCTTCATCATCTTTGCATCAGCGGCTCCCACACCTCCCTTGTCCGAATGTGTGGGCTGAGTGCTGCCCCGAAGTGATGCAAAAGTTTTCCCGCCGACACTGAAAAGTAATAATGGTACAACGGTGAAGCAGCACACAAAAAGAAATGCTTATGCTCTCTACGTTTCTTTTCTTTCGAACCATTGTTCTTCGTGCTACTGCTCTATGGGTCGATGGAATCATGCATCTTTGCTTGTAGTGTAGCATAATAAATGACAGTTGAAATCATTATTCCAGAAGTATTTTTACACTTTTTTGACACCCTTGTGATTCATCCTTTTAATGTTATTTTTGTCTGTTCTTGTCTTATCTTTCCAGCACACAATCAGCGTTGCACATCTATAGCATGTTGTAAGCTTGGCCGCTGATCAAATGATACGAAAAATGCACCACGATAGCGAAAAGGACTCACCGTATCAGTTAGACTATCAGTTCCTTCAGCACTCATCGCCCCCTGTACTTCCACTGATTTCTTGCACGATGATTGCTATCGAATGTTTGCCAGTGTTTGATAAGCGTGTTGAAAAACGTGTGACGCAAAAGTGCAGCTTTCTGAACCTGAACACATCGAATCAACGAAGCACCATCCAATTGGTGGTGTGGGAATACTTTTTATCGAACGCGTTTCACAATTCCCAGTGGGTGGAATCAAAATAACTCATCAAACAAAAAAAATCTGACCACCATTTGTGAACGAACAGCTTGCACCGAACGCGGCAATAGTTGTCGGAGGAAATGTCTTCCGGAAGATCTGCTCCCTACCCCAAAAAAAAAGGACACAAATGTGAAAATGAAAGCATTTCAAGTGGTTTCAACAATACCGGCGCGCCGACAAAAGAGTAAAACAATGGGGGGAACCCGTCGAAAAGTTCACCCCAAAGTAGTAGCAAGAACGATTTGCTTCGAAAGTGTGTTATGATTGGCGGTGTGATGTTTGCACGGCTGGCCGGCCGGGTTCCATTTTTTTGTGATGCTGGAGGGATGCAATTTTTATTCACGATAAACTTGCTCCCTTCGCATCCCTTCTCAAAAAAATCATCCCGCATACTGGCCAACCGAAAACTAGCAAACGGACATGCTGAAAGCTGAACGAGAAGCTACGAAAACACACACACACACACGTACAAAGAAGTGAGGAAATCTGGCGCACGAAAACAATGGGAAACGCTCAATGAAAAATTTTCATGCAATTGTCACAGTTTGAGCTTAAAAAAGAAAGAAATGGTTGCAGTATGATTTTTTTTGTCTGCAGCCAAGCTATCAACGTTTTACGTCATAGGGTTGGAATTCTATCGTCTGTCCGTTCTGTTGTGGTCTTTTTCTTTTTGTGTCCCTACCAAGGCCTCCGCGCGCACCCCTTTGCACAATCCCATAGCATTCCCATTTAGTTCGCATTTTCACGTTATCTTTCCTGCTGCTGCTGCTGCTGCTGGTGAGAAATATTATCATCATAAATACTGCCACATACTGCAAGTGTTACCGTTTGTATATATGTGTGTGTGTGTGTGGGAGGTTAGGTGATGAATAATTCTCGACATTGTTTGCTGCAAACAAAAACGTAAACTTTGTTGCTTTTTTTACGTTTTCTACAGGCCATACTACTCACACATTTGCACGTCGTTTATTTCTTTCTGAGTTTCTGTACCCGCCGTGGGGGCTGTAAGCTTGTCCACTCTAGGGGGTGGCATTACGGGATTTCTGAGTGCATTGCTAAAATAATATATTTCAAACTGCAGCTTTCACGCTTCGCTACGGTGTCCGTTGGTTTGCCGTTTTATTCGTTATGCGAAAACGAAAACAAACAAACGTTAAATGTATTGCCATTTCAATGTATTTCCATTCGGCAGCTGAAGCATCACCGCAGTACATGAAAGAGAAAAGAAATGTGGTAGCATCGGTCGTATCGGTGTGAGTGCATAAATTACTTGTGTGCAGTATTTGTGTTTTTTTTGCAACACTGCAACATAATGCAACATAATATCATTTTAATTGCTGATTATCCGCGGTTATTGGTTTTCAGCTTTGATTCTCCTTTCTCTTTTCAGCCACTTGCCTTATCATTCCGAAACATTTTGCACAAACATTAACATAAAACAGAGGTCAAAATTGAACATTTCTCATTGTTAAAGAATAAATTTGATTCAATTAGAGCTTGTGACAATACATTTGAGAACCAATTTTCACATGAACTTTCTCAAATCTGACTTTGCGCACAATGGAGGTTGTAAATGGATGAATGTTGATTAAAAAATGCTAAAAAATAGTTTGTAGAAATCTTCTATTTGGCGTAACGTCCTACGCGTACAAGCCGGACTATATAGGGCTTTCAAGGCTTATGTCAGTACCACGCTCCCGGATAGTCAGTCCTTGCTGAGGAAGGACGCTACATTCTAGGCTTGAACCAATGATGCGATATGGATTTGCATAAAAGGCCTCTTCCTATATCCTTTGATTGCCACTGTTATTATATTTATTCATTTGTTATTTAATTCTTTTGTTTTTCTTGAGGTTTCCAGCTTTACCTGCTTTCCCATATGTGCATCGTGGTATAATTTATATTTGTTTTGCTTATTTGCAGGCACAAGTGTCTCTCCGTGACGTAAACTTAGAAGCTCCTCAACGAGTTCTTGAGCGTGTGTGCATGTGTGTGTGTTAAAAAATATTTTAAATCTGCGCGCAAAAGCTCAGCTCGTGGGCAATAAGTGCAAGCGGTGACAAGTGTGGGTGCAACAGTGAAAGAGTTAAAAAAGCGAAAAAAAGCTCATGATTTTAAATAATATCTCCCCCCGGTGCAGTGAACGTACGTGTCTGTGTATGTGAAATGCCTGCTAGTGTGTGTGTTTGATAAAAGTGCAGTGCATTACGTAAAGCGACCGGCAGGGGGCGGGAGGTTCCGGCCACGGTTCTCACGGTGGAACACCTCTTAGTGCGGGTGGGTGGGTGTTTGTGTGCAATAAAGTTTTCGCTGGCGGGAATTAATTCACTGTCCATCACCGGGGCACGGCGCTTCTATTGCGGCCAGTGAACGTGCGTATACGTGTGTGTGTCTGTGTGTGTTGATGAAAATATAATGCAGTTCTTATTGCCCGGCCGGTGCGGGCGCAGTGTTGTCACTTGGGTACGGGAACAGCGCGACGCTATCGAAGCAACAGGAAACCACCGCCAACAGGTGCAGCAGCCCCAATCGGCTTCGGTCCTGCTGCGGTAAGCCCATTCCCGCGGTAGCAGAAACCACGGTTGTCACTAGCCCCGCAGTCACCCACACACAACAACACAACCCGTTCAGTGGCCAGGGGTTGCGCCATACACAAACGCCATACACAAGTCGGAGGAAACTAGCCAGCCGGCGCGATTTCAAACACAAAAGGTAGGTGATTGTTTGTCTGCTTACTGCTGGAAAAGTGCTGTAAAAAGGTGTTGAAGCGGTTTAGGTATTGTCACCGTAGCTGCGACGTGGGGAGGGACGAGAGCCGTTTCGATTAAAGGTGTCGTCACTGGCGCTCACACCAACGCGGGGGAAATGATTTTTTTTTTTGGATGCTGCAACACCGAGATTTAAGATTTGGTGCAGCATTTTTCCCACAGCCACAAACCACACAGCACAACAATGGCGCTATTTTCAATTTGCCTTTCTTAAGCTGGGCCACTGTTTTTCATTTCTTATCCCTACTAACCTAATTTGAGATTTATTGGAGGGCCCTGTGATAGAGGGTAGTGGGAGGCTTGGGGAATGATCGTAACACTGTTGATGTAATAATTATCAAATCGCATCCAGAGGCTTGAATTGTTTGCCTTTCTCTCTCTCTCTCTCGTAACCAGTCTCGACGCAAATGTCCCACAGCCACAGCGGGTGAAGGAAAATGTCTTTAGGCCTATTTTGGGTAAATAGAAACATTTGTCAATCCTACGGGGAATAATTTGGCTTCAGTCGGGCTCATCCACACACACGCACACATATTCACACGAGCGCCTACTAACAAAAAAGGTCACCAATAACGATCATCACGTTTGCTCAATCTAATCTGTTTCGCTCGTAAAACTGTCATCGAAACAAAGGACGAGCGCGGGGTGGGACAAATGCAAGGAACGTGCAGGAATTCTCTCCCCTCCACACCTTCCTCCTCTCACATCACCATTTAGAGACATCATCATTTTCTTTCCCTTTTCTCATTTGTCAACCGGGGGAGCACGAGGGGGCGGGGGTCCTTTTACGTTTGCGGGCATTTGTTTTGGAACGAACGAGCGGCCGACTAATAAATGGGATCATGTGTTAGAGAGCACCTCGATAGGAAATATATGTTGGTTAGAGGCAATAGATTTTCCCTTTCGAGCCGTCGTCTCGAACCGCGCCGCTTGCACGAGGCGTGCAGTTTAGTACCTTTGAGGGAAGTAGAAACAGCTTACGGTTGGGATTTTATGGTGCAGCAGCGTTTAAGTGCTATTAGGGCTTTCGAGGGAAATAGGAAAATAGATTATTTTACGTTTTAGCATTTTTTCCTTCCGTGCTCATCACATGGATTACGTTTGAAATATGAAAAGTTTGAACCCGTATCCAATATTAGGAAAGGAAATCACGTCACACAATCGAAATGCATTTACTGCTGCATTTTAAATTGAAACCGAAAAGGAAACTGTTCCTACGCGCACACCGTGAGCACAAGCTGATAAATCATGTCACGATGCCGCCATACCTGGTTGCGATGGAGCAGCCGATCGTTCACACACCGGGGGCTGTTCGGTAAACGTTGCTGAAGGGGTGCGGCCCAGGGAGGTCGTCGTCTAGCCCATTAGTTCTATGCCATCTGATTGGCACGAAAGAAAGAACGAGCACATCACGAGAGGGGTACGATTGTGGTGCTGCACGGTTCCCCCCGACCCATTCTCGGACACGGGAACACAATCGGGTCACGTTGGAAAACTCCTGGTCGTCCTGGTGGGACTGGGTGTAGTACATAAAACAAACTAACTACCGATAAAACTCCGTCCGTGGGTGTCGCCTGCAGTCACCGTGGTGGTACACACATCTCGGAAAAAACAGACCGACAAAAAGGAACAAAAAGGGTTGGCACGCTTCGGTGGCGGTTAAATGTCACCGACGGAAGGTAATCAATAAAGCATCTTTTTTCTCGACTTTCGGTCGGCCAACCGACCTTTCCATGGGGTACCACGGGCGCTGATGTGTTGTTGCCGGATCAGCACTCCCCCAGCACTCTGCTCTGCACGGTTCGTCTCGCTCGTTTCGTCGATCGCAACATTGGCGGACGGGTGGCAAAAAAAAAACATCACCCATTTTCCCACGAGCTGAAAACGATTGCAGGTTTGGGTTGGATGGAGAACCGCAAACGATTGGGATGGGCTGGGTTGGGCTTACCTCACGTCGTGTGCTGAAGGTGCCAACAAGTACATCGACCAAATCCTGGCGGGAATTCGCTCGAGGTTTTTGTGCGGTGCAACGGGCCCCAGCTGTGGTCAAATATGAATCACGAACATGCAGTGTTCGGTGCTGGCCTCCCTCTTTGCTATGAAGTGGTGTGTGGTTTTGCAATTGACGAGGACGAAAATGAACTTCGAATGAACATTGGGAAGCGGGGGTTGTTGGGGGTTTCGCGATGGCGCCGCGGTTTGGAACGAAGTGTTGCGGGCAGAACCAGCGTGTTACTTTGTTCGTTCCGTGTCGTGACTGTTTTGTGGTGGGGGAGGGTCGATATTTGGGGAGTCACAGTCACGTAAGCGGGAAGAATTAGTAAAGATGCAGCGAGATAGGCACTACGTGATTGTTTTCATTCTACGTTTTGCTGGAGGCAAACGTTCTTGTGCTGATAGGTGAAATAATATGAAACGGCAAGATCGTGACGGGTAATCCCCGTTTTGAGGAAATTGTTTTACAATTAAATACTGATTGGTTTGGGTGGCATCAATTACTAAAACGTTGTTTGTATTAGAATTGCCCTGCTTGATAACCTTTGACAAAGGCCTGTAGGAACACGGTTCACAATTTTTAGTTGAAACATGGTCATAGATTTTGCAAGAATGTAATATTACCGATTAGAGTAGTGCCTTGGAAGCTTATAGTCAACAAAATGAGAGTAATGACAATTTTTTAGAGGGTTGAATATTAGCGCAATATTGACTATAGGGAATACTTAACTTACTGCACTGGAACACATAAAGCCTGTAGCTAATCCTGTGGGATTCAACTCACTCACTCTTTGCGCTGACTATTGACTTACTCTTTTGGGATCTTCCAGCCTTCCAGCGACCTACTGCTAGTGATGGGTAAAGTACGCAAAATCCGGGGATGACTTCGATCCGCCTCCGAAAGCTTTGAAATCGACTCCGGATGGTCTGTTTGGAATCGTCCTTAGTCGTCCGGTGTAGGAATTGGAATCGTCCGGAGTTGGAGTCGAAGTTAGAGTCATCCGGATTGTAAGTAATTTGGAGTAGGAGTCGTCCGGAGTCGAAGTTTAACGATGAAAATACGACTTCAACTTTGAGACCAGAGGACTTTGACTCCGGACGACTCCGATTCCGGACTACTCAGACTCGGGACAACTTCGACTCTGCATGGAACTAGTAGTTCAGATTTTAGGTCTCACTAATAGGTCAAACTGTAGGATTCTACCCACTCTTTCGTCATGCCGACTAACGTTTCGTTCTTTAGGCATTTTAGTGACTCACTTTCCGATATAGTGAATTTCCAGTAAATTGTGAAAAAGTGAATCATAAACAAGTGAAGAGTAAATAACGTAAAGATTCATATAAACTGTGTTGAGTCCAGACATTCATTTGCTGGATTCTCACTCACACACTGACTCTCAATAAGAGCACATATCTTTAATGAGAATGTAAACAATTGAATCAAAATAATTTTCTTATTCAGATTTTGACCCATCATCATGAACATGTGAAAATGACGCTTCTAATAACGTTTAACACTAAGAGTGCAATCGAAAAAGAAAGAGAGATGGTGAACTTCAACTTCCTCTTCAAATACCTTTCATTGGAAAGAATAACTATTCCAACGATACTAAGTCTGAGATTGGTATCGCACGTACGCAAAACATCAATAAGAGAAAAGCAACAGGAAGTATAAATCTCTATAAAAAAAATATTGTAACCATTTCCTATTAGGCGGAAAAAATAGGGCCGGCCGCTCAGCGCTCAGCCTTCGCTTCTGTCGGGGTTGGCTTGGGAAAGATGATGACGCAGAGATATTGGTGTACATATTTATGAGGATCGAATGTTTTGGATCGCTAACTTCGGCGTAAGGCCTGCTACTGATAGTAGTATTCACAAAAAAAAAGATCTTACTCTCCCGCCTACATATACATAATGTTTGCGTCCGAAGCAAAACACCTTTAGGCCCCCGCGGCATTCGTGGGTACTGGGAACGACGGCACCGGTGGACAGTGGATTGGCAAGGAAAATGCTGCACAAGTTGCTGCGGGAATTGACTTTGATTTTCTCTTTGGTTTGCGTTGCCCTCCGTGTGTCTACCGCGTGTCCTTCCGCCAGGTCCATCCTTCGAAATGGCGATTTTTCCAGCCAGACGTACTCTAGTGGTGGCTCGGAGGAAGGAGTACGGGGAGCAGTGAATCTTAATGTCGGTCTGCGGTTTTTATTATTCATTTTTTTGTGAGACTGTATTTTTTTTTTGCTTTGTACACCCACCGTTCCTCCGGTTGGTTCATCAACGGTGTTGGTAAATGTCGGTGTGTTCGCTCGCCTCTAGCACTTGGAACCGGTCGCAACATGAACGCGGGTCGTATTGCGTATGTTTATGCGTACTTTATTTTAGGGCCAAAAATTCTAACGAACTCTACCCCGACTCCGGGTGCCGATGGTGGTACACAGTCAATCATCGATCTGACGGTTATAACCGGGAGCGTGAGGGAGTACCGGTGTTTTCTTTTTTTCCTTTCCTCACAAGCGCTTCGCTGTGTCGTGTCGGTTGGGTGGGTGGGTCGAGCGAAACGATTGATTTTTAGCCCAGCTATATTGGGGTTGGGCGGCACTCTCCAGCACTGCCTGGCTGCTACTAGAAAAGGGCAGCACCGATCATGTGCGGGGCGTATTGATTCATTTGAATACGATTTGCATCGCAATGAGACGGTTGGGCGAACGAAGTAGAAGAAGAAGAAGAAGCAAAATAAAACAGTTTCTAACAGACGGAACGAATCGACCGCCGATCCTTGACTGCGTACCATAGGCGGGACAGCTTCGACTGGAACGCTTCGAAATTGTCAGTAGATGGACGGTTGGTTCACCGTATGACGAGATGATTCAATATGCTGACTTTTTTTTGTACGACGCTGCCAGCTGAGTTGAGCGGCCATCAAGTAATGAAGTTTGCTTCCGATTGCTGTCCGTTAATGTAATTACATTAAGCTTAAGGGCTCGGTGTACCGACGGTATGCACCATTCCCCAAGAGTTTGAGTTCTCTTGTAGTTTTGTTTGTTTTTCTCTCTTCTCCAACAGCAGCAGCCTGGGCTGGGCAGCAAAGTGTGCAAACGGTGTATGTATTATTCTTCAAGATGGAGCATACATTAAGCTTGCTGGAGATTAATAAGAATAATAATAATTTCATACTGGCGTGTTCTTCTCGCCTAAAAGACAAGATGTCGTGCTCTGTACCAAACCGAAGCTGTGTTCGATTTAATTAATTTTTCGTGCACCACCACACTCATGGCACGATTGGTAAGCCCCCTCGGGGGGGATTTATGAACAAATGCGCTTTCATTAACTTTAAAGCTTTGAAAGGGCCAGCAAGCACACAGCAAAGGCGTGCAGATACACCGAAACCCTCCCCGTTGGTTGTGGAGCAGATGAACCGATAAGTAAAACGCATATCCCGGACCACAATCGGATCGGTTGGGTAAGCTTTCGATAAAATTATTCATACGGCACACACTCACACAATCTTCTCTCCAAAGCCTTTTTTGGTCTCCCGGTATTGGTCGTCTTCGTGCTGGGTCTTACGTTTGGCTTCAGTTTTGTAAACCCTTTTTTCCTGTTTCTGTTTTCGTGATGGAGTGTGTGTGTGTAGATGGGTGTTTCTTCTGTTATTGCTAAGACCAAAATTGATGGTACGGTCGCTTGGTACCGGGAGCTTCATTATATCGGCTGTGTACGGTCGGTTAACCGACGACGGGTCTGGGTTTGTCAGCGGCGACGGGACGCGTTGCAGTCAATGAGTGTCCGAAGAACGTGACGAACATGCCGAATGTGCTCCTTGCTATCCGGACATGGAAGGGCAACCAGTGGGCATACGATCGAAGGGGCATGAAGCAATTGGACAGATCGGTGACTGACGCACTGAGGGTACAGGGAAAGTACGGCGACACTTGGTGGAATTGGAATTATGAACTTGCTGCTCCGGCTCCAGTGGAAGTGGGAGAGCTATGCGTGCCGCCAAGTTGTTGGGAGCTTTTCTCCCCCTAACCGGTATAACCCACGGCCACGTCCGTACCGCACCGTACGCGTACGCATCGCCACGTGGAATTGTGTGTAGTGAAAACAGATCGATTCGATCATTATGGTTATGGTCGCCCTAGCACACGAACGCCCCGAGGCTTGTCTGCGGTCGAGAGGTATACAAGTCGTCGACCTTGCGGTCGCCCGTTCGTCTCTGGGGTTCGGCAGACATAATCGAGCGGTTCATTCTTCTGTGCTAGCTTTCCTGTTCTGCCGAAACTTTCTGAAGCCGACCGCGACATGCATTGGAACCCTCGGTTTATCCCTTTAGAAAAGTACGAGTATGCTCAAGATCATGCTTCGGAGTTCAGGATCAGTTGATTGGAACGATGAAGTGATGTGGCTGTGGGGTTGGGCTGTTTCCCATCCCATCTTCTGTTCGACAGCGGTAACCCTTTTTTAATCCTCAAAACCACTATCCAAAGTTAAGCGAACATGTTCGCAGGTGCTCGACAAGCGACGCAGTTTATGCTAGCGATAAGAGAGTGTGATTTTGCATCATAAAGCACGAACAAGGAACGCACACTGTGGCAGCGCAGCGGTTTGGTTGTGTGAGATTCCTCGGTTTCACTGTTTTCTTGCTGCTTTGGTCATGCATGAAGACATTCCGATGACTTCGGTTCGACAAACCCCCTTCTTGTGTTTGTGTGTGTGTATTCACACTGCTAATGTTGGCACTAATGTTGGCGCGTACATCGAAACGCTTGGGCAGCGTTAATAAGTCATCCTCTTTTACTTAAGGCCCGTGTAATGCCGCTCATGGTACGGCGATCGAACCCGATGGGGAAGGGCATCGATGTGGAAAAGTAAATGCACCTTACCTTCTTTGCTCGATTGCTTGGAGAAATGGTCGAAAGTATGTTTGGTGTTTGAAATGCTCGCGGTTGCGCACGTGTGTGTTAATGCCAACGGTCGAACTTCAATCAATGTTTACTGGTGGGGACACGGGGATACTTTCGAGCCGGTCGGATTGTGATTAGCGCTATCATAATGTTTAATGGAATGATTCGTTTCGTTTAACATTCATGGCAGGTCGTTAAATGGAGAGGGTACACCAGGACAGTTTACTTTAATAATGAAAATTTGTCAGATTGCAGCGCTTAAAATTAAGAGAAATTGTGAGGCATAATTAGTGAAATGATGATGATGATAAATTTAATATTTGATTGGAAAGTTGTTTACTAGGTTTTACTAAATATTTGCCTTATTTCTGTTACTCAAAACCTTTGAACATGTTAATGTAGGTGATGATATAATCTTCTTCTTCTTCTTTGGCACAAAAACCGCTGTCGGTCAAGGCCTGCATGTACCCACTTAGTGAAGTGAGCTTGGCTTTCAGTGACTTATTGTTACCATAGCAGGATAGTCAGTCCTACGTATGGGGACACGGTCTATTCGGGACTTGAACCCATGACGGGCATGTTGTTACGTCGTACGAGTTGACGACTGTACCACCAGACCGGCCAATATAATACCCACCAGACCAGACCGGGTGATATAATACATAATAATATTTTGCTTGTTTTGCTGCTTCCCCGAGTATCACTTGTGTACTATAAATCACTTGTGTACTAGTGATGGGAAAAATGAAGTTTTCGTCGGAATAGAATCCGGCTAGTTCCGAAGTTTTCTGGAATTTATTCCGGATAGTAGGTCTGGATTCACTTTCCGGAATCGGCTCCAGAATCATAATCTGTACCGGAATCGAAATCGGCTCCGGAATTGGAATTGGCTTCAAACTCAGAATTGGGTTCAAAATCGAAATCGGGTTCAGCATCTCCATAAAAAGCGACGTTCGGATCCAATGATGCTACGTATTGATAGTCGCAAAGAATCAAACTTTACTTGTAAACGATCCATTCTCATGGAGATTCCCGGACTGATTTCGCTTCTGAAACTCTTTATTTCAATTGAAACTCTGAATCTTCTGAAACTTATTCCGAAGCTAATTCCAATTCTGGAGTCAATGTTGATTCTGTTACCGGAAAAAAATGCGATTCCCAGGTCCATTCCGATTCCGGAGCCGATTCTGATTCAGGTATCTATTCCGATTTCAATTCCGAAATCGTCTCCGGAGTCAACTCCGGAATCGGCTCCGGAATCAAAATCGATTCCAGCATCGGAATCAGCTCCGGAATTGATTCCGAACACGGAATCGGAATCGGGTAGGTCCGATTCCGAGCTCCCACCACTATTGTATACAGCAAGCGCCGCTATAAAATATTATTTACGACATTGCGTGTCGCTGGTTTTGAGTTAATTGAATCAGGTGTCAACATCGTTAAAAATTCAATCGTTGTTCAGTATCGCTTATTCCACGTTCGAACATTTATCGCGCAACATCCGCTTAGTAAAAGAAAACAAACAATAAACCACTGTAAACGCGAGTGAGTACTGCACCAACATCTCGGGGTAGCGTCGATGGTCAGAGCCATGCTGTGAACGTGGCTCGTCGTCTCGTTAAGGCAGGCCCCGGAAACGGCGAAAGTGATCGTGCTCTACTCCAAAAGGTCCGGAGCCCGGAGTCGTGCAAAACCGGAAACAGAATTCGCCAAACCAATCGACAGCCATCACCGGTGTTTGTGTGTGTCTTTTCCCCTTTTACCAAGACTCCGTGGGGTTGTGTCCAACCGTCCCCCTCCCACCCCACAAGGTGGATGCGTTTGAAGCGTGATTGATTAAAATTCATTGCGTGCAGAACGCCATTTCCCTTGCCCCATGGGGTATTTTGAACAATTTTATGGAATGTCATCAACTCCGAGTGTGTGTCTGTGTGTGTTTCGATATGTTTTCAATCCGTACATCTCTGCCCGTTCATCCTGTTTGGATTCCATTTGGAATGCAAGAGGATGGTGGACACCTTTTTTCCACCCATATTTGGGCCGCCGTGCATGGGGGAAAGTCGCTGCCGGCCGAACCAATCCCAATTTGGGCGGACCTTTTTTTCATTTACTGGGACTTGGGACGAAAAATGCTATGATAGCAGTTTTAAATCGATCCGCGTGATACATGTACCGGGTGTAATCGGAGGGTGGTTGTGTTGGGTGCCAGCGATCTATCGTTGCACATTTATTTCGCATTCGATTGGTCGGGATGGTCCCGCTTTCGGAAATGTACTTCGGGCCATACTTCCGATTCGACACTGTCACCGGTCCTTTTTAATCAACTTTCCCGTTCCGTCCAGTGTGGTGTACGTATGTGTGCACCTCGGCAAACCCCGGAATTGCTTTATTGGTTGGACTTTTTTCGCTCTTCCTTCTCGTGTTAAATCCCATTTACACGCCTCATACCATGTTCTAGTTTGCTGCCAGATGCTTGCACAGCGTGGATTTAGACTGAAAAAACAACAGCACGTAAACACGTTTCGAGGTTTTCAAATTGTACCCGATACATTACGCTGCCACAGGGTTGCCCGAAACGAACCATATCCCTCACCGTCTTCCCGGTCGCTCACAACAACCGTAGAACGTGAAACAGTTCAGTGATTGATTGGATAAAATTGAAAGTTTTCCACCCATTTCCGTAGTTCGTTGCGGGGTTGATGTTTGAAGCCTTCTTTTTTGTGCTGCTTCTATTTCGAGGATGACCGCTCGTTAGATGTGCCTGTGTGTGTGTTTTTTTACTTTTCCACACCACGAACACGTATCCATAAACTTTTTGATTGAACCATTTTGGGGCAGTCTATTTTCGAATTTGGTTCCACTACGCTTCTGTGTTTTGGTACGGATTCTGCTTCTGTGCCGAAAAATTGGCCGCAAGTCAGGCGAAGCAATCGTGCCCCCCCATCGGGCTTGTTAGTAATTTAGTTGTTAACTTCTACTGCCGGTATTTTCGATTGATGTTGTTATCGTGCTGTTGAATGTTTTGCACGGTAACCATTTGTTGCGATCCTCCCAAAAAAAAATACGCGCTGTAATGCTGCAATGTTGTTGTTGTTGTTGTACTTTTGTTTCGGAAGTAGATTGTTGTAGTCATTAAATTGATTGATTTGGCTCTGCCGGTATCGTTTTAAAAGATAAAAGCGCTCGTTGAAATAAATAGCTTTAAAGCGCACGTTAAACCCTTAACTTCATCTGCATTGTAAATAGCAGATGTGTTTGACGAACAGTAAACCATCACCATTTCCATCAGCATTCAATCAACAGTCGTTGTCCTTGGGCCCAGCATTCCAGCATCACCCGGATGGGAAGGAAAAAAAACATGAATAAAAATTAAATTAAACGGGAGAGCCCGCCTCACGGCCTTAATTTGTTTGCACTCAACATAATCCTGAAGTGATGGTGTTGCCTCGAATGTGTTGTAAAATATGGTACTCGAAACAAACACACACACACATACATCCCGCAACTCGTGTGCCACTCAAGCCGTGTTAAGCCCTTCGCCGGCCCACCAAACCGGAAGCTGGTGCGCGTGGCCAAATCATCGAAACACATGCAAACTTTTGAGCGAAAGAACAGTGCGAACCAAAACAAAAAAAGTAAAAGTATCCCTCACTCCGCAACGGAATCGGTGGGGGGGGGAGGCCATCCTCTTGTGCGTTTGCTTCGCAAATGCTCCATAAAGCATAAAGCCCCGAGAGCCCGGTTGTTTCGGCGGTCGGCTGGCGCGCTTGGCTCCGCCAAAGCCCCGGCAATGAGTTTGTAATTAAATTTTAATCTGATTTAATCACGCTGTTGCATAATTTAAGACCCATCGTTTAGGTGATCGCGCCAACGTAAAGCGCCAACGGGTGCGTTTGCAACGTTGGTGTATGCACTTGTACGTGTGTGTATGTGTGTGTGTGTGTGTGATTATGTTTGTGCATAAGCAAGGGCGTTCTCTTTGGCGGTGGTAACATTCAAGCCCTTCCCGACGCAGGACCGCTTGGGTACGGGTTGGTGAAAGAGCGGCTTTGGAAGAAGCTGGAGTCGATGACGACGGCGCAACCCCAGACAACAGAACGATAAAGTTGTGCGTTTGTTTTGCGCCACACGACGATGAACGTGTTTTAATATTGGCAGCGTGTGCCGGAACAATATGCACGTTTATGATGCTTTATTCGTTGACAGGTTGGTGGCGCGAGAAAAGCGGCAATCAGCTGATGCCGAAGAGGAAGAAGAAACACGGAAAAGTACGGCTTAGATATGAGGAAAAAAAACAACAATAAATTCATCAGCGAAAGTGGTCGCCCTGTGAAGCGAAGGGATAGGCCTGGTTGCAGCATATTATAGCATCAGCGTCAACCGATTATATGCTGCCTGGTGTGTATTGTGCGAAAGCGTCGTAAATGAAACGTAACCAGCCAAACTCCCGTCAAGTGACAAGACGCCCAGGGGAATTTATTGAATGACGCAAACGCCAGGTTTTCAGATTTATGGAGCACAAGCTGGAGTCTCTTTTCTGGAGGTGGCAATGACCAAGGAATGGATTTCATAAATCATTTTTCTGTTTGATGATTATAATTTCAAGAAGTTGTGACATACTTTATTCTGCATTTGCATTGTCTTCTTACAGCACAATAAACAATCCATGCTGACAATTCCTAGATACGGTCGTGAAAACGTAAAAGCACACCCATACCTGGCCCAAACCTGACAAGTTCCGCAGTTGGCGCAAAACAAAAAGCCGACACAAACACAATCGGGCGCCATCCACCGGTGTGTTACGCAATGCACCGCTAATTTAGCCGTCGTTTTCGCTGTCGCCATCGTCGGTCGTTTAGCAAAATGGCCCACTTTTGTGCCCGCGCTCGTCTTCGGCGCAGAAGATGGGCCGATTAGTTCGTGAACGCTATTGCGCCGTAGTCGGGCGAGGAGGGACACCCGCGGTGCGGTGCGGTTCACGCAGTGGAAACTGAAAGTTTTGAATAAATTACCGACGATTGCATCTTTGCAGAGAGACGACGGAACGCAGGCGTGCACCACGGACAAACAGAGACAGCCGCCTGGCCAGAGTGCAGCGTGCCATAGCGCAAAACCGTGTATGCTTTGAGGCGGTTGGTTGGTTTCTTCTTTGTCTACAACGTTTGTGCTCTGCTGAAGGTTAGAGGCTGAAGATTCGGGCGGTTTTTTGGTGTGTCGTTAGCAAGCTCATGCTTTCGACAGACGATAGATGTATGATTTATCACTTTTTGTTGAAATTTAGTAACATGTGATCTAAGTGTAAATAATGGTTATTGGCCACACTTAAGACATGTGCAATTTTCTCTTTTATATTGCGAATTAAGTTGGAGACAACAGTACGTTTCAATATCTTGGAGATTGGTGATAACAGGAATAACTCTACACGACTGCTTTAATCAAGTTTTGTAGAATCATTTTGGTTTCATATGATTGCTTCATCTTAGAATTGGATAATCTGTTAAACAGTCTCTGAATATGGGAAATTCCAGTTTCGTGTTACATTATGATTTATTGGATTCAAATATCGCTTGCTAATTGCTCAATCTGTTTTGTTTTTCACATCCTGTCGGGTAGAACGTGCTTACCGAGCATGTCTATGCCGCGCAGTGGTGAAGTTCTGCATAGATCTCAAGACGAACATTACGCTGCAGCATCTGGAGGTTTCGGTTTAACATCTTCAAACTCAGCTTGTCGGGTTCACCTTCAACCTTACCACCCTGTCGTCAATTACGATCATTTTCACTCGAGCCATACTTGGCCATGTTCTCGATGCATCCGTGAGCGAGAAACTTCCTCTGTCCGTTGAAGAAGCCGCTCCGACGCCATAGAGGCGTCCTCGTGTGTCTTTTTGGCACACGCGCCACTTCTTCGCCGAGCTGGCGCCGACCGAGAGCCGACACAACATTGCCACGCTCGGCCTGCTGTGCATAAAAAGTGAAATGCGTTGATGCAGGCACGTGATGCACGACCGACATTGCGCCTACGGTGTCTCTGTTGCTCTGAAAGCTCACTTGCAAGAAGAATGTACCGGCAAGCTTCTTCGCATACAAGGGGGAGTTGGTGCTGCGGTGCACAATCATCGACATCTGGTGCTCACTGCCGTCCCGACTGCACTCTGAGGGCCAATGCAATGATTTCGCTTATTGCGTGTGTCTGTGTGTGTGGAGGCTCTTCTTGTGAAGCCGTGCACTGGTCGCGGGCTCTGCTGCTGCACCAAGTTTTACCATTATGGGGAAGGTAGTACAAGCCCAATAAATGTGTTGATTTGGCAGTTCGGGCCCGGCACGTACAGTCGCGCTCGTTCGGTTCGAAGCAAATGAGCGAATTGCAACAGTGTAATTAATATTGCATCCAAAGCTTTAAAAGGCAGTTGGGTGTTGTTTCTCAAAAAAAAAAAAAACCCCTGGGAGAGTGGATCGAGCTTAAAGGAGATGTTTAAAAATGCCCTTCACAGGTTGGCTGCTGCACCCTGGACCAGATTGCACAACGACACTGCAACATCGCCTTTTGCCCTTTTTAATTCCATGCCACATGGCTTCGGAAAAAAGGGGAATTGCTTTGCCCTAAATGACTCATTTTGTTTGGCTCTTTTTTTCACTTGTCTCGATTTGTTTTGTTTCGTGTGTGTGCGTTTTATGCACGTAATGGTGTTGATGTGCGGGTCTTTTAAACTGAAACTGGCTCTTTTATTTGGCAATTTTTTGCGGGTTTGACGTTAATCGACATCAAGGGTGTGCACTTTCCAGGCGAACCGCAGGATATTGTGAAGGTTAATTCGAACAATTGGCAAATACGCATGCTGGGTGTTGTTGTTAATGTAAGCAGCCGCAACGCAGTAGGTATACAATGTAAAAAGAAATAAAACAAAAATAAAACTCCACAAGAAAAGCGACGATCTCGTTGTTGGCCGCTGTAACTGATGCAATCTAAATGAACAGCGGAGAGAAACAATGACAGCACCAATTTGTGGTGCTATTGTAAATTCAATGAATCGTTTCGCTGCTCATTAACAGGCCGTCCCGCGCCTGGACAGGCCGTCGCAGTCTCGCCCCAATCGGTCGCTCATTTAAAATCAAAAATGGCTTTTCATCGCATCGGTTCCATCGCTGCGCAGAGACCCTGCTGGCGGACCACTGGCGTGGGGCGGACAAGGCAACCGAATTATCCGCGTGTGCCGCGATCGATGCTGCAGCCGACGGCCTTGGCATCAATAGTCGAGCCCAGAACTAAGCGAAGCAAATCAACATCCGAGACCGCCAGGGGCACCAGTAGCATGAAAGTGCCCGCACCAACGTCCAGCACCCGTAGTTGCAGTTAACCCTTTTTTTGACCGGCGAATGCTTCGTATGTCTCCCAGGGTGAGCACTATTACTATGTCGACAATACTGATCGATTACGAGATATCGCACACAGCCAGGAGTCGTACGAGTTGTTTTGTGGAATCGGAATTGGATATTAAAGCCTACTTACCAAGCACAGAGCGGCATGGCATTGCGTTCAAGTGTCTGCAAGCTGAGCGCCAGACTTTTCACATTTGCAATATCGAGATTCTCGAAGTACAAAAAGTACCTACACTCTTTTCCCATAAATGAAAGTTCCGGACCGCTCGGTTTGCTCGTAAACCAGTCACGGCACGGTAATGTTTAGCGGGTCCGCTACTCTTTTCTTTTAGTGATGGCGAGCCCAGCATTAAATGAACCCGATACCCCTACGCGTTGCCGTGCTGGTGAGTGGCCGTATCGTTGTACGGCCGGCATCGCACACTGACCGGCGTGACCTTTGTCTGAGAGGGTGGCGTGTGATCGGGAGCAAAGGTTAACAAATTACGCCCGCTTCTGTGTGGAGCTGTACGCCGCTGCCGCAATGCTTTCAATCAATGGGATCCGATGCAATAAAAATGCGGTATGTGTATAATTTCTGGAGCAAACGTTATGACACCAAGTCATGGGATATTGTGCTAGAACCTTTTGTTGTGTGAGAGTATATTTGCATGCAATTACAAATGAATAAGTGTGATTGAGGTAGTGCTAGGCCATCACTTACTATGGTTGCTTTACAAAGTTTTGCAACCTAAATTTAGTAAAATGTTCCTTGCGTTTTCCCGCGCCCGCCGTAACGTTGCGGCACTCCGTCTCGTCGTCTGGCGGTCTGAGTGCTAAATCATGTGGCCGTTGTGACCTTTTCGATGTCCGGAATATTGGTACACTGGGAAGCAAAAGAGGGAAAACCTCTCTCGTGACCTCCATCGCGTGTGCAGAGGCGAGACGCGCCCCGACGGCCTGTGATGAAAGGCGTGAAGTAATGGCGTGAGTTTCAGCTTTTCTTTTCGTTCTCTCACTCCGGTCACGCACACAAAAAAAGAAGAAAGAAAAAAGCGCTCCGAGATGGTTTCATTTGTTAACGGGTCACCATAATCGCCATTACTACCGGTGGGTAGAACTGGGTGGAAGTGGGTGGACAGGTTGCGCGGACGCCCATCGATCATAACCCTCAGGTGCCCCTTTACGCGCAATGTTTCCTCCCGTTCGGCTGTCTCGTACCGCCGATTCGTTTGCGTTACGATTGCGGCGTAAAGTAAAGAGTTTATCACGTTCCCCGAGGCCCCCTGATTAGCATGGTGGAACTTGTGGAAGCATTCATTTTTAATCGATTTCAATGTACGTATTCGTGGGAACGGGGGGGCTTAATCATTGTCGGTCACGCAATTTGGTTTTAATCGTTGCTTGACATTATTTTTATACGAAACATTTCTTTTACATATTAATTGATTGATTACACAGCAAGGAGGCAGTAGAGAAAATGGATATGAAGGAACATTTTGTTTTGAACATTTTTGGGATAAAACTACGTTGGCGTACAGTCCCCCAAATGAGGCACGAAATTGGTTATCGTGTAGCGCACATGAAATAACCAAATGCCGACCCGAAATGTTTAAGTACTGTAGATGAATAAAAAATGTTCGTTTCACTTCTGGCAAATTGGAGAATGACGTGAATACTTGCCACACTACGTAATACAGCTTGCACTAACTCCATTGCCACGCATTTCGGCTTCATTCTCGAAGCCCGAACCGAGCACGCACACCACCAGCCCACCAGTAACCCACAATTAGAGGCAACCGATCGTGTGCATTACTGGCGAGCCGGCGGGAATGCTTTTATCATCTCATCAGCTCCATAAACATTTCAATGACCTCGGCATTGGCAATATAGTTTTTGGCAGCATTAATTTCAGCACCCTTCCCTTCCCATTAACAGGGAGAGACGGGGGGACGGCAGCAATACGATAAGTTCGCCACTGCCGAATGCCAACTCCCGGGCGCCCCGCGTGCGCTCCACCAAGCATGAAAACATTGGCAAAATTTCGGAGATCGGTTTACAGTGCGGGAAGGGGTTTTTTGCGGAACCTTTTAGCCGCACTGGATTAGCTGCGAGCGGATATTATAAGATGAACGCATGAGTGCCGCCCTGCTGCTTGCTGCTGCCAGGCACCGATAAAGATTAGCGCTAATGGGGTGGGCCGCATACATTGGCTAGCGGAAGTGAAATATTGTAAAAGATGTTGATTGATAGACGAGCCATGTGTGTGTGTGTGTCTGCATGTGCTTTTAAGCATTCGTTACACGATAAATTAATTTGCTACAGTTTGCTTGGTGTTGTTGTTTTGATAGGAACTAACGCAACTCCAAGAACATTTTTTGTGTGTATGCGGTCGATGTTTCATTTATTTTATGAAACGTTCTTTAAAAAAAACTAGTTTGTTTTGTATTATTGTACTCTACTTTGTCTTACTGTTGATCTTGCTCTTGCACACATGTTGATGCATTTCAGTGTTTGCTATTCGCATCACAAAGCTCCGCCGTCAGCATCGTGTGCACAACACCCTCAACACCTAAGCCCTCATGCTCAAGCAGTTAAAGTTCTAGTGTGCTCATCAGTGCCCAATTATGTCGGCCATTTAATTAGGTTGTGCTTCGCGCGTTACGAATCTACCCTCTCCTTCGCTGGGCAAGTAGATGATAAAATCAAAAACAGGTCAAGATGCCCGAAGCAACAGTGTGTATGTGTGTGTGGGTAGCCCGTTTACATCCAAATCCCAAGATCCATCCCCTCTCCAAATTCCAACTTCCCATAAGCTGCCCGTAGTAGCTGTTGTGGCGAAGCAGCTGCTACTCGTGTACATCGAACCAATTTGGAGGATTGCTAGAGCCCTGGCATGGGCTACCTCCGAGTGATTTGAGAAATGTAACAGGAAAAGCTTCCCCGAAACGAAACGGCTGCAGGTGCTCATGTACCGACCCACTTAACCTACTATCCGCTAGCCGGATAATGCTGACCAATTTATGATATCTAATGCTCAAATAATGAACCTTCACGCCGGAAGCGCCATTCCATTTCATCAGGTATTCGCGCTGACGGTGTGGAGTGGTAAGGAGGTGGACGGTTTTGCTATCTTTTCCTCTCCCCGATGGGCTCGCAGTGTGGTGGTCGGAGTGGAGTTTTCTTCGGTGCGGAAGAGCCAGTCCGCGGGAAAAGAGAACACACGCACGGTTACGAAATGGCAATGGCGGTGGAGATGAGTTGAGCACGGTGCGAATAGCAATTTTACGATCCAATACCATCGGGCATCGGGCGAAGAGACATGAGCAGAGAGAGATATATAGAGGGAGAGGAAGCAACAACAAAAAAAAATTGTTACAACTAAGATTGCGTGGGCCCGGCTGAACACAAAATGGGAAGTGTCGGGTTTTGGGCGCTGTTGTTTATTTATTGTAATGGTGTTGGTAGTGGCGCAACGCTCCTGGGAAGCGCTCCAAGACGGCTCCGGCCTACAAGAAGAGCCATGGTACCACCATTTCCCTGGGATTGTTTTCGCAAATGCGTGTACGCGGCGGGAACGACGGTTAGGGGAAAAAATAATAAACGAACGCCGTAGCCGGGCATCAAGCAAAACGGGGATGGAAAGAGTCGGCAGCGTAGCCGTTCAACTCGTGTTTGTTGGTGTTTTATAAGTTTACAACAATAGCATAACTTTATGCTGGCCAAATCACGCACTTCGCAATCTGCTTTGCGCGAGCAACACTCCAAAAACGGGTGTTGTTGGGCCACCAGGCAGCTATGGGCAAGGGTGAGACATATCTCCAGCCACAACGCCTCGATCAGGAAACGGAATAAGCACCCGACAAAGGGATAGGGAAAGAGAGAGAGAGACGGCGCTGGACGGCGTCGGAAGAATGCAGTACGGTAATCTGTAACTTTTATTTTCATTATTATCTTACACTTTGTTTTGGTTATTCGTACGAAGTTTTGCTTTCTTTGCGTGCGCCGTGTGCCTCCGTTTTTTTCCTTATCGCCCCCGTTCTCCACGTTGCACAGATCTTTACGGAGCCACATGCTGTGTTTTACTTTCGCCCGAAGGGGTGTGTGGTACGGTGCGCCACGGTTTGCGGTGGCTGCGTTTGGGCGGCCATAAAATTATCTTGCTCATTTGTAACGCCCCGGCCTGTGATGAGCCTTCTTGTGTAGGAGAGTCCCACTAACAAATTGGACTGATTGGGAAGTTTGAACAAATCTCGCCCAACGCCCAAACTTGACTTTGTACCTAGTGGATGGAATTCATTCAAATGCTGTTTATTTATTCATTTGCATGCCGACTGGGGGCTTGAGATGCTTGCGAAGTATAAGATAAGAGGAATTTTCCTTAAAATTTGTACTGCTGTTCCCAATGTTGTTCCCAAAAAAAGCAATTTGCTTGCCACTTCATCTTCACAGACCCGGCGTGTGTTGTGATGCTTACGAAATCGTTTCCCCGACGCCCAGAGTCCACGAGACCGACCAAAACACTTTTCTTTCCATTCTCAGTGACCCGCATTCGGCGATGGTGTGCTGGTGGTGTAGTGACCGTGTGCAATGCGCATTTTCGCACCTCGTTCTCGCCAGCGCCCGCCGCCCGGTGAAGTGGCCTCTCACTGAAAGCGCATTGTGCCTAACGCAGCGCAATTGTGTTGATTCGTTACAGCTTCCTTCCGTTCCCCCTTCGCACAGTGCTTCTTTCCCACTCTCTTCTCCCCGACCTTCTCATCACGCATCAATGTATTACTTCATCAGTTTGCTTCCGAGTCGAATTTAAAGCGCGCTCAATTCGAAACGCATAGCGTGCGCAGCTCAATTTCCATGCGACGAGAGCTGAACACGCTTCGACCTTCTGTGGCTTGGGTGCGTTTTATGCCAGGGTTCAGGGTGAATTTAGAGCGCGATGCCACCCGCTCGGTTTGGGGCTGGCTGTGTGGGATGCTGTGCGGTGGCCATGAGATAATTGTTCGATCATTGTCTTTCATGGCTTCCCACACGGCGGCACGGCAGGCAGTGGCTGCTGGAAAGCTGTGGTGGCGCCCCCCCCCAAGGAGGGTTATTTGGGACAGTAGCAGCGCAACACGTGGTGATTGTTTGTCTTTGTTCAGGGGCTAGCAAACCGACACAGTTTGCGTAACCAAAACAAACTCAAAAAACTCTCCCCCGTGTGTTTGTGTGTGTGTGTGTGTTTGCGAGTCAGAAAGGTGATACAGCTGTGTTTTTCACTTGTGCAGAAAGTGTTTGAAAGATCTCAAAAGGTGTACGTAATAATTTGGTTTACTTTTTGACAGTGAAGCTCAAAGCAGTAAAGTATTTGAAGTATTTGACTTTTAAAAAGTGGGTCCAATTTTGAAATGAGTTTACTAACGAGTTGTTGTTTTCATATTAATAGAGGCGTTGGACCTCGCAGGGCCACTTTCATCACTAACTAACGAATGATTGAAATTAAGTGGCCAATGTCAACAACTGTAAAACTTGCTACCTCCAAATTAGTAGTGGGAGCTCGGAATCGGACCTACCCGATTCCGATTCCGTGTTCAGAGTCAATTCCGGAGCCGATTCCGGAGTCTATTCCGGAGCCGATTCCGGTGTCTATTCCGGAGCCGATTCCGGAGTTGGTTCCGGAGCCGATTCCGGAGTTAAATATGGGATCGGCTCCGGAATCGATTCCGGATTGGAATCGGCCTACGGAGTCGGAATCATCTCCGGAATCGGAATTGACCTGGGAATCGCAATTTGCTCCGGTAACGGAATCAGGCTTGACTCCAGAAATGTAGTTAGCTCCAGAATAAGAATTAGTTTTTGAATTGAAATAAGAAGCGTGGGAACCGAAATAAGTCCGGGAATCTCCATGTGAATAGATCATCACAAATAAAGTATGATTCTTTGCGGCTATCAACTCGTAGCATCATTGGACCCAAACGCCTATTCCTATGAAGATGCCGAAACCGACTCCGTGTCGAAGCCAATTTTGATCTCGGAGTCAATTCCGATGTCGGAGCCGATTTTGATTTCGGAGCCGTTTTCGATTCCGGAACTAGTTCCGATTCCGGAGCCGAATCCGGAACAAATTCCGGTGCTGGTTCCGGAACCAATTTCGGAGCCGATTCCGGAATTGATTCCGGAAGCTGATTCCGGACCTACTATTCGGAATCGATTCCAAAAAACTTCGGAGCAAGTCGGAATCGATTCCGACGACATCTTCATATTTATCATCACTACTCCAAATGCTATATGATTGCTTCATATTCATAAAATCATCTTCAATGTTTTATGTTTTTCAATGTTATCTTCAATCAAAAGTGAAATTACCTGGTCAAACTTAAAGCATAACTTTAGATGAACTTACCTTTTAATGGTCACGCATTGTTGGCGTTATGTTTTTCACCGACTTAAAGAGGATATTTTGCCCTCCTCGGTGCTGTCCTGTAATGGGAGGGTAAAATGTTAAATTGTTGCTGCCCCTTGCAGACACTTTTTCTTGCGCAGGGGAAGGCCTTACTTGGGGGAGGGGCCAGTCGCTCAGTTCCAGGCAGGTAAACAAATTGGATTATTGTAAGTAATGAGCGTAATAAGCGGGAATGCATTCTTAAGCCTCAGTACGCATTTTACGGCCAGTAAGCTCCTCAACGATGTTGTTGAGCAGTTTAGAAGCCGTCATTGCTTTCAGTATATTTGAGCTGGGCTTTACCTATTTGCTTTTACGTTCTAGTTAGAGGATTAGTGTTGTGGAGGAAGAGCTGCCAAGAAATATAATCCTGTGATGATGTTTACTAAATAATTACTGTTTCTATATAAATAACTTGGCCGTTTTTGTACTAGTACTAGTATTGAAACAGACGTTACAAGGTCTCATATTTCTCTATGTTAATCATTTTTTAATTGATTGTTAATTGTAGTAACAAGCACTTTGGATACATTATATAATTTTAATGCTATTCTACCAATATTTTATTTTCAGGTAGGTGACATCTATGGACATATAAACTAAGAATCCCTTGTATAATAAAGGTTGGTGCGCTTGTTTTAATTTACTTAGCTCTACAAATATACACTTCAGATTGAAAGTCATTAAAAAAAATAGTTCAAAAACCAAAATACTAGTAGTTAGTACTAATAGCTACAAAACAATAGTACTTTTAGTATCGAAATTATCAAAAACTTTAACCTAAATCAATCAATAATTCCGATTTCAACTATTGGTCCCAAAAAAATGTAACATTTGGCATTATCTTATTTTCAAGGCCATATCCATCCGGATTGACAACGAACACTAACAGGCAAACCTTGTTGAAGGTGTCGAAAAATGCGCCAACCATCATCCTCCATCACTGCTGCTGCATTGCCGTTGGCTCAGGGAAATGTGTTCGCCGACCGATAACACCGGAAACTGTTATTGTTATCATTCTCCGTGTGGTGTTGCTTCTTCTCGATTTTGTTTGGCTACTACTTGCCATCACGCGTTCCATGGGATGTGACTTGTGCCTTTTTGGCATCGAAGTCGTCGCTGCACGATTGAATTGAGCTGTGCGCAGTTTCGCTTCACTTGCCAGAGCAGCACTTTGAATGATACTTTCCACATGTGAGTGTGTTGGCAACAAAAAAAAAAGGCTTGGTAAAGAATCGCCATGCCGAAGCGCTAGACAATCTTTCGGTCGTTGACGACGGAAATGCGAACGATAAACGCAACGGTGTGGCAAGATACTCTTCACGTACTTCCCGTGGTTTTCTATGCCACAAAAGCCCGAATGGAAAAAAGTTACCCAAGGTTTACCCAAGGAGAAAGCATGGAGTGGTGGGCAAGTATGGGCATGCTCTCTGCACTGTGTAACGTCGCTGGGAAATTGAATTTGTACAAAGGTGTGTGCTGGTGGTGAAGCACGACGGCGGGAGTACGTGTGGCAGGTTCGTACACCGACAGAGAGAAAGAGAGAGGTGGGGGGATGTATTGTTCCACCTCAAACATCCTTTTTCGAGAAGGATCTTGGTTGTGTACGGGAATGTTACTAGATGGGTTAGAATCCTTGACGCAATAGACGACACAACGATGTAAAAGCGCGGTTTTGAGTGAACGCCGGCAGCAGCGAGTTGATGGAGTGGAGTGAGTGTGTGATGCAGCAAGTCGTCGTCACACAAGTCGCTACGGTACGCTGCATGGGTAGAAAGAAGCAAACAGTTAAACATAGCCCCGACTGTGTGGCAGAGTGTACGGCTCGATACATGATACAGGGTGCTGGAGATGAGCGTCAGCCTCAGGTTACAAGGCTCGAGCAAGGACGATGGTGCGATGATTGCACGAACGGCGTCAAATGATATTTATATTGATTGACAAGGTTTCAATTTTGTAAACGCGCTGAACTCCGTTGGGCGCTTGATGTAATGTTCTTGGTACATCTACTCGCCCTGCCCTCGAACGAGGTTCAGTTTATTTGGTTTCGTTTGTCTTCCCTCCTCCCGCTTATGCGGAGAGCGATACATACTTGCGTTTTTTTGCGTATGGGTTGGGAGGGCTGATCCAACCATTTGTTGGTGTTGGTTATTGTGTTGAATCAGATGAACTTTTTGTAGAGCATGTCCACACCTTTCTTTTCTTCACACCAAGAACAGCAATAAGAGAAAACGGGTCCGAAGTAATTCGCACAGAACTTCAATAACCTTTACCCGGTGGCGTGAGTAAATCCTTCCACCTGTGACAAGCAAGTGACATTATTAAATTGAATAGACCTCGTCGATTGATACGAAAATACTCTCACCACCATTTGCAAGACAAAGGTCACCTAGTGAGGACCGTTAGAATATATATGGTGTCCCAATAAGACAAACGGATACTTATTGGGGTCGGCTGGGGGTTGCGAAAATGTGTCTTCCGCTTCGGCGCAAGGAAGTCGTCCGGTCGTGAAAATGTTCAATGGCTCACATCACACGCAGCCCAAATCGCACGTTATCGAGCCTTCCAGATTGTGGCGAATGGAACGACAGCAAAAAACTGATATCAAGAACTACTCCTTCCACCAAAACCGGTAAGCTTCCATTGTTTCGATCGGAGGGCCACCTTTGAGTGTGGATAAGGCCAAGGGAATTGATTTATTTCGCATGTTTACTTTCCAGCGGGCATGAGGAAGCAAAAAAAAACAAAACAAAAAGAGGGAGCTTAGGAGAAAAGGAAGGGGGAAACGAAAACAGGAAGGAAACACTTTATCCTCACGGTAATTCCGCTTGGGAGGAACTTCTGCTTTGAACTAAATGGGAAATAAATCGACACACGAACGAACGCTCGGGAGCTATTCTAGGGGGAGGTGACCAGAGGAGGAGCGGAAAGGACTTCGGGAAGCAGTATCAGATTTCTTTCCATTCTTAACCAAAAGAAACGCGCCCCACACGGCTGCCTCTCCTGTCACAATGGTGTGGTGTGAAAGGTAAAGGTGCCGACGGATGGTGAAACTGAAACAACAGCTTCAATCTGAGACGAAAGCGAAACTGAATTCTGTTCGAAGCTTCTAGTTTCGTCTTTGTAGGTGAATTGGATGGAGACAAAGTGCCGGATGAAGACAAAGGGGGAGTGGGTGGCGCTGAAACTTGACGTACCTAACACGCGAGAAAGAAAGCAATCCACCCCGGTAGCAGTGGCAAAAGGAAAGAGGATGGAAAAAGTGCTCAGAAAAAACCCCATCCATCGATTCCGTTCCGGGCCGGTGCACTCTCGTGGGCTCTACCTGACTGATCGTGGAGTGGATCGATCGGAAAAAAGCGGAGAGTGGAGAGTGGTAGGATGGCTTTTCCCGATGGTAGTTCCGTTGGCAAACGATGGGGCACACACACACACATACAAATACGCCTACGGCCAAAGAAGAGGTTCACGATACTGAGTTTTTCCATCTTCACCTTCGCACATGTCTCCCTACGTACCACGGAGCACGGGAGCGAGAGTCAAGGGAGAGCGTCTGAACTTTCGTTTCGATAAATAAATAAATAAAATTTGCACTGTGGCTTGTTTGTAAAGCCTACCTACCCTTCGGTTCGGTCGGATGGGGTTTTTCAAAATAGAACTTTCGACGGTTTCCAATCGAATGTCGGATTCCGCTCAGGTGAGTTTAAAGTTCACGTGACGATGTGTGTGTGTTTGGGTGTGTATGGGTTATTGCTTCCTGTTTGATTTCGATTTATCCTTCGGTATTGAAGCGCGGTGTAGCTTTCTGGAGGTTAAGAGTTTTGGTACGCTTTAGCAAGTGTTTCGCTTATAAATCCACTTATTGGGAATCGTAAGTACACTTACACCGAGTGTGGATGTTGTTCGATTACAAAGAATATTGAGTGCTTTTTACATTTACAGTGTGGAATACTATTCGAAATCATAACACTGAATCTTTTCTTTTATTTTATTGTTAAACATTGTTATCAGCTACTTTATATCACTGCAAATTTTCTCAAATGACATAGCTACTGATTAGCTTCCACGACTCGGTTCGAAATTTGGAAGGATAAAAAGATAGCATTAATACTATTTAATAACCAAGCAATAATAATGAATGTTTAATGACAAATCGAACTGTAATGAGTATTTTATTCTAATCAAGGGAATGTCACTTTCATTAATGGTACAAAACTGTGGAACAATAATCCCTGTGGCTACTTCTGCTGCACAAACAACAAACCCATTTCACAAGCAGGATTAACTTCAACTGGGGGCAAGAACACAAGATTACACGAGTATCCATCAAGGTAGGGTCTGTGCATCTGCTTAGTCATGCCGTGCCGAGATTACGAAAGTCAAACGGATGCTACATGTCATGTGATAGTTTCGGAGCAAATCCTTTGCAATCCTAATGAAGTAGAAAGAGAGAAGCGCATCATGTTCAGTTTTTGCAGATGCACTTGTACTACCTATGTTTTCCTGTCCCTCGGTATTCAAGGTGTTCCTTTTGCCGGTCGATGAAACAATCTGGCCATCATATCAAACTCCTAGCATTTCCGACGGATAGTATCGTTGTTATAAAAGCTTCAGATCCTAAGAGCATCATGGCTTTGGTCATTTCAACGAGGATTAAAGTAGAATGAAAGTTGTGTTTTCTGGTGTTTCGTAATGCTTGTGAAATTTCAAACATCTGTTGTGTGTGTGTTTTTATGGAAATAGCTCCAGTGCGTTGCGTTATCAATATGTTCAATATATCACTTACCTCCTGTAACAACAATGCAATGTCCAAGTATCGATATCAGCTATTAATTACGATTGACTATCTTACCACTATAAAATAAACACTTTGACGTAAAGTTCCTGCTACGCACAGACCGGGGTCATCCATTCGATTGCACACCGACGATAATAGAACAGCCCGACAACGGTGTGCCAGCCCTACACCATTAGCAACTTTGAAACTCAATTTTGGGAAGCTAACTTTACCACCCTCCCCACAAATAGATCGTTAAGTGCCATTCTACGCGAATCGAAACGGATGCCAAAAGAAAAAAACGGGCCGGAAAATAAAGAAAACAAATTTAAAAAGCAGCAGAAAGCAGATTTTTAAATTGAAGGTTACGAGCTAATTATACTTCCTCTGCCGCAGCACGGCGGCGCACATAGAAGACACGTCCGTTCGTTCGTACCGTGCCGTGGGTTACTGGTGCTGCAAAGTTTTGCGGAAGTTTAAACGAGATCCATTCAGTGCCAACCGAACACCATGGGGACCATGGGGCGGCACATATCGGCTGCATCTTTGTCGTCGTCGGTGTACCGTTTGTGTGCGGGAAGGCGAAAAATAAAAATCACCGGCATGAACTCCGCTACATGAAACAAAAAATGGGGCAGCAGACAAAAACAAAAAATAAAATAATACTACTCCCCTGCTAGTCACTTTTTGTGACTCGCGCTCATGAACATCCAGGATAACTGGTGCCTGTGGTGTGGTCGTTTGGGGCTCCGGCTCATCGGTGCCCCGGGAAGTAGGAAGTGTTAAATATGCTAATGAATGTTTTAAAAAAATCTCCGCAACACACACACATTGGCACTCGTATGCGCAGTCGTTCAGCTGTTAATGAGGCTTTTCAGCAACGTATGCTAATCATTGGGGGACTGTGGAATGGGGACCAATAAAAGGAGCACGCAGCGGCAACCGAACCGAACGATGCCAGTGGAAACGTGTTTTCAATTACAGTGCTAAATTAAAAGTTACCAAATGAATGGTAGAGCTGCAGTTCGTAGAAATTCATAATTGGTTTCTTTTATGTGTGCGTGTGCGCAGTAGTTTGACGGTGGCACTGGACCCTGCGGTGGGGAGCATCAGAACACCGGAAGCAGCTGGAATGGTTTACTTTTTTAAAATTGAATTTCGTGGTGTCGAATGTGCACATTATGAATGCTTGCAGTGTTTTCGTACTGTTGGGATGTAAGGGTTGAAATTATTTTCACAAAATCATTCACATTCACATAGAGCATTACATCCATCAACTACATTACACACAGGGAATTGGGGGAAACAACAACTTTTTGTAGGAATTGTAGGACATACAATAGGCAAAGGTGCAGAAGATAGAACAAACTGTCTGCAGCAGTGAAAAGCCAGCTCAGCCAGGAGAAATGGATGCAAATAAACATCTGCTCCAATCAAAACAAAATGAATTCGTCGCCATAAGGGATCTTTATTCCGTTTTACTGCCACAGGACGCAAATATTGTCTCCGACCGATCGCTTATATTGCCATTATTCTTCTCGCGTGAGGAAAACTCTACGCCTGCTGCCGAAATATCCAGCTTTTCTTGGTCGGTTTGGTTGTCCTCTTTCCGCATCCCAAAATGCCGTCACTCGGTGTGTCATCATTCGATATCAGCCATATTTGCTGAATCTCAATCACATTTTCATGACAGTTTTATTGGTTTGTTTACCTTTTCCCTCCCAATATCTCCGCAAGCCGGAGATGGCCTGGCCGTTGCCTTCCGAGAGTTATTTGGTCAAGCAGTTTTGATTGCACTTCCCGGTTTTTTTGTTGTTGCAGATGAATGAGGTTAGAGCCGTCTGTCAGTACTATCGCCACCATCTCCATTCTTAGCCGGTTTGCCTTTAGTCTATCAGATCAAACCAAGGCTCTTCCCCCACCGTACGTACCGGTTCGGTTCGAGAAGCAACGAGCATCCTTTGCTTTTTTCGGAAAAGATCGTTTTTCCCGTTTTCCAGGAAAATCCTGCCACCGCACAAACAGAACAGAACCCGCTCCGCACGGTAGGCACGCGAGCAGGTTTACATACGTGACTTTCACTACGGTGAAATCGCACTGTCGGTGACGGGATAAATGTTTTCCTTCCATTTGTGGCGTGATGAAGGCGATTCTCGTGTTGAAGCATCGCCAGGCCCATCTCCAAAACTGGACCGGAGAGGGAATCGGTTAGGGGGCAACGAAATGGAGTGATTGTGCTTTCTCGGATGTTTTCATCAATGAAAGTGTCTACTTCAATCAGGCGCCTGTGTTTGTGAAAGCAAGCGGGGGGGTTAATCTTGATTCGTTTTCCGTGGTTTGTTAGTTGGGGAATTGGCGATAAAGCAATGTTAGGCGCTTCGGTGAGCTCCAGAAATAGAATGCTACGTGCAAAGGCACTTTGTATAAAGTGGGAGGATGTCGGACATTAACTTGATTTTAACGCATGATTGACTAACTTGTGATCTATGTTGCAAGAAGTCGACCCATTCATCAAGTAACATAAGCAATAATTCAAATGCGTTATTTGTTCGTGGAACAAATTTCCTAGTTCCTTTCAATAAAATCCTACCCAGTATAGCACTGGCACAATTTCAACTGAACACTTCAATCCCAGTCGGTGCAATAGGAATTCGATTAAAATGCACAAAAGGATCACAAACGGCTTGCTCGTGCTTTGCCTGCAACTGATGTAAATTTCGAAAAAAAAAAAAACTCAGATTCTAGTTTGTAGCTCGCACTAGAAAGCCAACATAGCACTAATTCTGTTCATTTTTTGTGTGTGCTCTCATCATCGTAAACCAGTGCATGAGTGCTTTGCAGCTTTTCGGCATTCCCAACCTCGCACAATCTCGCCGTAACATAAATCAATCAATCAGCTTGTGTGTACGGGGAAGTATTTACAATTCAGCAACCGTGTGCTTTGGGGTTTTGGCACGGAACCACAATCTCATTTCAGCCCTACACCGGTATGGGTTCTTAACCAATTCGAACCAAAACCAGGGGTTGGTGGAAGCATTCCAAATTGCAAATTACACATAGCGCTGCATTACAAATCCACCGGTTGCACTTGCAGCGTGTGTGAGAGGAATGTACGATACAATCTGCATCCGTGCTTTGATTTTGCGCGAGGCAAGCGTGTGTGTGTGTGGCACCTCGGTTTACTGGGTATAGTTCAATACCTGTGCAATGTGTGGAGCACAGTTAAAATCGGATAAAGTATAACATGTGCTAGGGAAGTTAGTTTCAAGCTCTTATCTAGGAGGTACATTGTAAGTTGAACCGTTCAACCTTGCTATTCACCGCGCGTGTGTTGCACATAAAACCCTTTCGGCTAACGCGTTTCAACCACAGACTGTGCAATAGTAGGTCAACTTCTTTCAACAAACAGTCGTCTAGATGGATGTAGGGAATGTAAAGCATTCAATACTGGTGACTGCACCAGTAATCGTGTGCCGTTGGGCGTGCTCGGAGGAGCAAGAAGGTAATCGCCATTGTACACTGCAGGAAGATAATTTGAATGTAATGAGCTTTGGGACTTGAATGTCGAACAGCTCCGCCACACATGCTCCCCGAAGAATTGCTGAGACACGACATATGTGTGTGTATGTGTGTGTTTGATGGCGGAGCAATTGAATTGGCTACACCAGTTCGATCAATGTGTAGAACAGCTGGTGTGGAGTTTTGTACTGCCGTCTTCCTGCCGCACACGACAGAACGTACTACACCAGTGCAGTTGAAGAAGTCGTTACTGCTCTCCTGCATACCGAACATTAATGGCGAGTATGTGTGTTGTTTTTTTTTCTTTCTTTCCTCACTCGCTCACCGGTCGCACCACGTATCGATATGCAAAAATTCTTTCACTCCGCCAGTATCGGTCACACATGTTCGACTGGAAATGTCATACCAAAAAACATTGTATGCTAAATGCGTCACACTTTCCGCACTGTGAGATGCACACCAGGCCTCGGTCCGCGGGGGGGGGGGGGGGTACCAGGTAAGGTTGAGCTCGGTAAGGTCGGTAGCACACAAATAATAAAACAACCCACATTTCCTGCGGCCAGAAACGTGAGTGGATTGAAATTACCTAATGTGGACGCAGGGATAGAACGTCGGTGCTTTTGGCTGTGTGGTTGTTTGTTGCGGGTTGATGCGCGAGCTGAAATTGCTGGGGAGAAGCGAGCGTAACCAGTAAGTGCCATCAATCACAGAAGGGGAGATACGGTGGAGGATATACCGTGGCGTGTGACCAAATTTGGAATTGAACTGTCTGTGGCGTGGCGGAGACTTGCCGCAGCGGATGCGCGCAAATCGAGCGCAAGCTACCCGCGACATCTGCATTGGGATTGAATATTTAAATGTTGAATTAATCTTAACCAAGCGGTACAGCTTAACCTCGTTTTGCAACTAAGCTGACCAACGCTGCTCTGTCAAGGGAAGAGACGAATTTTATGCATTGTGATGGACGCTTGTTGCATTTTAACCACTATTTCAAGAAAAGGGGCTGATACAATTTTAAAAAGGTCTGTTTTTGGATAGCTAATAAAATTTTGCGTTAAAACTGCACTGCAAAGAATGTGTCAATACTGGTTTTACGTAGTAGAGTATTCCCTTTCAATACCCGTGTGTGTATTTGTGAAGGAAATACTTGTAATATCTTTATTTGTCTCTGTATTAGGTTTGTTGCGGTAACGCCATACAGCTGAATCCACAGTCGCAAATGCAACCAATATTGTAATTCAAGGCCCAATTTCAAGTTAGTAATGTCTATTACTCATTGCTAAAACGAGCGTCCTATACACATACTAATAAATCCAATCTCTGCTACCTGCCAACACTTTCTGCGTAACCCTATCGTAAACCCTTTACATCACCATTTGTAGCGAAAAACAAGATTTTTATGGTTTAGAAGATGTATTTTCCTCCTTTTTTTACTCTTCGCTTATTTTTATGATCAAATCGGTCTTCCTCCCTTTCCCCACTCATCTGTCACCCTACTTGAGGATACTTTCATCGTAAAACCAGGTAGGAAAAATGAAAATATGGCCCCGACTCTTGGCCGCCCTTGCTGCAACACACTGGATGGATTAAATCGGGCGAAGAATGTCGGTTTTGGTTAAGGTTTCGCAATTTGCTAGCTTCTGCTGCTACTGCTGCGTGTTTTCTTTTTTTCCTTTCCTGACGCCGAGACAACCCTCCGAGTCACACCGAGAACCACACGAGGTCAAACTATATAAGCCAAACTTGGCTGCTCTCATTCCTTCCCCAGTAACGCAGGGTACAAATTTCTTGTCGAGATATCTGTGGGAAATACAACGTGGCAAAAAATATGCTTAGATAGGGAGTTGCCTCCTGCCTATCGGCTAATCCTTATTGCCATCGTAGTGGCATCCTGCCGCGCCCGTCGTTCGTCGTAATTCATAAGACACCTGGCAGAGGGGGGTGTCACGGTACACGGTTGGTATTTGGAGAGTTGTACTTTTTTTTGTGCCTCTTCATTCTGTTCGTTGAGGGGTTTTTTTGCTGGCTGGGTGGGCTGTTCATGAATATCAATGGAGAAACCTTTGCAGCGCTAAACTGCTGATTTGGGCGCGATTTTTCAGCCCCCCCCCCCTCACTCTTTAGCTTCCCCGTTACCTTCACCTTTTTCGTTGGGTATTATGCTTCCACAACCCGCTTAAGCGATAATCGAGTGTCACCACAGATGGGAACCAATTCTAATCACTATCCACCGTTGGCAGCATATGGATTATGCTGTTGGTGTGCTTCTTCGGCGGAAAATTATTCTTTGTGTTTGTGTGTGTGTGCTGATTAAGGGCATTGGCACGGTTGCACCTTTCGACGTTGCTTTTCTTTCTCTTTTTTTGCAAACCATCCCCAAGCTCGCCATCATCATCATCACCATCAACGTTGATATAGGGGCTGAGCGTAATCTTGGCCGAGGCCCCGGTGTTAGCCTAAAGGCCACCGCACTGACCCCACCCATGATAGAACGGTGCCAAAGATGGTTATGTATTTTGCCCCCCTCTCTACATACAATTCACAACGTCCGGGAAGATGACACCGATACGGTGGGGAAGAAAAAGGGCCGCAGAATCAAAGCCACCGCCCGAAAAGACGATCTCCGGTGCGTTAACGCGAGCACACACAAGGTACGGGATACCACAGCACTACTGAGCTGCCGTGAATGTGTGCGGTTTTCTTTATAGATGTCCGTGAAAGGATCTTTGCTGCAAGCTGCAAGAAGACGTTGGATGGTAAAAGTGTATTTTTCTTGACTTTTTTTGCCCTTTTCCTCCTTCAACCTGAATGGTATAATTTGCGCTTTGCCAGCACACTTGGGCGGTGGTGTGTTGGTTTTTGTTTTCTGTTTTTTTTTGCTCATCTCACTCTGACCGCCTACCTGCTCCTCTTCAACCTTATCTAGTTAGGCTTGCCTTAGTCTCGAGTCGGGCAAACAGATAATAATTGTAATAAAATTGCCGCTACTCATCTTGCTTACCTTCCTCGCGGGTCCAGTATGAAAAGCGCCTCGTCTGTGGTTGAGCAGGCTGCAAGTGGCTTGGTTTTTTGTTTTTTGTTTTTGTTCATCTTCTACCGCAAATTCTTCATTCGGTGGCGGGTGGATAAAATTATGATAATAAATTCGATCGTTGCGCTATTCATTCCGGGCACGATGAATCAAGTCGCTCTGCCCCGAGACTGGTGGGATACAGTGAGGAGTTTGGGCAGCAGTCAAAGCTTTACTCGTTATTCACGATGTTAATTAATCACGTCGTCGTTCAGTAAGCGTATCGGTGTATCAGTAACAGGCAGGAGGTGGGAAAAAGATCTCCCAAACAGGCTGCAATCTGCAGGAATGATTTTCCTCGTGGTGAGAGGAAAACGGGCTTTTATCGTATCGTTTGCATTACCACTGGAAATATGAGATGCAATGTAATGATATGTGAACGTATGTGAAATTATGCTGCTTGCATGCGCATCAGTTAAGCTTTAATTAATCCGTACTTTATTAAGTTAAGTGCTCAATGTAATATTGCTGATTGAAAATTCTGTTGTCGGCGTCCCTCACAATTAAAAGCTTTAAAGTATACCAACAGATCTGCGAGAAACTTTAATCGAAACCTTGTCCTCCTGGTTTCAAAGGCCAGCCACGAATAGATTCGTTTTAAGGTCACCTTCATTTACTTAGCAACCGCGAATACCTTCGCTACACAGCCAACCACAGCGTTCTAATTTTTTTTTGTTGAGAATGATTTTCCACCTCGTGCTGGAACCGCAAATTCCACCGGAGTGGAATTGCAAGAGAAAAAGGGAAAATAAACCAAAAAGTACTTCCTGTCCCACCGTGCCAAGGGCTGGCGGAAAATGGAAAAATTGTACAGCACTTTTGGCCTATTTTATGCTTTTCCCTTTTATTTGACTCTGCTGCCCTTTACGTACTTGGGATTTTCCCTTTTGACATTCATGAAGTATACCGGAAACTGGCTCTTTCATCATCGCTCGCCTCTGTGTGTGTGTGTGTGTGGGCTTGGGACGCGATGTTCCGGTGGCACTGTTTTTTTGTCTGCATGTCATCGCAAGTAAACGCTATTATGGTTTTGCACTCTTCCGATTGTGGCTGTTTGTTAAGTTCATCAAATGGCGAGAACAGGATGATTATGGCTAGTGATGAATATGCAGTTCTTAAAAAATCATTTCATTGCAACAGTACGAAACCTTCCATTAGATGTTACGGAAAAAGACTTAAAGCACGAAATATCGCTTTGAAGAATGGTTGTAGAACACTTTAACCGGGGTAGGTAGTATTGAAGTTCTGCTTGAAATAACAAAACATACAATAAAGAAGCAGCACTCCCAGTGACTGAGATAACTTCACTAACCAACAGACTTGGCCGAGAAAAGCATGTGCCTCAATCTCTCGAAACATACATTTGTCTGTGATTTTTGCAAATCAGTTCCACGGGGTTTTTTTCTTCTTCATTTCAATTCCCAGCAAAAAGAACTTGTATACATCTCTGTCTGTCTGTGCCATTGTCGGCGCTCAACGTCTGCACGGCACGGGTTCAGGTTCCTGTAACTGCTTGCTTTGAAGTATGGCTGCCCTGTACGTGTGTGCTTTGTGGCACTAGTTTTAAACATTGTTGCAGTGGGCGAGCTATGTTATTGCGAACTTTACCCATCGTACATCCATGCCATTGGGTTAGCACTTAGTCGCTTCCCTTCTAAATCCTATGTTGTGCGTTAGCAAATGCTCTGCCTGTGGTTAGACACGCCCCGATCATGTTCTAATGTAGGCGTTTAGCGAGGTTTCCATGCTAGCCCATTCTTCGGGCCCGTGTTCTTTGATCTTTCCCGTCGAGCATGTGGTCGGTGATCCTTTTCTGTGGCTGGAAAGTTTTCCGGCAAAGCACCTTTGCCAAATTTGCCAGAGTGTTTGAGGATTTTCCGTTTTAAGCATATGAAGGCATAGCAGCAACAGTAGCACAACATCTAATGAAAAACATGCGCTGCAGGTTTTAATAATAGTATCTTAAAATGGCGAATCTTTCATATTGAAGCGGTATGTGTAGCGTTTCGATTGTTTTATAGTTCGAACACTTCACACTATTTGAATAATACTGAATGAATGTCCATATATGATACTACTGCTGATGATTTTGTTCAAGAACGCTTCACGAGACTAACATGACCGTGTTAGTCGATAGCTGAAGCTATTTGTCGTTCTTCAATAACTTAAGTACGGCATACAAACTTTAAAGTTATTTGCATAAAATTGTCTGATATCAAGTACACATATAAAGTGCAGTGCATTTGTACAACACAAGACCTTTAATTTATTATTCAGCAAAGAACTCCCCGATGTAGAATTGATTTTCTTTGAATGTCTCTGCGGGGATTGATGTACAAAGAGGAGAGTATGCGGGCCAACGGTATCACTCCCAATGGGCTCGCAGTGCATTTTCAATATTTTACTTCCCACAGGAGTTTGTCTTATTTTGATTGTGCCGGCCGGTAGCCGGATGAATGATGAAAATGGAAAGCTAAATGGAATAGTATCATTGTTGTGCACCTCGTTTGCACTATTTGCATACCAAAAGTGCTTGTGAATATTTGAATTATTTTTATAATGGTCAAAATTCATGTACCGGTAACACATTCCAACCAAATTTAATGAACAGCATTTTCAAGAAAATGTAAAGATGTAAAGATGTTCAAACACAATTCCTTGATAGCCGCGAGTGTTTGTACGACGTTCGGTGCACCAAAAATGGACCGTTAAAAGTAATGCTATGTTTGGTTACACTGACTCCGATGGGATTTTTTATTGCCACGTGTCATCATTCTGTCCGTCGGGGATGCAATATTCTTAACGATGTGTATGTAAAAACGGCCCCTCCCGTTCCCCTATTCGACGTTGTGTTTTGAGATCCCTTTTGTGTGGACTTGGGCCCCGGAGAGTGCAATGCTCGAAGCCCTTAAGCAGAGGAAAAGCAACTGCAATTGATGCGGAAAATCTCTTCGGCAACCCCACAAGGATACCCACTGAGCAGCTGTGCTTGATTGGATGCTCGGTGAATGTACGCATCTTCGCACAGGCACAATGCCCGTGTACGAGTGAGCATAGGTTCGACTGCATGATTCCAAATGCACCAACACAGTACTGTGTTCGGGTGAGCATCAATGCATGTTACCGGGTGTCCGGGAAATCCATCGGAAAGATGCCGATGCGGCGATGATCGTGTACAAAATTGGTAACATTCCCGTACCCGTCGATGGCCCGTACCGTTCGGTGTAGGATGAACCGGATGGGCATGTTTTGTCATGCTTTTTTTTCGCTTTCTCTCCCCCAGCCCGCGTTCACTTAGCCTCTGTCATCGAATGCGCCCGATAAGACCACTGCTATTTGCAGCAACTTTGGCGTCCACTTCATCGACCTCCGGGATCGATACCGGGAGGCCAAACTGAACAATGCAGTACGGGGGGGGGGGGGGGGGGGGGGGTTGGCTGCCTGCGGTTTGCTGCCCGAGGAGGGGAGGGGCCCTTCTCTTTGGCGAAGTGCAAACACGGGAAAGCGTTCGATGGAAAATGTAAGCTATACAAACGATGGCGAGCCAAACGGGCCGACGGGAATGGGCGGATAAGCTATATTTGGCCGCCCTGCCTGTTTGGTAGGCAGGGTAGAGACGCTCCGAAATCCGAATGCAGCTCCACTCCGACCGGTTGACGATGAAGCGCGTACGATGACGTTGCAGCGAGCTGCATGATAGTTTGATTTTTTGTGCCATTCCGTTGCATCTTGCGGTACCTTGCCTTGGCTAAGGATGAAGTGAGAAAGATGGATTGCACGCGGATGGGAAGGAATGTCCGGGGGGGATTTCTACGAGTTGTGCTGGATGAACGAAACAGCCATTACAGCGTTACAAACGACGGTGAAGTGAATTATGGGGCTGCACAGCATCGTGCGGCGGTCCACTTTCTTCCCAGACTATCCGGTTGCAGTGTGTGTGTGTGTGTGTGTGAGGAAATGAAAGGAAGATGACAAAAGACGAACGCTGATGGCACTGCACCAAACAAATGCACACACCGTTCGATAGTGCTGTGAAGAGATAGGAAGAAAGAAGGGGAAAAAATCGATAACCTCTTGAATGGCGAACAAAGCCGTTTGATGAACCGTGTAACGGTTACAAAAAGGTCATAATTTGAGAGCTTAGGAAATGATGAGAAGTGTGATAGCTGTAGCACGGATGAACATGCAAAACCGATATTCAAAATATCCCTTTATGTCTTGGTTGAAGTGTGTACTGACTAAACAAATATTTCGCTAAACTCTGTTACGTATTGCCGAACAGTTGCATCAAGCGTATTCGTTTCAAGCATTGCAATAATGCATTCTTGGTGCAATCATTACGTGTGTTTATGGTGAAGAAGTATAACAATCCACCCGGAACAATGAATGGTGCTGCTCGTTAGAGGAAATGCATTCGTGTTGGTAGGACCTACCACCAGCCCTTTTTACAATCGATTCTTTCGCTCTTCCAAACCGAGTGACAAAGCTTTTAAAAATGAAATACCCGTCTTTCTTAACACACTTTCTCGTGGAACAAAAGAGCTGTCCTCTGGGATTTCCTACCCAGAAATTCCAACCCAGCTCACCATCGCCATGTTGATCAGCGCCTCCATTGGGAAAAGATTATTCCATCGCCCGATTGTTAGATAAAAATGTTCGTGACTTTGCATTTGACTTCTCGCCAGGAACAATAACACGAATTCATCGCTCGAATTTCAGCCTCCGCCCGAAAAGCAAGCAAAACTCTTTCGCTAACAATCGCCCGAAAGCCTATTTCCAGGACCTTGGAATTGAGATTTGTACTGCGAATTGCAAAATCGAGCTTAAGAGACAGCTCGCACACAATTCGATCGGGCTAGAGCGGGTTTGCGCGTTGGGGCGATTGCGTTTGTTTACCTGCAAAATTCAGACGGCAGCCAGGAACTCTTGTACTGTATTATGCAAATGTCTTCCCAAACGTGCAAACACTCCAACACTCGGATGCGGCCGTTTTGTTGTACGACAGTCTGGCACCAAGGAAGGGAGAAGCGTATAGAAAGATAACTATGCTTCTGTTCTTGGGGTTGTGCTGTGCAGAGAAGCGCTACATCCGACGCTGCATATTTGTAGGATTGCAGATGAATTGTTCTTTTGTGGTGTAGCATAGTTGATGGATTCGAGCTGGATGGGGGGGGGGTAATAGATGGCAGACGAATGCAATTTTTATCATCTCAAATAAATTGCTTGCAGTTGCAAGTGTCTGCAAGCTTTATGACTTCAAAGCTGTGAGGTTTCTGATGAATGATGAACCTGATGAAGGATGTAACATGGTTTGGGTGTAATGTGATAGCTAGAAATACATCATGCTTTCTGTTGAATTTTGGTATCGTCATATGAAATATGTGGTTGATGAATGCTAGCATTCTCTTTGAAACAATAGTACAGGATTAAAAGAAGCAAAAGAACAGCGGAACTCCAATAACTGAATTGTGTTTCATGAATTGTATCAGTTGGCAGACATTTTCATTAAACACCAGGCGGGTTCAATCGCACTTAAGAGAGCCCAGAGAAGTCAGATGATGTCGATGGTAATGCAAGCAATAAAAGTTTATTTCTTTCAGCTTGCAGCTTCCCCATCATCGGACGAAGAAAAGTTGTGAAATTCGATATCGCTTCGATTGCGCGAGTGTTACTTTTAGCTAGCCAATTCTCGTTATTCTTTGCTTATCGACGCTCCCCTCAGTCTGGAAACACCATGTGCTTTCCTTCTTCTTAAAACCACACTCCGACCGATCGGACACACTGCAACGAAACAGAAACGGCGGGATGCTTCTGTTTTCACCCACTTAGCAAACCGGTGGCATCGGTCCCGACCGATCATTCCAATGCGTGACGGATGTGTGTTTGCCTGCTGAGTTTGAAGTTTGATGAACGACAAACCGGCGCATTAATTTCCACCCCAGGCCAACGACTGAATGAAGAAAAAACAAGACAAACGAACCGCTTGCACACACGCACGTTTAGCAGCTAGTGTGTCACCTGCCTTGCCGCCGCCTCCCTTAAGAAAAACTGCCGTTTTCCGGCAAGACGTGACTTATCCGAAGGGTACTCCGGCTGACGACTTCCGCGGCGCAGCGATGATTAATCGCCCACCGAACGCTGACTTGGACGTTGGTAAACGAGCCTCGAGAGCCGTTCGCAGATCCTTCTGTTTGCTGCAATTTCGGCTTGCTGATTGTTCGACGGAGAGGAAGACAGAAAGCGAGAGAGTCGGATAGGAGGAGCGTTTGCTGTTTGCCCCTGGGGTACGGAAGCACATGAAAAGGGTCGAAGACGACGATGGAGTGATTGTGAAAACGAAAAACCGAAGCCCGCCCGCTCTGAGCCCCTCCGAGAAACTCGGCTTGACGCGCGTTGACGTGATCGATGAGCATTCTTTGGCAGCAACGATTTCCGATTCCTTTCCGTGGGAGAATGAATGGGATCGGATCAAAAACATACGGCGCGCGTGTGTGTGTGTGCGCGTGCATTTGGGTGGACAAAGTGGGTGTCGAGCCGGTCGATGAACTGGCCCGCATTTCGCGGCCAATTGTATTTGAGACCGAGAGTGAGAGAGATGTGTCCGTTTTGTTAACTATTTTGTTCCGATCGATGCTATCGGTCGCGCTTTGTGTTTGCTTTGGTCTCGTTTCGGGAGCATTTTTATTTACGTCCGATTTCCCGCGGGTGCGCTTGGGATTTGTTCGGGCGGAAAGATTTATGTTCGAATTTGCTTACCTTTTGCCCAACGGATCCACCCGGCACCAAACACGGGTGCTTGATAAATGGTGCTCTGTCTGCGTGAGGCAATGTGGTGTGGCGGTAAAGGTGCAATTCGAAATGATTAATCAACTGTGTGGCTCGTGTGGCACGAATTAAAGTATGGCTGCAGAAGCTCCCTAAGCTCCCTAATGTTGGCAACGGTTTAGATCAACAAAAATCGTTTGCTTTTCACTTCATTGCTCGCATCTGACGAGCGCCAACATTAAACAAAATCCCGCTGTGTTTCAATTCAATTGCCTGTCACACGCTCGCTCCGAATTTCAATCAATATATTTTTAATCGAACCCCACTATCGTGTCGGTATCGTCGAGTCGAAAACGAGTATGAATAAAACATTTCGTCCTTCACCACCGCAACCACGGCATTCGCCATCATCGTTACGTCTGCCCGTTGTGTGTGTGTGTGGTTTTCACGATAAAACGCAATGTTTTTGGTAAACGATTCCCTGCGCCCTACGCGATATGTTGGTGTTCGGAATCGATAAGCGATTAACACATCGTCACCCACGCGTCTAGACGTAGAAATAGTTTAAAACATCATTTCCCACTCCCGCCATTCCCAAAAGTCGAACGGCTGTCGGCGATCGTTATGTGGAGCGCGTGGTACCGATTGATATCGGTAGATTTGGTCGCCCGTTCGTCAACATTGCACCGAACGGAGAGTGCAACATACTACGTGCGGATTTCATAACCTGTGCACATTTGCAAAAAACTGACCAAACCTCAAACTTCTCGTGTAGTGGAGGAGGGGGGCCCAACCGTCACTTCGTGACATGTTTATTTGTTTTCGGACCCGTTGGGATTGACGCTGACAGACGAGGGCACCGATTTAACCGGAACAAGCTAGCAAGTTCAACGTCAAATGTGCGAAATCCAGCCGGGGCAATCGGAAGGTTATCACGTTGCTCGGACGTACGATTGAAGTGAAAGAACGCGGTTCCGTGTTCTATTTCTGAGAATGCCAGGTCCTTATCGACCGTATCGATGGGTGTGTTTGGAAATAGCTCATAGAGCAGACTAGAGTTTTGGCCCAATCAAATGCTGATCGGATACAACGCATCCGCGGGAAACAGGCTCGCTAGCAATGCTGGCCAGGGATAGAGAGCAGGTGGAAAGCAAAAGACACGCTAGAACACGTTTTGGGAAGAGGTTTCTATTTCAGGTTCGCTGGTGGAATGGGCCCTGCCGCTCGAAGACCGTCACGACCGTGTGTGTGTGTGTCTCGGTGTGTTTCGAGAGTGTTTACATTTGTTCCAGTTAATATCGGAGCGAAAGATCATTCACTCCGCCGTGTCGCAGCCTTAACAAGGTGCTGCAGCAGGCCGGGCCCGATATGTCGTCGCAGTTGTCGTCTTTGTTGCGATGGCCATCTCCGGGCATCAACTTTTACCGTTTGTTGCGGTGCGTTACCGCTCGAACGAAATGCTGAACCATTTTGCTTGGCATTGGATCCGGCGGAGGGGTACATATGTCCACCCCGTTCGTTGGTTCGTTCGTTGTTTTATATTCCAGCCCCGCTGTTGGACAAATTGGTCGGTATCGTGTCGCAGGAAAGCGAGTGGAGGGGAGGGATGGGCGGGGTTGACACGAAAAATGGGTGAACTATCGTTGCCGTTTGTTAGGCGGGCGAGCATCTTCCGTGTGCTGTCAGTATCCAGCGTGATCCAGTGCCTTCGCTTGACCCTGTTGTGTAAAGGCACCGCAGCCCTGGCCGGGACGGGATGAAAAATAGCGTCTGTGTTTGGAAATGCGTTATTATTCATGCTTTTGTTTTGGGGGTGCGTTTGGGTTGTTCGGAAAGTTCAGATTCTAATGCGTTATTTGCTTTGTTTTCTTCTTCTTCTGTTTCTCTCACTCTATAGTTCCAGGTACGCGCGACAACTACGTCAGCTGCTGCGCATCAATAACGACTGGCTTCCTCCCCGTTGCGATGTAGTCATCTCTTTGGGAGTTTTCGGGTGCAACGGTTCAACTAGTGTCTCTTTCCGGCTGTGGTCTTCTTCTGCTTTCTGTGTGTGGTAAGATTTCAACTTCCATCCAGTGGCTGTGAGATGAAAAAGCTGTGTGTTTGTCAATTTATGGACTCGCCTTTGAGGCAAAAACCACGACAGAAAGGTGATTTAGTGGGTAACCTCGGTCGGAAACCGTTTGATTGTGTAAACATGTCTCGGCGTGAAATGTGGATTATTTAAAATTCATCTAAACGATGCGTCTCACTTTTTCGCCCCCAGCGAGTAGCGCTTTGATTTTGTTTAAAGCATTCGATTTTGGACCTGCGCTGCACCGATGGTTTAGGTATCAGCAACAGAAAATGCTTAAACAGCTTACCTGTCGCGTGTTAAAATCTCTATTCTGTCAAGATTTTAAAAATGTTTAAGTAACGGAAAACCCAGACATAATTGTGATGTTTCAAAGTATGCGAATCAATTATGCTGAATTGATGATACGGCTGCATTGAATTTGGACTGTAGGATAACTTATAGCCTGTAAAGACTGTAAAGACTTAACGATAAACTGAATCCAAGGTATGTTTTAATGGTGAACTCGGTCGACGATGAATGTAAAATAAACAAAAGTAATGAATAATCAAATGCTGGGAAATGTTTGTTTAAGTATAATTAAAAAAAAATATTATCTTCGAACTTCTTGTTACCAAATTGAGTTTGTTCAATTTCGCACATCAGAATATGGGTAGAGTGTAAGACTTTGAGCAGAGTATTATTGCTTGAAAACTAAACTATGACCCCATTAATACATTAATCTAGGTAAATATAGAAGTTCCAAAAGTTGTTTCAATTGAAATCTTACTCTTTGCATTTTTTACCAAATATGACAGGCAAACTGGTCAAGACGTTTATAAATAACTATGAAAAATTGAATTGGTTATCAATTTAATGAGACTCATCAAGCATGTATTGGAGATAGTTTTTCAGGGATCCATTTTAGGTTTGCATTTTAATGGAAAAGTAAACCTTTGATACAAAACAAACGACAAATATTAGCATTTGTTCATTTGGCAATGTATTGCTGCCTGTTAAAAGGGAATGTTTTCTTCATTGAAGAGCGTTTATATCCCCGTTCGCTACGTTTACCTTTCAAGCGTTCCTCTGCCACCTAAAGCGGTATGATTAACGCTTTAACCGATTGAAACGCACTATTAAGCCAACGAACAGTTGTCGAGTCTTTCTCCCAGCGTTCGTGAGCGAGCCGAACACAACGCCCGCTCATAAATTGCGTCCAAAGTGGAGTGTCAATCAGTCGAGCGAAAAACTAACAAATTTAATGGATAATTATTCTCTTGACGTGCGACAATCCAGCCATCCCGGTGGAACGTAACAGTGTCCGAGTCCATGAGCATGATTGACACGCACACGTTGCCGCATGACTGCCTGTCCCGTCCGCCCGCCAATTGCCGTCGGGTCCGGCTCAACGGGTTGTCAGTTTCGAGCAAACGAGCAAACGAAGGATAAAGATATGGAGTGGGGAAGCATCACTGCTACAGTGGGCAGCAGAAAAAACGACATAACTTCACACGTTTGGATCATTCACAACATATTTGTGGTTCGCCCGTGCCTAACTTTCTCTCCCCTCCCTCTGTGGACACTTACGTTTTGAAATCAGTTAGCGAGGTGTCTGGTGTGCTACTACTGCTGCTGTGCTCCCTCATTCGGTTCTCTCAGTCCATTCCCGATTTGACATTTATTGTTGTTTTTATTATTTCACGATCCGCCTGCACCGATTGCCAACCTCTCCGTCCCTCCGACATGTGAGTTGGAGATGGAATCGGAATGACCATTATAAAGAGGTTGGATGTACGAGGGCAGTACTGAAACGGGAAGTTGTGTCTCGCGCTTTCTGTACGTTGTATGTAGTTGTATGGAGTTAGTATGAGTATCACCCGGTTTGTGATACAATGTGTGATATATTCGTTGTACGTTCATGTTCATATCGTTTCATTTTTTTGCAATCTTTGGAATTGCGTTACTCTTCAAGATACAGATGTTGGAGTGCAAAAAAAAAATGCACAACTAAACCGCATCTTACACGATTGTGGTGTAGTTAGCGGAAAGTAGGGTCGGAAGCGAAACGATTCGATGTGAACCACCGAGTACACGCCTCTGGCTGATTGGAATGTCGGACGTAGTTCCCTGGACTGCGGGCAAACGCAAGGGACGCCGCAATGATACGCCAAAGCCAAGGTTGGGCTAAATGTGGAACATGGCACTGGTGAAATGAAAACCGGGAATCAGATCCGACAGCGGTCTCTCCCCCATCTTCCCATTCACAATCATGTAATGGAAACCGGTTCCGGGCGGGTTCCCGGTGTGGCAGCAGCAGCGTCCTACTTCCTGTGACGAGTGTGCCACCGATCGAGTGTGTTACATAAATGGCCACTTCAGGCCAAACCAGTCGGAGAAGGAAACGACGACAGCATCTCGGATGTCGCCCCCCAAACGCTGTGTTTGACACACTTTTCACACACTCTGCTCCGCGCACCGTTCTGTGGCGATGTTCTGTGGCCCGCTTACATCAAGAACGTACGTTGGCTCCGTTGGTTGGTTGGCAAAAGCAGGCGCAACCACACGGTCATAGCCAGTTGTGTGCCCAGTGGGGACCGGTTTCGGAGAGCACTTTTTTGTACGGCTTGAGCGAAGAGATGTGGATGATATCGATAAAGCGGGGAAAAACTGAGAAAAAGAGAGTGAGAAAAAAAATACATGCCAGAAGAAGCGGCAGCTTCTTGATTGGTGTGGTTTGTCCGATGCTTAAACCACCCTAACGCATGCAGCAGGGACGTGACGGCATCGGTTATTGGTAGTGTTAGACGTATCGTGTGAGGTACTTAAATATCGTTATGACACTCAGATCGATGTATATTTTTTTTATTGCCGGGCTGATTTGCTGAGCTGATGCTCAGACAGTGGCGAGATGGTGTGAGATCGTTCGAGTGCACCACATTAGAGACACTTCTTATCGGTCTTGTTTTCTCTTCGCTGTTCCATAATGCACGAGCGGTTCAGATCGTCCCCCGGGGTTGTTGGTGGGTTGGTGCATCGAGACACTCTCAAGAGGGTGATACAATTAGGAGCAAATCAAGCATCTTTCCAGCTCGTCTGTTGGAGAGGCTGCTTGGTTGATGGTAAGAATTTTGAAAATTCGATGGGTCGCCAGTGCGAGTGAAGCATAATTGGCAATTAATATGCATCGTTTAGCAGCAATTAGTTCGTTTGGATTATCGGTTTATCGGACTGTTGATCAACGCAGTTTGGCTTTTATTTGATTATTTTAGAGTCTTTATTGCCTTTTCAATACCGTTTAGAGGACGTTGAGCTTATAAAAATGCAAACGAAAAGTGCATTGATGCAAACTGAAGTGGACTTGTTTTGTCATTCGTTGTTCAATGTTTCAACAAGGAAAAAATATGAAATTTGTGGAAAAATGTCTAAAACGTCATTCATTATATAGGCCCCATAAGCACACCGTGACAGAGACAGATTCCGGAACCGTACCCGCCCGTGTTCCGGCTATATCCTGTGTGAGTGGTGGATAAATTAGAGCAGATATGGCTCGCAGCGAGATGATGAGACGGGTACGGTGGTGACCCTTTGCGGACGCATGCCAGTGTGGTAAGGAGAGCAGTGGTTTCGGGGTTTTCTCACTCGTCATGAAGTTTGCTGCTAAATATAGCCCTTTCGGGGAGGGGTATGCAGTGAGTGCGACGTGTCCCACTTGACGACAGATGCGAAGGAAATACCGGGCCAGAGCAGAGTTCCCCTAACGGGGAAACCCTCTGATGGATCAGACAGCCGGTGGTGGGGATGTCGTTTTCCACGGAATTGGAAACTGGGAAAACGTTGGTTTTCCCTTTTCAAGCGACCCATGGCATAGTTTTCATTTGGTTCGAATAATGTGCGCGTGTGTGTGTTTGTGTGTTTGTGTGTATACACCTATGGCTAGAGGCAATCGTTACATTTTGTTGCATAACGGCAATCTTTTTAAACGCAATAATAGGTCAGCATGGTTAGAGTGGGATGCAGGGAGTTTGATATTAAAGAAAAACTAGCACACACAATCTTGGCCGGGTGACACAGTGTAGAAAAAAGGAACAGTATCTGCTAAAATACATGTGTATTTAAACTTTGTATTTAGTTGTGTCGACTGTTTTTTTTTACTGTTTTCAGTGGGTTGCCTTTTTAATGAAAGACAGATGAACATGCAAAATAATTGTATTTTTAGACGTGTACATAGTTCTAGTTGGCACATTCTTATTAGTTTTTTCTTGTAACATTTACTCCAAGCGTTTATTATGTTAAAACAATACTGGATGTCCCGTAAATTGAATGGAAGAACTATTTAAATGTAAATGAATAAGAAAACAGCAAACAGCAAGCAGTGCAATACTCCCTGTTTTGTTTGCTTTTAAATAATTCTATTTTCTATAAAAAAACGTTTACTTCAACATTTTTGTACGGTGTTCCTTCACTACGGGACAGGGCCGGTTCATTACCGGTAATGGTGAGACCACTCGTCGCAATTTCATTGAAATCATATGGAGATACTAATGAGCAAGATGAAAGCTCCGTCCCGGCTGTCGTTGCATCTTCGCACGATTTGCTTTGATGCTGTAACTTTGTGCTTTACAGCACATACGCATTGCCAGCTTTTGCCATGCAGTCGTCAGGTGTGTGTTGTTGTTGATCGTTTCATTCTGTCGTTTTCATTTTGTCGAAACTTTTAAGTGGGACGTACAACTCCTAGTAAGTCTGGTTATAGCATGTTCCTGAGAAGTAGATTATCCGCTGACATTTCGCTTGGTGCACAGAAGCTTCTAGTTACTTAGAAAAACAAATCTCTCCGATTGCTAATGATTTCCTTATACCGAATGATATATGTCATTGGGAGTGGCTTAGTGATTTGTGTAATTTTTGACTCGTAACAATTTGTTAAGACTTTTTTTTACGACGCTTGAAGATCGTGAAATACTTTTCTTAGTTGTTAATAAAATATATAGTAATGTAAAAATATAAAGTCTATAAATTCAAATTGGACAACTAATCGAAGAATATACTAGTCCTTACTTTGGTTGTAATCTTGTTGCCTCGAATCTGTTGAGATTGTCCAAATAACGCTTTCGATCGCTTTATCACTAAATAATTAATGTTTCGTTGTCATTCTGAAACGTCACAAGGACCTCCCTAGCTCGCTCAGGACGATAGCTAAGCGTAATAAATGTGCCGGCTTCCAACACAACTTCGGTACAATTTGTACTAACGGCCGAAAAACGAAGCGCCGGAATGGTGGAACGTTGATGAAGTGGGAGGTGATTTTTTTCCTTTCGCATGGTTAGCTAAGCAATCGGATGCGGCGAATCTGGTGCGGCGATGTAAATCATTTCAGCGGAGAGCAAGAAGATTGTGTTAGATATTGGGAGGTGAAAAGCCGTAACGAAGTGGTTATTGTAAATTGCCGAAGGCAAACGACCAGCGGAGCGTGTCAGTGTCAAAGAGTTTTCAAAGAAGCAAACTTTCCTTTCGCTGCGTAGCTGCGTGACGACCTGTAACGGAGTTCAAGTTTTGATTTAGTCGCAATTAGATGTTTAAAATTACTTTTGCGAATGTTTCGAAGTAAGGTAACTTTGCTGCTGCGCTACGGTGTACAGATCCTGCGTACTCAAATTTGACGTAACATTGAAATTGCACGTGAATGGTGTTTTAGTATGTCTGATTTAGATTATATTTCACATGTTTTCATGTAATATTTTATTTTTGGAATAAAATATCGTTTGAAGTATTTTCAACTTCATCCGAAACCGTAAAACCGAACAGTGCCAGACCATATTGTGCTTGCCTGGGGACGCGCACAAACCTTACGAAACGGCTTTACCACATTCATTATTAAAAAATAAAAAATCTTTTATGTTCTCAATCTCCTCCCGCCAAACCAACGGCGCACGGCTCGATTACGGCCGTGTCAGCAGCAGCCGTCTACCATAAACAATCCCACAAAATACTGTTGTGGAAGAATCCGATTCGGTTCACATTCGATACTTCCGTACATCCGGAACCGGCGATGCGGGGGGCGAAATGACGAAAGGTAACGAAAAGAAAAAAGGTTCACCCCAAATGACGCCTGCAGTGAACTACATTGCGCCGCAGCAGCAGCAGCAGCACCATGGTCTTGTTAGCGTGTATGCCTTCCGCTGAATGGGGACGGAAGTATGCGCGATGCTCGATGGGAGAACTTTTTCCAACTGCCCCGCCGTGCTCCAATCGGACAGGATTTGACATTTGCCATCCGGAAGAATGCTGGGAGGAATATGGCGTGCGGGATGGGAGAGAATTCAGAAAGCTCACCGTTCAAATGGCACGGCGATGGGATCAGAAGATTACGACGGTGGGATTAGCTGGCGTGTAGCGCACCGAAAACTGTGCCGGCATATCAGGTCGACTCTTTCGGCGGCTTAGCACCAGTTTCGTAAGCGTATGGTTGTTGACATTTGATCCGACAGGCAGGATTGCTCCGGTCTTATTGTGCCCTCTGTCCTATGTGTATCTCACTTACTCTCTAATGCTATGTGGAATTCTGAAACGCCAATCAGCCAATGGTTTGGTAAACTGGCTGTGGCCTTACTTAGGAATGTAGGATCCATGGCCGATCGTTGGGAGGAAAATGTTTCGCTAAAGTGTTTGTTGGAAATTTAAAACGAAATTTATACTCGCATACGCATACGCGACACTAATGTAACATTCTTTGATTGTTACATTGCATCAAGTGTCGTATGTTTCAAGGAAGAGCAAACGTACCTTGGGTCATACATGCTCAGCTTCATGGTGTCTTGTACTATTTCTGCCGAAATCATGCGTCTTATTAGGACTACTGCGAAAGCCTTACAATACGTTACTTTTTATTTACTCCATAATGACATCCTGCCGATACATTAGCCTATATCTTCTTGTAGTGCTATATTTTTTCGCTGTGTCAAGTTACACGTACAATCATAATTCATGTAAATGCTATAAATACCCGAAATGAAACAGGATCCACCACAACCTCCACAAAACATGCTTGTCATGAAGCTTTGCTTTTATGCTATAGATCTTCATTGTACTGTAGCGCACGATTGGGGAACATATTGCTCGACCAATTCTTGAGATCTAAATGCCAAACATTGCGAACTCGTAAAAGAGCACATAAATTCCTATCCAATGAACTTTGCACTTATATTCAACAAAGGTTCAAATACGGCCCTACACTCTCTCTGTCTGTCTTTGTCCTTCTCTTTCTCACTCTCTTTCTCTCTCTCTCTCTCACGCTCTCTTTATCTCTCTCTCACGCTCTCCCTCTCTTTCTCTCTCTTTCTCTCTCTCTCTCTCTCTCTCTCTCTCTCTCTCTCTGTCTCTTACTCGCACACACACACATATGCACCACCCACGGAAAGCGAATGTTTTCGACAGGGAAAATTTAGAATGTTCGCTGTTTCGTGATAGAGTTGTCCGCCAAGGCGCGGGCCTAGAAAGGACTTTCAACGACTTTCGCTCATGCTGCCGGACACGTACGGCTTCCACCGCACATCTGCGCGTCACGGCCTCGTCACACATCTGCGAACTTTAAATTCTTAGCTAAACGAACGAAACTTTGTACATTCCTCGTTCGTCGTGCTGGTGGTTTGTTCGCGACGGTGAATTAATATCCTTACGCAAAGTTTTCGTTTGGCTCCGTTTTGCGACAGCACGCGGCGGTGGTGGTTTGGTAAACCCCCCCCCCCCCTTCCCCTCGGTGTTGGAGACCCTTTTGATGGATCGGAAAATTCGAACATGACACGTTTGAATGTGCCACCCTGCGGGAAAGACAGGACTTTGCAGCGCGTCACGAAGATGATGTGCGGCTTTGGAGGCATCTTCATCGGAGTCGAGCGCAGCTAAAGCTCACTGTCGAATTCATCCTCATGGTCACCGTCGTCTTCAGGCTGCCGTGTGGAATTTCTGTAAAAGTTTTCGGCATGACACCTACGGCAGCTTCGTGCGTATCTCCATCGCCACCGACGGGCGGAAGTTCGGCCGAACAATGTCATGTCGGGAGGAAAAGCTTTTCCCACTGTTGGAGCACCGGTGGCACCACACTACCCAGAGCCGGGAAGCGTTTATTAATAGGATCGCACATCCAGCGTGACTTATATCTGCCGGGCGGGCTGGAAAAGTTTTTGGAGCTATAACAAAGTACCCAACAAAAAAAAAATAACGACAACCAACTACAAGAAACTCCGTAAAACACCTGGCCTGCCTTGCCCCCTGGGGGGCTAGGAGATGCTTTAATTGAATGTCATCGCGTCGTCGCGATGGGAGCCTTTCGTGCGACAAAATGTTAAGTGATACAGGTTGTTAGGAGGGAAACTTTTGGAGCTCCTTGGTGAGCAATATTTAGCCCCTAAATAGGCAATTTTTTTTGTACTTTTTCGTCTAGAAAACACTCGATGCTGTCAATTTTGGCTAAGGTCAATATGGGAGGCTCGATTTATGTATTTGAAAAATTTTGGCTATTTATTTCCAAACTTTGGTGTCGGTTCTTGTTGTATACACGTTATTCAGTCAATAAGTCCTAAATTTTACATTGTGTAGTTATCGGGTTAAGGATTGATCAATGTTTACCGGATTTATATGACCAATTTAGCTTCCAAAATGCAAGATCTTAACATCAACCTATTAGAATCCTTCAAATATTTTAATCCTTTTAATACCTCATATCAATATTATGTTGGTAAGAATATCCAGAACACAAAAAACATGTCATAATAATTCGAAGAATTCATTCATCGGAACTAATGAATGGAGTAATGACAGAAATTCAATTAATTCCCCAAACGACGGCTCACACATCAAATTATGCCAGTAAAGTTGATAGCGGTTGATTGAATATTCATGTGTTCCGAGAGGCTTGCGATTGCTTATGCACATCACAATCATGAGATGGTACCGTTTGCGAACGTTGTTACGAAAATAACTCGCCGATGATGCAGAAACTTGTGCTCATTTCATGCGTTCAAAGAGAGCGCCTACTATCGCACTGCATCCCAAAATGTTCCGAAAATTCTTCGCTAAATGTCATCAGACCAGAGAGATGTAAGTAATTGCCGGATTCGAGGAAAACTTAAGGAATGAATTTTTCCAATAGCTTAACGAGGAATGATGCATGTAGCCATTAAATGTTGATTTCTCCACAATACTGCTACCGTTAGCCAAGCATGGTTTTGATGGGTGCAATGCAGTTTTACTTTTTGAGATTGGCTATTGCCGGAAAAAAATAATCAACGGTCAATTTTATTTTTCTTGTATTAAATAAGATTACACTTTCGGTCTTGTTAAGTTTGCGTTTGATTTGATTTCGTTTATTTGTTCTTTTTTTTGTTCAAGAGGAATGGTCCATAAAGGCCGTATTGCTATTTATTTGTACTTAACATTGTTTATTGAACTTAAAAAATCGAACAAAACAATTTTTATTGCATGAGCATATTTTTCAGGATGAAATAAACTAGCCTGAATTACTGATGCTAGTTTGACTTGGCTGCCCAGTGTCAAACTCCATTTATCACAGGTGGCTAACATCATAAAAGCCACCTAACATTATTATTTTTAAAATATATATTCATAGTACCTAGATTTTAATTACCATACAAGTTTCAATTCGGTTTGAGAATGCTGTTCAATTATCTTGTATTTTTTATATCGGCATCCCATAGTCTTATCGTGTACAACATTGCATAATATGCTTTTCATACTAAACATGTTCTCGTACTTGACGGCAGACCAACTTGATCGGAAATTGAAATCCCATCGGTGCTGTGCGGTGACTCTCTGTACACTACAATTCGGTGGAATGTCGTTGGTAAATGGACGTAGGAAAATGTACTTGTCAAAACTCGATTTCGATTTAGCAACCACTTCTTTCAAGTCAAGCTACAAATAACCGCAGTTATTGGATGCCGTGCTTTCGGTCATTGATTTTATGATTTTAGGCGTCAAGGTTGCAAGCAAAATTCTAGAGCATGAATTTAAAAACCGCATTGCATCACAATTTCAACCAACAAAGCGATGTTTATTTTCATGTACAATGTGCTTTGTCATGAAGAAAATCAGGACTTTCACTCCGGTTGCTTGCTAACAAACATGTTGAACTTGTTGTTCACATTTCTAGCCGCATTTCTTTACTGAGTACTATCATCAACATTAGCGTCATTATCAGCGTAATCATCATCGCAATCATTTCGCTCATTTGAATGGATAAACAAAAGCGTAATTGTTGTAGTGGGATGTGGGCACCAGACGAAACCACAATCCATGGGAATGAAGGGTCAATCGAAGAAAGAAAAGATATTCTTTTATTCTAAATAATCCCTTGCCGGATCTACGCGAATGCGACGCACCGGACGTGTAACGATCTTGATTTGAACCGGCTGCCCGATACGCAGGGCCGACTATTACAGTCATATTCCAAGTTAAACTGACTTGAAAACAATGTACAGTAACGATTGTTTATTCTGTTGAAAACCGCCCGCATATTGGACGAATATATTTTTTTTCCATAAATGATGTTGCACACTTTTCAATTGTAGTACCATTTTCTCAACAATAGGTATTGATAACAACAATTTCAACGTCTACCACACCATATTGCATATTAACCACTTGGCGTAATGAATAAAAGCTCTGTGAAAACCCACGCAATTCCTACAAAATGCATTTTCTCGTCTGACTGGTTTGCGGTTTGCCATGAAGTGGCCAACCCTTGTGCGAATGTGCATTGAGAAAGCAGCAATATGGGCAAGAAGCTCGCCAAATAGTCGGAAACAATCTCTCATCTTCGCAACACTCGAGCCTTTCTTTAAAAAGCATTAAACATGAAAGTTGCGCCCGGCAGGAGGTTGAAACTCATCCATCACCATCGCACGGACGAGAGCTGGTGCTGGTTGCGTTGCAGGGCGTGAGTGTGACTGACAGCGGCTGTGAAGCGCAGCTGTTGCACAAAACTCAATTGCTTCGCCCGTTTCGAAGCTAAAAGGCTTCAGCTGTGGGAGGCTGTATCCTTTCACTCTTCTGCACCCGATAACCCACACACACACAGAGGCGTGGGAGAAAACAGTTTGTGCTATGTAGCCGAAGACACTGCCATTAAGGCAAGAAAAACGTCCTATGCGAGTGGATGGAAGATGCCGGAAAAGCGTTCGTTGTCCGGCTGGTATGCGCTAGAATTCAATTATGAAGACAGACATCCAGTAGATCCTGCTGCCAAGCACGCTCTGCTTCGTGTTAGTGTGTGTGTTTTTTTCTACAATTTTCTGAAGACTCAACATTCCAGTATTTATGTCTTCGTCATCAACGCTCAACCATAATTTATTTGTGCAATGCACGTCGCTGGGTTTAACCCTGCTGCTGTGGGCTGCTGGAAGTGTTGTTTAACACACTTGCAGCAATAGTTTTACACTATTTATTGTACCATTATGCGATACATTTTTAACTCTACACAGACATACTCATCTCAGAAGTTTCTGTTGAGAATTCAATGTTTTGTTACAAAAGAAAATAAATCTTATTCTAATCACTCATCACCGAAGGGTTAATGAAAAACGATATGGATAGTTGAACTGTTCTTTTGCTTTAACACTCTACCCACCGCATGGTTTGCCATTATTTTCACCTTCTATGTGATGCTGCTGTCAAAGAGTTATAGTACACGAGAAGCATAACCAAAAAAATAATTCTCAAGCGCAAAGCTTTTCTTTGCTTTTGGAATGGCTGTTTCTGTCGCATTTGTTTTAGCAAAAGCAAAGACGGTCGAAGGTTTCATCAAGCGCGCGGCACTATGAAGACATTGCAATTATGATTGTCATAAACAGTTCTCTCACTTGGGCCGCTTGCGATGCGGCTGCATTCAATGCGCACGGTTCAATGGCACACACAAGACAGATGGTGAATGAGAAAGAGATCTACGTTTGAAGGGAAATGCCCACCCAAACGTCGGCCATGAATGCCACATTCAATTTTCATACCAGGTCGTTGTCTGCTTAACGATTTGTGACAGGACGTGTGGCTGGCAACTGGGCTGATTGTGTTTGAAAGATTAGGTACAGCTCGGTTGTTATTCAGACTCTGGTGGTGAGTGGTGCGCTCACTAGTCTCGCATCGTTAGGCGAACCTTTCTTGTGACATGGTGTGTTCCACGCGGTGAGCTGATAAGCGCTCGCTAGAACAATACACACGTACTCCGTATGGCAGTATTATGCCACAGATTGGAATGTGTTTAATGATACATATGTTTGTGATTTAATTTGATCGATTTCCTTCGACTCGTGTGGGAATTTGAGTGAAACCATCTAGTAATCTGAACCAAAGTGAAGACTTTCTGACACTGTCACTCCTGTGTGTAATTTGTCAGGAACTGTGCTTTATTTAACATGAAATAGAGACAAACACTCTTCTGGATTAAATCAGCTAAATTTAGCTTTAACGGCTTTTCTCTTCTGCAATCTGTTTATTAGCCTTTAATTGGTCAGATCATTATCTATTAATTGTACCGCTCAGCCCATTTCACGTTCTAACTTTCTTTTACATTCTTGTTCCCCTTATCTCTTCCCCGTTTTGCCTGCAACAACAGATAGTCCTTTGGTTTCTGCTTTCGCTCCGATAACGACGTCGAACGTCGTTGCCGGGACGTCGACCGCAGCAGAATGCTCCTGCAACCCGGGCCAACGCTTAGCACCGAATATCAGCAGCAGTCGCAGCAGCAGCAGCACCAGCAGCCGCACCAATTTCAGCAACATGCACCGAACCTACTTTCGGCCCAGCAACCCTCGTCACTGACCTCCTCCTCCAGTGCCTCGTCGACACCGCCGATCCAGGACGTGAGCCGCTATCTGGAGACGCTTCAGGAACAGCTGAAGGAAGGCTGGACGGCCCACACGGCCAAGGATGGCCGTCTTTACTACTGCAAGTAAGTACTGGAGCGAAACACGAACGGCGAGATCTGTCCCCGGCGATAGTAGTGTCCCTTGGTTGGCTCGGGTGGGTCGGACTGTCGGACCCAATTTAATAGAGCTATCCATGTTTATCGGATACATTTGTCAGCCCGTTGCTGTCCCGTTCGAGGGTTATGTGAAAAGGGAACATTAATACTTATATCTAACGCACCAAATTGGACGGCAGTGGATCATATCGTAAATCTTCTCAGCTCTTTACCAGTTCCAATTGGTTGTATTTTTCGTTGAAAAAAAAAAATGTTTTATTTAATTAATTTTGTCAACCAGGCAGTGTGTTTCTTTGGAAAAATATAGAAACCGTTTTTCATTCATTACTCGTGCGAAGAAACGCTTTCCTGGAAGGAACGTTTTTAATGAAATGAAATGCAAAAATAGAGCGACAGTAAAAAAAAAGATAACAAACGTTGATTGTCCCATCGCGCGGGCACGCGATGTTACGTTCTCCACGCTTAAGCGCATTTCCTGCACAAATAGAAATTTCATTCCCATTCACTTCACCCAACCGTAAGAGCTTCAGTCATCTTTTTTGCGCAAGTACACCCTATGGTACCGAGCGAAAACTTCGTACAGAGCGAGCTCGTTCATTCCGATCGGCTGGCTGACTGCTGGTGCACGGAGGGAACTAACCAACCGCTCAACCGGCAGCCAAGCGACTGTGGCGTCTCCATCGCTGCTCGGTTCGCGAAGTCGAGAATGTAATACTTGCATGCAGCGAACCTGACAACAAAACTCAATTTATAAAACTCTTTCAATTTAATTTTCCTTCCGCACACAAAACTACGCACTCAGGCGACTCTAGCAGTAGACACCGGAGCAGAGGGATGGCAGTAGGGAAAGCTCCTTCCCGTTCGTAACGCGTTTCGTGGTGCGAGGGGTTTGATATTTTGCATATGAGGGTGGAAAAAAAATCTCATCTTGTGCAGCATTCCTGGAAATGTGTCTTCGGATACTGTTTTTATGACGACCGCCAAAGTAAAAAATAATACAAAAAAAAACGTACACAACTTCACATCCTGGAATGTAGATGTTCAACATGATTGTAGCACGTGTGTTGTTAGGGGGCAACTGTTAAAAATAGTTGCTTGTATAAGCAGCAATGTTTTCTTTCTTAATTTTTTTTAAAAATCGTGAATATGAAGCAATATGTAAAAGGACTCATATTTAGACTTCGAGTTTTGGGGTTTTGATGAACTTGCGTGTAACGAGGACTTTAAATTTACTATTTATTTACCTAAAATTATATTTAATTTAATTTACTTCAAAGTACTTTACTATTTACTTTCAATTATACATCTTTGTAATGTCATACGAAACACAATGAAGTGCTTTTTCATTTTTAAAGTTATTTGAATCTTATCCATTGAATCAGCTTTATAAAGACTACAAAAACCAGTCCCTCGCTATCATACACACGCAGCTTCATCCTCGTGCCATCATTGATTTCTTATTCCAATGCTCAGCACTGTGAAATTGAAACAATCCATCAATATATTCATTAAACGCAGTAATGGCGAAACTTATGGTAAAGTGGCAACAGAGGCAATGACAACGGCTCGACTCCTACATTCCGGGACGGATCATGAATGTGTATCGTCGTTTTTTTTTTGGCCCACTCAAAAGCAATAACATCTTCCGCGGAAAAGATCTCCCGGCGGGAGGCTTCGTGCGTACGCTTGACAATCAATTTTCCGTTGCGCTAATAGCACAAATATGACGAGCAATTTTCTGCTCAAGTAGCTAGGATAATACGAACGGCACGTGAAGAATGCCGGTCCTTCCCACGGAGGCTCCCCAGAGAGCTTCTGGGGCTTGGATTTCGCTTCTCCCTTGCCATCTTTTGGTACCATCTCAGCCGTTGTAGAGAGATAGAGAAAGGCAGCATGTTCCTTCGAGTAACGTCCTTTTCTGAAGTCGTCAATCTTAAAATGTGCAATAATCGATCCGGTTACACGGGTTCAACATGCTACATCTTGATGTTGTCGCTGACACTTTGCCACTGTCACTCTAAGAGATCACGTACCGTTTATAATTGATTCTTTGTTCTAGAAAATATATTCGGCTTTTGTGTCACAAAACCAAAACAATAGACTGGACAATGACTGCCGGTATCGTTAAATAAAGGTTATGCTATTGTACTACCTTCTATGAAAACTATAACCTCTATCCAACTTCTACCCGGTACGAATGTGAACTTCTCGGTTTGGCTTACGCTGAGCGGTGATGTGTTTGTGGCTCATTTTGTTCCACTGTACGATGCTAGCGTTTCCCATCGAGCGTCAAGTACCACTCCGTTGAATTGGTTCCGGTCCATCATTGTCCTACTTAGAGATAAGTGTAATCATGGTCTGTCTGTCTGTCTCTTGATGGAGAAGAACACAATCAAACATTGATCTGCTCCAGCCCATCAATTGCTCGCAAATTGTTAATTAAACCATCTTGCCCGGTTCTGTAACAACGGTCACCAATTGATTCTTCACTTTGGTGGCTCATGAAAGACTCAATTATTGGTGGGAGGTCTACACTTGGTAATGGACATGTGTTTACCCGGCTCAGTGTTAACAGTGACACGCACACTGTTTCAGTGTGAGATGAGCAATTGTTTTACTAATCTAGCTGTCTGGAGATCAAACTTTCCTTTATGTGTAATATACAATTCCACAGCGCATTCTATAACAAGGGGGGACTGGCAATCAGGAAATAGATGTTAAATATTCGTTTGCCACAAAGTTAATTGAAGCATTTTTGGATGAGCAAACATCAAAAATCTGCTTCTCGAAGGATCAGGAGTATAATTTCTGCCAGATTGAAACGATGTACCGGTCTGGGTGTACCGTACCGTGTGTAAAGGTTTCTGTTCCAAGGAGTAGAGGCATCGGTTTGTATAATTTCATTTACCAACCCACGGACCCATGTCATCCCACTTCCAGCACACGTGAATCGAAACTGGCTTCTGCATAAACGCATGGCATTCAATCCACAACTTCACCCAACAGTGCTTGTTTCATGTGGGCCAAGTCCCCACCAGAGATCCCTACGTTCTCGTCGCTTGGTGTCGTTTTGATGCTGTTCGTCTTGTTATCCACCGTGCTAGGTTTTTGTGCGCACGAGCCGTGCTGGGGAAGCGTTCCTTCAGGGACAGGTAATTCAATTGGCACTAATCGTTCACCAAGGACCAAACAACCTGCCAACCGGTCATTTACTGGTAAGTAAGTTCCGCCCAGATAAATCCCGTGCAACCCGTACCCGACCGGTACTAATCCGGTCTGGATAGGTGGTACCGTCTTGCCCAGCGCGCTTCCCAAACGGCTTCATCCGGTAGCGGTGGCTGTGGAGCAACGATGAGAAATGAAATTGGGAACTCCCAACCGTTTTGTTCCGGTTGTTTTTCTTTTCTTCCTCTGTCCGACCATTTCTTCTTCCACCAGAAAGGACAGAGCGTATATAGTTTTACGATAATGACTGGATTTTACGAGTGTCCTCATCATTGAAGCTGAAACCATACCCAAATCCAAGGACTTTCTTCCGGTGTTCGGTTTGGTTCAATGTTGCCCTAGATGCTGTTACAAATGGGAGGATTGCTGCTGCTAAATTTCCGGTGTGTCCTTGCAAGGGGCTGGTTTGCCACACTTTTGACCACCCTCCGCCAGCGCCCCATTCAAGCGGTACGATACAATTCATGATATGCAGAGCAGCACGGATGGACGTTCGGGATATCGGGACCATTAACACTCTCGTTTTGGGATGGATTACAGCCGGCGTTTTTCATTTGCTTCACATGCTCGGCGCAATCGAAGGGAACATGCATGTGGAAAAATCAACCATGGAAATTGGGCACACATACGGAACGTACGCACAGACACAGATGGAAAAGGGGCTCACACTGATGCAGGAAACACTTCAACAAGCCGTTTAACAGGGTAGTAACCGTAGCGGATTGCCAGGAACTTTCCTGTTAATCGATTTATTGTACGCTCTCGTCAGTTTTACGCTTGCCCTGCTGCTGAGTGGACTGCTTTTCGTCTAATTGAAGCAATTTCTGGGTATGTGCGAATGCATATAAAACGCCCTTCATTCGGTAACACGGTAACAATTCTAATTGGATCATGTCATCGATGCAGTGATTTGGAATGCTTCACCAGGAGGATTTGTGAGAGTGGCGGCAATAGGAATGGTAAAAGTCAGCCAGGAGACCGATAATAAGATTTGTTTGCTCCATCGGTGTACCGAAGTGTGAGAAGTTCAATGGGCCCTGTAGCTTCTCATCCGCATTACCACCATCCACCACGGGAGGCGAATTTTCTCACCACAATCGGTCGATGGACGATGACGGGGGCGGGTTTCACGAATATTGGCTGTTTGACAATCACTTTCTTTAGCAGCAGAGGTCCCGGGACGGCCAGTGTGGATGCAATTAAACCGCACAGGATTAGAAACTGTAACAGATGAAGCACGCAGTGAAAAGGGATTAAGGTTTTGGTGGTCATTTTCAAACACCGAAGCAAATTTAAGGGGCTAGCCACTCACCAGTTGGAAGAGCTTCATTTTTAAATGAATTTTACAGAAGTTGTGGTTGTACGATACGACAATTTGGTTCGAGCACGCTTTCGATGCTTCAGTGTCGTACACTGTGACTGAGGCGAACTAAGATGTACATCGTATTTATAGCTGACAAACTACGTTCCGTTTCTTTGCTTTTCCATCAAGTGCAACGCGGCGGATGGTAAGGCAAGAACTATGTCAATGCAAAAACTTTACCCAGAAACAACCGAGCAAAGACGGTCGGGGCAAGATGATACCATGGTTCATGGTTGCTGATGTTGATCAGTTACAACGAGCAGTAGCTTACAGAGCCCCGCTTTGCCTCTGCATGAAGTGTGCAGATTGATACAATTACTGTCTTCGAATGGCAGTGGTTAAAGTGGAGCGATGGGAACGAGATTTGATTACGAACTTTATGACTACCACTTCACCTCTAATGGAATGGTAGTATCGAATTACTGTTTATCATGGAACAATATACCAAGTCGATGGATAATAAATCTACGATGGTATATTACAGCTTCTTAGTTAGTAGTTTACTTACTTACTCATCAGGCGTGGGATAGTTATCTTTTTTTTATACTGAAGTTTGAAGCATTTTTTTGCAAACAAACCCAATGCTTGATAAGAAGTTGGGTATGTCGACTTAGTTAAGATTGGTATAGATCTCGATTTAACAAATTAATTTGAAAAATAATCAGTCGTTCAATATTTATATATTGCCTTGGTATATGTGATTGTGTGTCATTCAATATCTATGCCACAATCACTCACTATGTCATTTGCTCGTACTTCTTCATGACTGCAGTTTTCATCAATTCAAATATATGATACTTTGGTTACTCCCTTGCACTGCCCGTACGGTTATGAGGTCGTGCGGCTAGTCGCTTGTGAACTAACTGCATCTGCAACCTAACTAGTTATTCATAAATCCTCTGTTTATAGTTGAGTACTGAGCGCTGTGTCAATGAGCGGCGGCTTTCGAAAGCATTGATATGGTCCTTTATGAATGTTGCTGATTTCGTCTAATAATAAATCTTTCTATGGATTCATTTTCTCTGAATTGGTATCATTCTATCGCATCCTGTCGCAATAGCCATCATTCTGTCGAAAGTTTAATCATACATTGCAGAAGATACGCTTGCGTAAATGAGAGGAACAACTGAACAAAGAGCATCATCGGTTTTGTAAAGAGAATAACAATAGGAGGCACCAACAATGCTTTTAATGGACACGCAAAATTATATGAAACCTAGAATTCTACACAGTCAATGGTGCATAAATTATTGTAGAATAAGTAAAATTCTAACTTTGATCTTTATTATGAGCAACGGCGAGTGTTGATTTGTGATGAAAATGTTGAAACATTATATACAACTGCGAACAAAAACAATGAAATGCCGACTATCAGTATATAATGTTGAATAATTACAGTTGGTCCCATAATTATTACCGTTTATTTGTATTACCAGTCTTCTCGTGAGCCACTCGTGTCGCTAATATAAGAAATAAGTCGATGCAAAGATTATTCATCCCCGTCGGTATGAAATACCAAAGTAAACCCTTTCGCATGAAAATTCCCGACTTTCGGAAGTAATCAAATGCCAGCATAAATCGTTCCCAAATCCCAAACTCTACTCTATCCATCATCATTCTGCTGATGAACCATGCCTACCACACTTACCATTCTGGCTCGGTTACCGTTGCTCCGGCACCAACGGTGGTACCACTACCCAGAATGTCACTAAAATTAGCAAAATCGATAAATATGAAGCGAACAGAGCGAGCTCCTCGTCGTCGTCGGGCTGGCCGGATGGCGGCGAACCTCGGGTAGCCCTGAATTGAAATCAGCTCCCTTCAATCCGAATCAGTAATGGCGTACTTCCGTTGATTAAACCATCCATTTTTGTTGAGGCGTTTGTGTGCGTGTGCTGATTTTTGTTTTTGGTTTTTCCGTTTTCCAATGAAAAAAAAAGGCATCCGGTCGGTTTTTTTGTGTGTGCTGTTGTTGATTGCCCCGCCACACTCCATGCACCGGAAAAAAAGGAAAATGAAAATGAAAAGGACCAAAGAACTAAAAAAGGAGAAAAAACACGTCTGAGACATAAAAATGATCCCAACTTAGGACAAAAATCGGCAAACGGCACAAAAAATAGCTACCGGACACGATTGAAAAATCATTGGTCTTGAATTTTTAAATCCATCCTCCCGGTCGGTGTCGATTAGGCTCGTTCGTTCGTTCGTTCGGGTACGAGTTGTTCGCTTTCACGGAGTCACTAAAGAAAAAAAATCTAACAACCGATTCGCTACCGTGTGACCACACAGTTTCGACGACGGCCGCTCGAACCCAAGATACGGTTCGATCTCGTAATTAGATTTTGATCAGCCTCATGTAAATTTAATGAGATTACGTGCACTCTTTTTACCAGGCCCGGTGGTGCGTAGTCCTTTGAGCCGGTGGATGTGTGTCGCTGCTTATCTTTCTGACCTTATCGGAAGCTAAAGATGCATGTAAAGCTCTGACAAAAGTGTGAAATAGTCGGTGAAGGATAGAAACAAACGACCCAGGACGAATAGAAACAAAAGAGAGCAAAACCCTAAGCCCCAAACACATGGACACATTTCGATGCGGTCTAATGGTGGTCGGAAATGCTGTGCCGAACTTTGACCGGAAATTTGGTCGCTAGGCGGCGCGCACTAATGAAATTCAAACATTTTCAATTAATTAATTTCGTCTCCGGAACGACAGAGCTCGGTGGGCAAAGGCAAAGCACCGAAAGAAGGCAGGCAAACAGCAAAACCAATGTTCTGCCTATGAATATCTTACCACGGCTATGTGTCGTGTCTTCAACTGTGCCAAGATTAGAAATTGAACAACGGTGGTAGCTGAAGGTGCGAGATGAACTTTTCATTTCTCCAGAAGGACATCAGCAGGACCGTGGATGTCAATTAGCGAATGACATGATGGAAAAAGTGTTTGCAGCTGGTTTTTTCACTTTGTCCCATAACTCCTCATTCGTGTTGGTGGAGGCTGAATACCGGAAGTGTTTGTGCAAAAGCTTCCCTATGCGATGATGATGAGCTAATCATAACATTTGCTTGATAGGATGATGAATTTAAGCTGTTATCCCACAAATGGCATTAACTATGATAGATAACATAGCAATGATTTGTGTCATGAATGGATGTATTTGATCTACTTTACTGGAATAACTTAATTAACCTAGGACCATATAAAAATGTTGCTGCTTAATAACTTGTTACAATTGAAAAAAATCCTGCTTGTCCTGTAATCAGTTTGCAAACAGTCATGTTTATTACTTTTCATTCGTACTACCATAGTAATGTATTTATCCAGCTAAACTTCATCAATCGCGCTTTGCTGCTAATCGGACCTATATGGTATACCATCTGCTACCTCGATTTTATAGTGCCATGTGGTGCTTAAACACTCCACCAAGGCCAGGATTAAACTCTATTTTCGCTCCGTAACAGCTTGCGCACACCTGCGTACCACATCCCTGGCCGTCGTAAATGAGCCGTGCACATCTAGCACACACTAGCATGGCTCACGTGGCAACGTTGTCACCGATGTCAACCGGCTCCAGACAATTACCGCACCCGGATGGGTCCGCTACTCCTTTCCCGCATTCCTGCTGGGGCGTTTGCCATTGGGTGGTTCAGTATCTCAGCCACGGTGCGCCGTTTGAATGACATCTAATTAATCTTAAACCCTTGCCCGACAAACTGTTAATGGGAAATTAAAAATAATACCAACCAACGAACAAGCGAACGTCTTCGTCTACCGTGATCTTCCGCCATCTTCACCGTGCGCTTGCCGTACCGAATAATAGTAAACGTTAAAATCATCTTGTCGCTGCACTGCACCCACACAACCATACACACACATACACACACTTCGACATGTTCATCCTTGCACTCCTTTCTCCACGGAGCACGGTACACTGGACGTGAAAGTGCAATAAATTAGCTACAGCCATCAGCTATCGCACACCGTGCAGGCCTCCTTCGGCTGTGTGTGACCGGCTGTTTATGATGAGGTGACCGTGTGGTGTTGTAGCGGAGGGGCAGGCTTTTGTGAAGCAATGCTGCATCGCTTGCATCCCTCTAAATCAAATCCTCTAAACGTGCTTTGGCTGCTGCAGCGGTCTTTTGTTCGGGTACGGGTACGTTGTTGATTGCAAGGCACGGTTCACTGTGCTCCATTCGCTCCAGGCTCCACTCCTGCCGCGAGTTGTTAAACGGTGCTCCGATGCTAACGTTTGGAGCACACATAGAGACTTCCAGCACCGCAGCACAAAAGCCTACCGGAAATGATGTTCAACATGTGAGAGAGCTTATGAAAATGAAGTCACATTCGCTGGAATCATCGTTTTTCTGCGAGTAAAGTGGCCGCTGAGCCGGCAGTGACCAACGTGATGACGCACCATCTTTATCACCTCGTTTGTGCGGAGTGCGAAAGATCAGTTCTTGGTTAAAGTTGCTAAATTGTTTTGTTGGCATAACTTGTTTATTTAGCTTATTTTATAGTACATTACAGCAAAAAGTAAATGTGCAAATTAATTCTAACAAAAGACACCATTGGTTCGGCCATTTTGATTGGTGTTAGTCCACACCAACCGTGAGATTCTCGCTCATCAACCAGCCAAAATTGGTGCGACCGGGCGGGCTATGATTACCGGTTGAATTACTTTCTGTACCACAACCGGTGGTCGGTAAATAACAGGCGCACGATAAATGCTGTTAAAAGGGAGATGCAAAGCAGAAAACAAAACAAAAAAAAAACAGCGCAGCACACAAAAGAACAAAAGTTTTTAATGAGCATTATGGTTCAGTGGAAATGGAACAGTGTGCAAAAAATAATGCACACTCACACACACACACACTTACCCAGGTCGTGCTATGACTGGTCGAACACCACCACCCACGTAGACCGGTGCGCCAGCACCACCGTAAGGGCGGCCGGGTGTGGCCTGAGCCGCAAAATAGCACAGCACTGGCACCAGCAGAACGCCGGTCGCCATAAGCACCAGCACCGATTTTGCCATCTTCTCGTTGCGCTAAGCACCACGCTGAATATTGATGCACAATGGCAAAGGGATGCAGTTTTGACTGGGTAAGCTAACCTCACAAATCAATCACAACGAACGCGCGTTAGCAGCCACCGGATGGGAGGAAAATCAGGTTCAGCAAAAACGGTAAGGCGCTGCATGAGCGTGCGCGCGGTTCGAAAGCACAAGCGGTACTGGGAGCCTCCTGTGCAACCCGGCCGCTAGTTTATAGTGGGCGAGTGCGGATTCCATCAATACCACTAATTGATTACCTATTAGCACCTTTTTCGAGCTGTCGTCATCAACATCCGGAACGCGTCTGTGTTGATTTCAGCGCTCCGCTTCGCGTGTGTTGGTCCGCTGTGGCCGAAAGAGCAGCAGTTTGCACTTCTACCGCGGGAATCACCGTGACGAAGTGTCAACTACAGACCTTGCGGACACTACCTTACCTTCGCTCTCTCTCTCCTTTCCCTCATGAGGATTGACCTATCTTCGGACCGGCGAGGTGAAGGCAAATTTGAGGTTTCTGATTTTTGTGTGTGCTATTTATGGAAGAGGGTTGCAAACATGAGCACCAAGTCATACAGAGTCATACAGAGTCGTACAATTAACATCAGGCTCATAATTCATGTGCACGTGGCTATGGCCTGGGCAGGAAATTAAAACCATGTCATATTCTCATGCGAAATAGGTACACACATTTTGGATTCAGCTCGGGGGAGATAAATCCCGGAGAGTACCTCTGTCTCTGGCTGTATGCTGCGTGGAAAGAACATTTCGTCCCCGCATGTAATCATCATCCATTACGCTCTCAATGCGTTCCGTCTAAGCGAACCGAACTGACAGTTGACAGTTACCGTCCGCCCAGTCGTACGCAACATTCAGGATGATATTTGCGGTTATAGCTCATTGTACGTGCGACGTTTGCATCGTCTGCAGCCACCTGCATTCGAATGGAGGTACAGAAGTTATCACTATTTCTTCACCACTTCGCTACTCACAAACCCATCCACAGTCACGTTTTGAGAGATTCTGTGCATCAGCGATTGTGCGATATGCAAGGGAAAGCCATACTATCGCTTACGGTGGTGAAGGTGTGTACCGTGCTTGCTGCGGTAGCTAGAAGCGGCTCGGAATGCCTGTTTGCCTGGTTCGCGGAAATCAATGTTCAATTAAAACGTGACTTGCATGTTCAGCGCTTACTGCTGTATTACAGTGAGAGTGTTCCACTGAACTGCAATATACATCCATTACCGTGCAATGTATTACATTTGAGAGCTGTAAAGCACTGCTTTTTTCATACATCAGACACAATAGAAGGACCATAATCGTAACAGTAAGGGACATTTTTGGTTATGGAAAATATTGTTGCATTACTTAATTTGAAATTGTTATTTCTTTTCATTTCAGGTGAGTATCTATGGAGAATATTACACAATAGGGAAAGACTGATAAGGAGAGTGAAGTTGACAGGTATTTGAAATCCAGAAGTGCAGATGTATAACGGTCGGCCAGAACTTTTTGAATCTGGTTACGGTTTTGAAAAAAAAAACACACAATTGGAAAAACACACAATATTTTAAAGCTTACTTCACTTAATATGGCGCCACCGATATAAGAAAACAAAACGTAAACGTATGGTGTACCACATACAAAGAACTCCCGTGCAACGCAAGCATTATTTTCAATCAATCACTGCCACTGGAGGGTGTCGTTCCATCGGTCGATACCTTCGAGGCATCCGCCGGTTCCGACTTGCCGATAGTGCCCGCCTAACGTGGCGTTTGATTGGCTGACGACAGGGACGACACGATAAATGGATAAAATATCGTCTATATTGGCAGTTAGTGTCGCGTTGCCATTGAAGAGTGACTCCACTTTCCACAGGGTATAGAAGAGAGTGAAAAAGATTCCGCTTCGGTGCGTTTCAATAATCCGCCTCCCAAGTCGGCCATGCTCGAGCATTGGAAGGAACAGGGTGCGCCACCCAATACGCTTCAGAGCAATCGATAAAGCGCGAAACGAAAATCAATAGCCGTTCATTCCGTCCTTTCACAGCGCAGCATTTTCTGTGTTGTAAAAGCGTGGAAAGTATGGGAAGGTGCTTTTTTCTCATTAGAATGAAAGTACCACAGTTCATCGTTGGTTGTGTTAACTTCCAATGGATTTTAATTTGTTTAAAATACTGCTAAAAATTGTTGACATGTTTTTGATGATCAGTTTCCGCGCTAACATGAACGTGCAGACGCATAAAGTTCATGCACAGGGTGCCAATATTATTGCTTTGCTATTGACCCTACATCATGTTCACACATTGCATCCAGTCAAGTGCACACATTTCAGTTGGAACCGTTCGTTAAAAGCCTTTAATCCATAAACAACATGCTTCATTGGAGTTTTCGCAACCATTGCACGAGCGGCGGACACAAAAACTAAATTGATTGCTGCTACCCGAGAGTATCCGAGTAGCAAGGCGGGCGGCAGGCAGGCAGTCCTCCAATCCTGGGTGTGCTGTAGTGATGCTTGGAAAAAGCCATCCGACCAGACCGGGACAAGCCAGACTGCATTAAGCAAGGGATTTTAAGGATTTGGTTCGGGTGAAATTTATCGCCCTAGCTTTTCCGTTACTCGTGTCTGAGGATAATGTTTATCGTGCTTGCTTTCAATGACAAAGGCACTAGCACCAGCACAAAACGATTGAAACGTAAAGTCTAATATATTGGCCTCGAGCAACAATTGCTGGTGTGTTTGGTTGGTTTTATAAATGTGTTTTTTTTTTCTTTTGCATTCGCTATATATTTGTAAATTTGTGTTTGTCTTTTATTCAAGAAGTCTTCTAAGCGTTTCAGCTGTCTCATGACGTGGACGACATGTCATTAGGGTCATTTAATCGTTTGAATACAATGATAGTAAAATTAAATTGCACTCTTGGATGCTTATCCACATATCTATCCTTCGTTTGTTTTATGATCCACTACACACGACGTGCCAAATATCATTTACAGTACACGCAATTGAGTCCACACATACACTCTCAGCATACGACTGTTCCGATAACAGGAACGGTATAAAGTTGCCCGGTTGAAAATACATAAGATTGTGAAACCAATTGGAAGTAATATGCACCACAACAGCTGTTTCAATTTGTGTGCTATGTGCGATTAGGGTAAAAAGACACTTGCTGCACATCATGCTGTTCCTATAGACTATTTTTAAATAATTAAAAAACATGCAAATATTTCCTTTAATATGGCCGTTTTATTAAAACTGTTTTGTTAGAACCATGCAGAACGCGTTGTGAAGAGCTAGAGTATTGATCTACACTCTTGACCATTTTGCCATCAATATCTTTATTCTTACACACATAGCGTCATCATCGAGTCTGAACAAAAATTCTCGGAACTCGGATGTTTACATATCGTCCTTTGCATAAATCTTTCAATTCCGAACCCTCACGTTTGGACCAACCATGTTGATTTAGGATCATCGGTAATGTAACGAAGATGTAAAAGTTATGGGTGTTGTCCTTGGCCCTGGTTTTAGATGTGTTTATACACAAAAGCTTCATCTAACTGCGTGTTAACCATGGCAAGGGGCAGACCTATAATACATCCAATAGTTGATCGATTGAGTTTTAAGGTTTCAGAAAATGACATCCTTAAATCATCAAAATCGAACCTAACGATATGTAGATGAGCTGGAATTTATTAATTCTTGCCATGATTGATACGTTTGCAAAATAATGTTTACAGCAGATTGTTGATTTTGTATGATTAAAAACAACGAATATTGGGGCCCTTCACGATTATAGTCAGTTTTTTTTATGGAGTTTGACAGTTGGAGCCTGAAATCATGTAAACACTCCATACAAAACCACACAAAAAACTAGCCTGCAATTTTCAGTCTAGATTATTCTAGCCTCAAAGCTAGAATTAAATTCGAGTACCTGCTCGAAAACTCGAATACTCAAAACACTCTTAAAATCTTCATTCAAAAGCAGAAGCGATAAAAATCTGTCTTCTAAATTCATACACTTTGGCATAAGCCCACCTGTATATTATACTCACTTAGATAGCTGCTCGAAAACTGCTATACAATGCAAACAGCTGACAGGCTGAAATATCAGCCTACGAGCTTACAACGGAAAGGGCGTTGATGTTATTTTAAACCAAACATGATGGGATTTAGTTTACACTCCAATATTAAATACTCGACACATTCTCATTTGATGCATGTTCCGAAAAGAGAGCTCTACATCTGAAAAATAGCCAATTCTGCTCACGTTGTCGGTAATGTAGCTGTACTCTTAGGGCAGTGTAGCAATATTCGTAAAGTACATTAACGGCAGGGATGTTACAGTTTCAGTAAAAGAAACTATCACCATTGAACATGAACACATAATACCCTTTCCCATGCTAGTGGTATGGCTATACCAGTGTGCACTCAACTCCAGCACAATTATCAAAATAGAAGGTGATTAAGTTTGATTGCTCCAGAACCATGTTCATTTCAGTCATTGGGTCTGCTGAACACAATGCATCGTTGCTGGAGCTAGCAATAATTTTCATAAAGGTTGAATGAATTTTGAACCCTCATTAATGGCTAAAGTTTTTTTGGTTCGTCCTCTTGAGCTGAGTAAAGGTTCGTTGTTAGGCGTTCGTCCTGTGCTGTACTAACAGCTCGTTTGGAAACAATTGTCCATATTTCGTTGCCAGAACTCCATGCATTGTGAAAAGCTTAGCAAAGAACTGTACAGATTGATTTTTTCATTTATGCTCCAAAACGTGTACCCAAAGTTAGTTAAAGTTTATCACGTCACACAGCATAAAAGAAACGCTCAAATGCTTTGTCGCCATGTGGTTTTAATCTTCCCGTTAGTAGAAAGTTTCAACGAGACGTTCTGCCATACACACCTTCATCTGGATTATTTTCCGAAACCGTCCGATGAAAAGTTTACCATTGATCGACTTAACAGGGAATTGATAAAAGTGTGTGCGATGTGGTTTCAACGGTTGAGTGAATCCTTGTGGCCAGCTTTACGCAAAAGCAGCATGACGTCGGCAATATTACTTGATGAGCATCGGTCCAGCCGGGGCCGGGCAAAAATTGAGTTCTGATCAAAAGTTTTGAACCATTTACTTTTGCGTGCTGAAACCGCAGCTCGAACCTTTACACTGGCTTGAAAACTATCGTCCCTTGTTGCAGAGTAGTGGCAACGTTGCGATGTAGTCTTTACCACGTGTGAAATGGTTCTTTGGGCATGGGTTTAGTGTTGCTCACCATGTTGTTGGTAGGGGTGAAATATAGAACACAATCTTTTTTATTATATCTTAGTACAAACCTCACTTTCAAAAGACCTCAACAACTGCTATATGCGGAATAACTTATCAAGTTGTCAAGAAACTGGTCCATTTGTACGTGCTTGACCCGAACTGTTCTTCGACTTGTGCCAACACGGCTTCATGCTGGCTGGCTATATCAATAGAGCGAACCCAAATTTCCGTCAATTGCTTCCGCTTGTTTCCGATGACAGGCGATTTCCCGTGACAGATTTCTATTACTGCAACAATACGCAACGCGCCTTAAGCCTCATCGTCGGTGGCATTTTCATTTTTCTGGTTCAAAAAAGACGACCAGCCTACACTATTCGGTACAGAAAATCGAACAGCAATGATTTGTTCACTGAAACGTGATGGATTTGTGGTGATCGGGCACGTCAATGATGTGTATGTGTGTGTGCGAAAAAATAATAACCACAACAATACACCGGATGGAGAGCGCACTAGAAGCGTATACGTAAAGAGAGGGACGGTGTGCCAAAAATTGATTCGACAGTAATCCTCGCCGCCCGTCCTTGGATAGCGTGTGAACAAAAGCCGACACAGCCTCTAAGGAGCCGAATAAGAAAACTTCGCATTCGGTGGAGCGAAATGAAAACAAATCTATTGAATTGATTTTCACAGTTGCCGATCGAGGAAAGTGTATGGGAGTATTGCGTGGTCAGCATTTTTTCTGAATCGTATCACTGAATCGGTTAATTGAAAACTAAATTGATATTAGAGTGAGAGGGCAGTTTATTGCAAATACAGTTTCGTTTTTCTATATTCAATCTAAGGTGAAAATATATGTCTTTTCCAATTTTAGTGTGGAGAGGTAAACCTGAATAATTTAATTAAAAAAAAACTATACCTTGCGACATTAAAAAGAGAATGCCTTTAAGTACTCTTTTCATTCACAAACATTCACATAACCCATTTGTTCAACAGTTTAACAATGACACGCTACAGGTTTTTTCATTTTACTTTGCTAGTTCGAATGTGAACAAAAGCTTTTGCTCACCTGGACTGGAATTCTAATGGGATCATAAACAAGCGTTTCAATTCTAGAAAGCTTTCATGACCTGTACGTTTCGTGATGCCCCAATGTTCACACAATGGTAGAAATTGGTGTACGAAAAGTAAAAAAAAACGAACATTTTCCCGGAAGCAAAGTTTTTAGTTGTTGTTGGCGTTGTTGGCCCCACGCCATCAAACCCTCCCGCTTGCCCGCTCATTTCAAGGATCATTATCGCGGAAGTCACTATCGAACCAACAAACTGCACTTTTTCCGCCCGTTGCGCGCGTCGGGTGTAACCCGGAGCAACGGCGCTCCAGCTCCGCGGCATGCAACCGTTCGGTGGCGCCACCCTGATGGGCCCGGCACGGTTAAACCGGAATGACGATTGACGAACGGGGTTTGTGTGTGGGCCCAGCCGACCCGAGCCTGTCAGTTGCAACTTGCACATCATGCACCACGGTGGCAGTGGTAGTAGTAGTGATCCGCGCTACCGACCGGGCGGCTCCGAAGGTCGCGAAAGTGACAGTGACAGAGGTGCGAGATGTCGGTCATGGGGCCGACAGTGGGTGCTGCACTTGACAATGGTGGCCCTGTTTTTGACCTCCTACGGGTACGATCCCTACCTGCGAGAGCGGGAGCTCGAGCAGCTCGCCCTGGCAGAGGACGACGACGGTGTGCTGCTGAGTGTGGCGTCCCATTACCATGATCCCGAGCAAGACGATCCGGGCGAGGAGGACATCGAAATACACTACCACCTGCTGCTGTACGTACCGCGAGTGTTGGCGGTGCTGCTGCTGGCTGTCGCCCCGCAGAAAGTGTCGATCGAGCTGCTGGCGAAGATCGTACACTTTGCGCATCCAGTGATTGCGCTGCTGTACGCGCTTCTTCACATTCCCGACTTCCTATCCTACGAGCTGCGGTACATTGGCTGCCTTTCGGAGCTGTTTTGGTCAGCGAAGCTGGTGCTGTACCTTTGCCAGCTGGTGGTGTGCTCGCCGAAAGCCGAACGGCTTTACTATCTGATCGCGGGCGCCTTAGTGTTGAGCCTCGGTTCGGCAACACAACCGTTCGTTGCGGAACTGGGAACAATCTATCCTGCTTTGTCACAGTACACGCTCAATTTGGCCATTGCGTTGCTGCAAGTGGGCATCTGCCAGCCAATGCTGTTCTGTGGCACTTGCGTCAGTTGCGAAAGCGCAGCAACCAATTCAGCGCAAAAGTTAAGCTACGCTTTGCTCAACCAATTCACGGTGGTGATTCTGATAGCGACCGTTGCTTTAAATAGCATCCTTTTCCAATGGTAATTTAGTCGACACATATCGCATTGGAAATTGACTCATCAACGCCCTATTTATTTACAGGTTTCTTACAGACAACTCAACCTTACTCCGCCCATTTCTACCGTTTCTCAGCTCCGACGATCTGTTCGGCGTGTTTTGGCAGCTGTTCTACGTGGCGGCTGTATTTTCCACGTTCGGGTTTCTGCTGATATACCTGCGAACGGCAGACCTAATGCTGGCATCCTTCGCAAGTCAGTTTCTTGCCGGCGTGCTCTACCTCTATCTGGAGGAACCGATTGCTGCTCGGTTTGCGCTGATTACGAACAGCTTCGCCGTTGCAACTGGACTCGAGCAGCTGCTAACGCTTTATGGACCGGTGCACAATGCAGTGGCTGTGCTGGGACTTGCCTTTGCACTAATTAACCTGCAGCCATACGCGTTCTTTGGGCTGTTGCTGACGCTGTGGAGCTCACCGGATATTTGTGCGGTGGTTGTGCTGGCTTTCAATGGATTCTTTGCGCTGTTTTTGGTGGTGGTCCGAACGTGGCTAAACTGTGAGCCAACCGCACACGAATGTTCGGCAACTGGGTCGAAAAAGTTCGCCACCCAAATTACTACCATTACGTGAATGTGTTTTGCGGTGCCCTTTGCATGTTGGTTGTTGAATAAACGTTTGTATACGAGTTGAATTGCACAATGGAAATCTTTTTATTTTAATGCATGTGGCGTTTCATTCCTATTCTTGTTGTACACGCACTTTATATTGTGAGCACTGCAAGCATCTAAATAAACTCGATACTCTTTTGTAAAACGTACCCACGCAACAAAAGAGCAAATCACTTGCTCAAACAAAACATTCATAGAAATTGCCCTTTTTTCGTTAGCCAATCATGAATTATGAAGAATTACAATATGCATACATTGCACGCTAATGGCGCATGTCACTCATTAGGGCTTTCAATTGAACTACAATAAATTCGTGGAAAGAAAATAGAAAGCATGCGATTGATGACAGCACGCACTCATTGAACGAATAATCGCTGTAGCGTTTATTTTATTGTGTAGGTGCGTGTAGGTGCGTTTTTGTTATAATGTTCAATATTTGCGTACCCATTTAACATTGCGTTTCATTATCCGTTCGTACGTGCGTTTTTTTATAATACTAAGCCCTCTTTGCTCATCAATCGCACTTTTTTGTTTCCTCTTTTTTCTTTGATATACATGCCCTTTTCCACAGTTTCCCTGGTACGTGAATCGATTTCACCTTCCGTCAACTACCGCGGGTCGCCTCAGGTTATGCTCTAAAATACATGATTCAACGATTTATGTTCTACAACATCCCCTCGGTTGAGCTCCCTTCGGCGTACAAGGAAACATGTGGAGGAGAGGTACGACAGAGTTGAATGTTGTAACGGGCTGTACAAAGTATCACCCCTCCCCGTATTAAAGTTTAATACACTGTGAGATCCCACAGTGGTCGTTCCCACATCTCGGCCAGTACGCCTGCTCCCATTCGACGCTCGGTAAACAGTACTTGTATACATAAACATTAATGTGGAATGCTTCCTTTTGCATACAAATGGCCCTCTTTTGTTGCTCTCGTTGGCTTTGGGGAGGGTCGTCCTGTGGCTTTCCGGGTGTGCTCCAAAAGATCGTTTGATACCGAAGACACTGCGCTTCTTCGAAAAAAAACATGGGGGAGTGTATGTTTGCTGTACTGTACTGTACTAAGAATGTGTCAAAACTTAAAAGATCTAAAAAAAGGGGTGCATAGTAGACGGCTGGTGATGCGAAAAACAGAAAGCTCCTACGTAACGCGGCACGCACCACAGGAACGCCTATAGATAAGCGAAAATTGGGTCAATTACGGATTACATTTATAACCATCGTCATCCTTTTCATCGCGTTAAAGGATCACGGCGTGTCAGCGCGCAAGCTTTGACGAATGACGGATGGATGGGCGCACTTGAGAAGGAAAAGAAAGAAAAACGGAACCAAATAGCTGCTTGGCGCTGCTTGCGGTGGGCACGTCACGTTCCTCACTTTGACGCGAAAAGGAAGAAATCCTGCCAATGGAGATGTGTGTGTGTGTGTGTGTTTGTGAGTTTTTCTAACCTTATGGTCGGGAAAGACCCGGCATCACTGGCAAGCTGAGGGCGCGTCTAGCGCTGACTAGCAAACCAAAGTGCCGTCAAAATGTAGCACCAAACAGCCAAAAACACGGGGCTCGTTTTTTGGTGGCACACCAACGGTAGAACTTTCACCAAAAAAAGTTAAAAATAACAGGAATGTAAAATGCAAAAGCAAATGGCTGTAAAAATGTAATGGAAGAACTGAGTGGATGCTCCTTCTCTCGTGTGGTAAAAACCGAATCTTCGCCTAAATCCTGTCCGGGCCGAGCCAAGACGCTTGGGAAGCTGTTTTAAAGCAAACCGACCGTAAGCTATCGGCTTTCGGCAGTGGCTGGCGAAAAACGGGAAAAAGAAGCTCCGACGGACGCAAAGGAATGCTTTGGAATTTGGAAAAATCGCATCACACAGCACACGGAAAGGGGGAGAAACCAACGTTAAATCCATCATTTTGATTTTCACCCCACAAAAAAACCATCGCAGCTTGGTTGGTTGTTGGTGTGTGTGTGTGTTTTAGTAACACCACTGCAACAGTATCTATCGGCTACGAAGCAGAAGGGGGAGGGAAGGGTGGAGTGTCCAGGAAGTGGTATCCCTCCAATGCTTTCAATACTGGTGTCTATTTCGGGGAAGGATTACACCGTCGGATGCTGCTCCCCGTCGTCTCCCATTCACTGGCTCTAGTTTCCTTAGCGGCTTTATTCGCGTCATCCATCAAAGTGGCGGAGACTGCGGCCATACCGTTTGGGTTTAGTGCGGGATCATTATTGCATTTCCAAGAACAGTTCAAGCTTAAAAACCACTTTATGGGGAGCAGTTTGATTGTGGGTTGATTTTGTTTCCGTTTTGCTTGGAAAGGAAAATGGAAAAAGCTTCCCCTGAACCAGCAGCATTAAACAAACCATTAACGTGTAAGCCTACCTAGCGGAGGATATATTTTCCCTTCTCGATTGACGGTATCTCCATGGTGCTTGATACGTTAAATTATTATGAATGCATTTCACTGAGAAAAGTTTAAGAAACACAAAGTCCCATGATCCGATGTCGCTGTAAACTTGACAAACGCAACACCAAGGACAAACCCATTATCCGGTCCAGCAGCAACACTGTGGGATGATTAAAAATAGCCTTCGAAAACCATGGCAGCACAGGAACAAAACCACCGGGACAGAAAATAATCCACTCCTAGGAAAATTCCGCGAAGCTTCTTTGTGCCGTGTGCTGTGGAGTGATGGAAAAGTTGTCATGCTTTTGCACACGGAAGGAGCAAGACAAAGGGCGCGCGCGCTCGCCGTAGATAGATTACCGCTCGAACAAACCGGTGAATGATCATGCAAAGTGGAAGCTACACACGCTGGTTTGAAAATAAGCACTTGCCACACAAACACATACACACAAAGGGAAAAGCACGACAACTACTCGGACGTCAGCACCGAATATGCTGTGCTGGCTCTGGCACTGGCGCACCGGACAAGCATCATTGCCACCGGCAGGATTAGGCAGTCGCTTACTAACAAGACCTCCATATACCGCCGGTGCAGCCGCACGTCCACGTTGTGCCCGGAGCCCTCCAGTATCGCTGGACTGCAAAGAATCAGAACGGTATGATGAAAAACTATCGCGAACGTTCTGGTGCAAATGATGTTAACGAATAGGGTTTTTTTTATAAACGAAATCCTTCCGCCCGCTATACGAAAGAGCAAAAGAACCCAGAACGATACCAAAAAAAACAACCTAAAAGAAAGAGAAACCAACCAACCAACCTCCGGATCATGCACCAGCGAGCCACCAACGAAGCGCTCCGGTTTCGCGGGGAAACAAGCGCTCCTGTTGACGGGAGTGGAGATCGCTGATGATGCGCTAAAACATAATCACGTTCGCGAATTACGGTGTCCTGTGCTGCGGGAAACACAGGGCGTACCAAATGCAATGAAACGAGCGCCCATAACTTGCAGAATGGGTCAATTTCAGCAGCCGATGCCGTGAGCCACACCGCTGAGAGTGCTTTTTTCTGTATCGTCCATCAGCGTGTTTTTCAGCTTGCTGGTTGGGTGTTTCCCCCAGTTCTTTTTTTTTTTGTCCGTCCCACGTTTCTGCACCACTAGAGCGACAAAAGCAACAGCGCTCGGCAGGCAGAATGTAGTAGTGCTCAGTCAAATGAGTCGCGCTCTAAGTGAGTGTCACTCGGTGGTTCGACTTTTCCGGAAAGTGCATCGTTCGGGCACGTGCCGGTAAGAAGAAAAAAAAAAACGTGGTAGCATCAGAACAGTGGGCTTTTATGTCACCCGCGCTTTTGTAGTGTTTTTGATATCGTCATCAAAGGTATTGTGGAATTTTTTGTTTGTTATGTTTTGTTCTGTTCTCGCGCCCGGTTCGTTGGATGCGCTGCGCTAGCTCTTTATAATGCACTATAAATAGTGTGTCAGTATCAATTAACGGCTTGTTTTTCATCTTCAGAGATCAATACTATTTTAGCTCGAGCACACTACAAAGGTTTTCGGTTGATTACAGTGTTGTGTTTTGATGAAGCTGGTATTTTTTTTATATTTTTGTTTTTTGATTTCTATACGAGTATTTCTTTATGAAAAGCCCGAATACATTACAAAGCTCTTCGAATGATTACAGTGGTGTGTATTGTTCAAAGCTGGTCTTTTTTATTGCTATACGTGTACTTCTTTATAGAAATCATTCTGTTATTGGGGCCCTTCACAATTCTAGTCAGTTTTTTTATATGGAGTCTGACAGTTGGAGGCTGAAATCATGTAAACACTCCATACAAAACCACACAAAAAACTAGCCTGCAATTTTCAGTCTAGATTATTCTAGCCTCAAAGCTAGAATTAGATTCGAGTACCTGCTCGAAAACACGGTGTTGTTTACATTTACCCTAAGGTGCATTAAAGAGATCACGTGGTGGAATCGAGAGTCAAAGTGTTTGTAGTGCAGGTCACAGGATGGGTGCAAACTTTTGTTCAAACAAGCTTTCTTGATTCTTGACGAATACTAATAAAAATCTGTCTTCTAAATTCATACACTTTAAGCCCACCATAAAGTGGCATAAGCCCACCTGTATATTATACTCACTTAGATAGCTGCTCGAAAACTGCTATACAATGCAAACAGCTGACAGGCTGAAATTTCAGTCTACGAGCTTACAACGGAAAGGGCCCCATTTATGAAAAAATGCATTAAAAAAAGTTTTGATGAAAATCCAAAATTGCAGAAAAGTTTAAAATGTTTTGTTTTTTTTTTCTTAAATCTGCCGAGTATTGAAGAAATTCTGATTCTACATTGAAAAAAATAATTTTTAAGTCCTAATATGTTTCGAGACATTAAAGAAGCAAAGCTAATACATGGCATGCAGTAAAGTCAGTTTGGTCAGTTTTAATTATGTTGCCTTAAACTTGTCATTCTAGATATTGTCTGAAATCCTATGAACCTGGAAATTGCTTTTTTAGGCTAAGTGAAAGGAATGCTTTAAAAAAAAGAGCTAAGAAGATACCAACGGGTTTTGATGCCATTACTTACAAATACACACACAGCCATTAAAAACTGTCTAGGCGTAGATATTGAAAGTTTGTTATCATAACATGCGTTAAGCTCAAAGTCAGATCGATGCATAAAAGCGTGTGTTGATGCTGAGCACATGAATGAGAGATTTTTCCTCGAACTGACACAGCGGGAACTGACAAACTGTGCGTGGTCGAGGTGTGTGATGGCAGTTTTTGTGGTATGCAAACCAATTATTAAATGGCATGTCTGAAGGGTGAAACACCTCATTGATGTGTAAGCTCCACGCAGTCATCAGGTCTCGTCAGTACGTAGGCTAGCGTTCCGTCTTTTTCGGAACCGAGCAGGAATGTTTGCACGTGCAACCATTTATGAAACTGATTCCCATGAACCGCTCCTGGCAGCCGTGCACTGCAGCAATGAATTTTTGCGAACCAATCTATTTAATTGGTTTGTTCATTTTACATTAGTTGATTGAATTATTCGTTGAAATGTTCAAAGCTATCATAGGGAAATATGTGGAAAAGTAACTTATCAGTGTAGGGATTTGCCAATCACTGCGGAAGTATTTTGTACAGCTTAAAGGGGAACTACCACATAAACATCATTCACCTTCTCAGCAAAGTACAATAGAAAGAGGTTTAATGATTTTGTGCAAATGCATGTCTTGTCGACTTTACCGTATCTCGTCTCCGTTGGCAGTATGATGGATGGTATTGCTATTTGTTGCATTCCCTTTCCTAGACACCTCTGCTGTGTGAATCTGATACACTACGTGAGTGAAATCTATTGTGATTCCTACTGCAACAGGGTCGAACAGATTTCCACGGCTACTTTCCAGCAGAAACTCATCTGTTTGTAGGCAGAGCAAAAGTTCTCCTGCAAACGTATGCTGTAAGAATTCTTCCCATTTAGTTTGCTCTTAACAAACAACCATTTGCTAGCGATGGGTGTCGGACTCTAAACTATTTTTCAGCAACGATACATCGCACGGTCTCGATGCATCATTTTCGTTTTTTTTTTGTACGATACGCCTTTGCTTTTAGGCAACAGCACATGTTGAAATCGAACGAGACGAGTGAGCATATTGCACGATGGTACGATGGTTTGCAAAAGCATGATGGTTAGCACAAAGGAACGATACGGAACGGCTCGATAACTCCTCCGTCAGTATCTTTCGGGAACGAGCCCTAAGCGTCACTGTGGTTTTCTCAATGTGTCCCGTGTTGCCGTAACATGAACCTTTAAAGATCGTACCATCATAGACAAGCGCACATCCCTCGGTCGGATAGGAGTTGACTTTTCTACCAAGCAGAGCTGCTGTTTGGTTCGCAGGTAGGCAACATTTGCACTAAGAAAACCGCTGTTAAAGTATTTACACATCACCCATGACACGGTGACTTTGCCTGTGCCGTCCGCGTGCTGTGTACCGACGTATCCGGTGTGCGGTGGCTGCTGCTGCCATATGCTGCAGGAAACAACCGGAATTGTCATTCCTTTGAACGTCAGCTTCATTCAGACACTTTTTGCCTCGCTGTTGCGGCAGACAAATCCGGCCAACCAGACAAGGATAAGAAATGGAGAGCAACATTCTTTCAACGCTTCTTTGCCTCCGCCTATCATCCGCCTAGCATCCGCACTGAACGAAACGATTCTGAGGCCCTGTTTTTCGTTCGTCTCACTGACACTAACATGCAGCACAATGTATACCCACTGTGCCCGGGGGGGAGTGTGCGGTACGTGCGAACTATTTCTTCGGTGTGCAAATTACAAAACTCTTTACCCTTCAACACCTCATCTGCCAGCGCCTTGTTAGCGATGCTGCTGCTGTTAGCGAATGGAGGACCAAGCGCTCATTCATTAAACCGTATGGTTTATGGTTTCCTGGGAGAGAAAAACCGGAGAACCAGGTAACGATACAGTGTGTGTGTACTTGCTTATGCGTCTCACGATGGGCGGAGGGATGGAGAGCTGTTACCATCTGCAATTCTCGATTAGGTGACAAAACACTAGCATAAACAGAATAAATTTCCCTTCTAATTAATGCGAGCACCGGGCTGAGTCGCTGCATCGTTGCGTCGTTCTTTCGCGCTTGCTACAAACGTGCTTAGCGAACTACTCTGTAGTAAGCTCTGCGATTACTCTTAAGCGCAACAAAATGGTGCTGTAAAGAGCTGATGTTTATTTTACTGTTACTGTCGTGAGCGTCTTTGTGTACAAAAGTACGTCAATGTTTAGCTTTGGTTAGTGGGATTCAAGAGAGTAAAGAATAAAAGAAAAAAAATCAATAATGTGTTTGATAATTCTTACCCTCCCTACGGCACATTAATGTTGTTTCACAGAAATAACCCCCCATTCCGCTGAGCGCTCGTCGTCACATCCGCATTGATCCCGCTGCTGCGCCACCCACTGACACATCGAGCAAATATTTATCACTTGCCGAAGGAAGCACAAGCACACAGTCGTCGCTACACAAACATAATTAATGTGAACTTGATAACCACGTAACGAGCATGATTTTGTTTGCGTTTGCGACAAATCAAACGCAGCACACGGTGCGTTTTACCACTGGCAGCACTTCCAGCTCAGCGAACAGGAAGCCACAGTTGGTTCACATGACAGGAAGTACATTCATCATATCGGCTTCAAGCTTTGCTAAATTAACTACAAACGTGCAAACGACCGCAGAACCATCCCAGGAAGGTTGTGTTTAAAATATCGTGCTTACAAAACACAACAGCCGAAAAAGACTCCATCTACACTAGCATTCCGAGACGTACGGCTACGACGAGAGCGCAGTCGACCAAAGCCCTTCTTAAGCGGCAACTGATTTGTTTACTGTGACGCTTTCCCCCCCCCCCACCCCCTCCTGTCTGCCGAAAAGTGAGACATGCTCAACCGTACTGCGTTGCCCTCGAGTCTGCTGGTCTGGGTCTGTCTTACCGCTAGGTCTGGGCAAGAATGGCTTACGTCCTAGCTCTTACCCATCTGCTGATTTACGCCAGCAGGTCGAATGGCAGGGCGCACAGATCAGCTCTTTTAAGGAGCCGGAGCTGGTATGATTTATGCACGGGCAGGCGGCAGCGTAGCGTCCTCTAGCTAAATGCAAACGATAAGCACAATTTCAAATGGGTCATTTAGTCTTAAGGAGGCGCCGGGGAGTGCTAGAGCCTCCGATTTTATGATCTCCGTGGTGAGCAATTACGGTAAACAGAGTGTGTAAATGGTATTGTCGTTCGGCGATCGGAGCCGGAATTAAATGCTGCCCACTAAGCAATCTCTTTTTCCATTAGAAGGGCAAAGGAGTTTCCGCCTGCCGTTGTTTGGTTAATGCACCCCGGCGTAATGGGTTCGCCCTCGTAAGGCAATTTATGTTTGCAGCTCTTTTCACCATGTCAGATTTTAAATGTATGGTTTGAACGATGGAACGTTTGATGACTTTTTTGTGACAAATATGTGAAAACTGCATTTCAAGTCATTCCTTTTTTGTACACACATTAGTTTAAAAAAAACATAGAAATAGAAAATTTTACTAAAAATGTTAATTTATTGGTTAGCTTGAAAAGTTATCGAAAAATGTGTTTTCTGTTTTACAGGATTTTACAAGACATATTGCAATGTGCGCTGCATATTTTATCGCTCACGAAATTTACTTTGACTCCTAGTACGTACTTGGACTGGTCCAATGTCAATTTGATCCCTTCCAAGTTTAATTTTGACAGTCCTATCGAGGTGCCGGTTAGCCTATGTTTTCTACATTATTTTACTATTATTTTATTATAGGGTAACTGTACCAGCATTCGGCAGTGTTCCTGTTTTAGGCAGGATAGCTTAACACGTGTAATTACGCATAAACGCCTTGAAAATAGTCTCCACACATATGTTTTTAATAGATACATACTCATTTGGTATTCATATACGAACTATTCATATACGATCATATTATTTCCTTGCATATTTTTCAAAATATCAAACGAAATGTGCTGAGTTCAACATGTTTCGGCAGATTTGCTATTAGTCAATAGTTCGGCGGGATTCATTATTAAGAGAATCAGAGTCAATGAAAGTGAGGTTTTTATGAAAGATTCTATGGTTGTAGAATTTATTCTAGCCCGCTAAGAATTTTAAAATCACCGAAAAAAAAATAATTCACTTTAAATGCTGCCAAAAATAGGTACACGGTGAATGTTGATTTTTGACAGATTAATGCTGTGGGCTCCTGCCGAAACATGAAACGAAAACACACTTTTGGTTTCGTTGAATATTCATTTTAAACTTTATCAGAAAACTGCAATGCGTATGTCGACACATTAAAGGACATTTCTTTTATCAAATATCACCAATTTCACTATATAAATTATTTATATAACTTTAGAGAAAAACAATAATTTGTGAGCCAATCGGAGCCGTACTCTATAACCGTCAGACAGTCTCATTTCTCCAATGCCTACTTTGTTTGTAACTCACATCAAAGTGACTGTAAAAACGGCCAGCAAAATGCCCAAAATGGGCAACATAAAATTAATAATTTAAGTACTTTACAACACAAACCTTAGGAAAGTGAGAGTGTAAAACTGTTTTTAACATTTTTGTCTACATATTGGCATTTATTAAAACATTTACCGACCCTAATTCACGTTGCCGAAAATAGGAGCACAGCCTGCTGAAAATAGGACCAAACTGCCGAAAATGGGAACAAAACCAGTGTTTGCATTTTCACGAATATCTCTAAAAAATACATTTAAATTGGCAAATAAAAAATAGCACAACACAATACGATAGTTTATCGTTCGAAATAATGTCACTTTCATGAAAAATAATAAAAATTGTAAGTGTACCAGTAGTTTTAGTGAAACTGCCGCACTAACCTGCCCAATAGTGGTACATTTACCCTAAGACTTGTAAAATTCTGCATGAAAAAGATGAATATTTTTCTAAATTATTGTTTTTAAATTTAATTACTAACGTGATTTTTATTTGATTCGACTGAAAAATTGAATTACTTTCCGCAAATGAACTTGCACGCACTTTCAAAATTGGTTAAACAATCACAACAGTATGCTACAGTGCTCTTGTGATTGCAATCAACGAGTTGTCACTTCAGTGCATTTGTTTTTGTTTTGTTGTTTTAGTTGATATCACACCACACCCTAGTTTTGAGTGGGAGATGATTCGAGCGAAAAGTAAGCACCCCGGTGGTTCATAGAAGAAAGGAAAAAAATCTCGTCGGAAGCTGAAACGTACCGCCAGATAACGAGCGATTAAATTAGCGCAATTTATTACACTCTCCATCTATTCACTGCTCGTTCGAGCCATTCCGTCGTTCGTGCGTTGATTTTCTGGTCAGGTGGCAAGGGGTTGGGTGAAACTGTGCATAACTTACCGCACTTTTCTCCGCTCCAATCGTACCACCGTTCTATACAGCAACCTGCGCAGTGTATACCGGTAGAGATATATCGTATTCTGGGCCATTTTTTCTCTAGCTCTTCTAGCGAAGCTTTGTAAACTCCCCTTAGCAGGTTAACTGGAGATGATCGCATTATGGTTTGGTACAAAAAGTGTAAACTATTCCCACCTGGCAGCTTCCTTTTTCCATTACCTTTAAACTACGTATTGAGGATTTGAAGGAGGAAGAAAAAAAAACTAACCCGAACGAAACTTTGTAGGGGCTTGGTACATAAATGGTGGCTGTGATTCTTGCCAAACTGGGCAGGAAGGGAAGTTTTGATTGCATTCTGTTTTATTAACCCTGCGCGCACCGCGTAATTGACTTTCGTTCGCTGTAATTGTACTGTTTTTAATCCATTGCAGTGTTGATTTACTTTGTAGTGTTTCGGCACACCTCATCACACATTTTCCCGAGAAATTGAAGCGAAGGGTTATACTGGTCAAATGATGTCGATTTTATCCTCAGGTGGAATTGTTCAGTAAAGGCAAAGGAAAGGCAAGGCACGAATTCTACCACGGCACGGCTGTTTGTGGCAAGTAATCTCCACTGGGAAAGTACCAATGGCATATTAGCGTTCACAAGCACCACAGCAAACGGCCGGTGAACAGGACGGGCAGCAATACACGACTGAAAATTCGGGGAACGTGGAAACGAATATTTTTTTTTTGTTTTGTTTTATCAGATTCAATTACCGTCCGTAAATGATGTTACTGACTTCCTGGCGGGTGGAAAGGATGCAGCGTTGATGTGCCCCGGAACCGCCGCAACCATTAAACGATACAGTTTAAGGGGTAGTAAATATTTTCTCGCCCACTGCGCAGGAGAGCGAAATTAATGAAAAATTATCATTTTCCGCGTAGATCTCGTGCAGTCGAGCATCGTTTTCATTCAATTTTTACGGGAAGAACAACACAGAGAAGAAAAGTGTGGTGTGCCTTATGGTAATAAAATAAATTTTAAAGCTCGCGCTAATTAAACGTTTGGTGCAGTACTATTTTGTAATGGATTGCTTGAAATTTCATTGTGGAAATAAATAGAAGGGAAACAAGGCATGGGAAAAAATAAAACATTACAATGCATGTATAATGTGGCGTGGTGTAATCTGGGGTTCAACAATTACAACCTTTTTAATAAATGAAAGCAACAGTACACAACAGCATTGTTTTACAACATAAAAAAATTCGAAATCATGTCAGTACATCAAAGAGGCTCTTTATTTTACAAACCAAATAGCAACTACAACGATGTGCGAACAAATATTCGCGGTTTCGCGAGAGCAAGCAATTTTCAATAAAATGTACAACCCACTGGGTGGGTCGGGGTGTGCTACCACCAGAACGGAAGTAATAAACAAAATCCAACATAAAGCTTCGACGTCGATAACAGTTAGCAGCTCGATGGGGATATGCCGTTGCCGTTGTTTTGTTTTGTGTGTGTTTGTGCTTTTTACATACAATCCTTCACGCTTAACAGTGTAGTACCGCGCCCGTAAAACCCGTTCCGGATGACAAGCTGTAAACATCGTTTATATCAATTCGCATGGGATTTAAATGCCTTTAGCGTGAACCACCGGTTCAAACGAAAAATAATGTTACCTCGTACACGGCCGTTTACATTGCTCCCTTGCTGTCCTTCCATCAACTCTGTACACCTCATGTGAGTGTACAGTGACAAGGGCTAAACGGTAACCATATTACGACGTGTGTTGTAATGGACCAAACGGCACTACCAAACGACACTTGCCCGAACAATCTCAAACACTTAGAATGAGGCCGGTTTCTGGCGTGGGCGCGGTGCGCTCATCGGCGCTGAAACGAAACGCTTTATGAGCTACCAAATCCTTCCGCATTCGTTCGGTTGCACATACTGGAAACGTTTACCCGGGGTAAGGTTACAAAGCTGCGACGAGTTGCCACACAGTGGCAACCAATCAACACTTTTTTTCTTCTCTGGAGCGCGAATTGGGCACCACGAATGGCAAAGCGACATAGGGTCATAAAATTTTTATCACCTTACCGCGCTGTTTTGAACGACATATACGGTGCGCGCGTGTGTGTCTGTGTGTGTGTATAACGTTTCTGGCAGGCAAAGATCAACATGCCAGTATCCGTTTACCCTCTCGTCAAATGGTTCAATGTTTTTTTTTTTTCGCAGACAAATTAAAAGTTTTAACTGACACTTCGTGCTGGTTGGTTGTGCATTTTGGTTTGATGTGATGGGAAGTGATTGGGGGCGGTTTTGTGTGAGTAAAATTGAACGGCAAATTGAATCGTGAGTGAGATTTGATTGCTGCGGAATTGATGGTTGTTTTCATGTGGCACACCACGCTGCGTCACGCCCTGGTGATACGTGCCGTTTCAACAGGGTAATTGAATTTTAAATTCATTTCATATCGATTTCATGGGATCGCTTTACAGAAAACGACCATTTGTGGTTGTTTACAAAAGCGTGTATTGATTATTTTATTTACTTTATGCGGATGACGACTTTCATGCATATAACATGCATGTTTCGCGAAACTTATAACATAATAACAGAAACAAACGAAAATGCTGTACCAAACTTTGGTGATGTGTGCTGAAAGTTTGTGTGTGCTTCAATCTATCAGCACACAACGTATCCTCACTGATACAATTATCGCACTAAAAGGAACCCACCAGGCGTCTCCATCTGCCGCCGACGCCATGGAGGCGCATGGTGCTTGACGCGCACCGTAAACGCGGTAAAATAGTTTCTCGCCATACAAAGCACGGTTGTCACAAAAAAAATATTTACAACCGAAACACACGTCAATGTTCACGACCATGCCGCTGTAATACGCGGCGCTTTTATTCCCCGCTGTATTTCGTGTGTGGGTTGCCGGTGTGCAGTAATCAAATTACACCAAGCGTTTACTCCTTCCCATCCTCGCCTCACGACCCGCTTTAGAACACAAAAGATCCTGGTGTGAAAGGTACGGGATTTAAATTAATTTTTGCACGGGCGCTTCGTTCATTCAGTGGCTTTCCCTCCTAGTGTTCGGCGTGTCTGTGTCGCCGCTCTATTCCACATTGTAGGCGCCAGTTTCTGCTCGCATTCTAGCAGGGCGCTTCATTTGGCTTGAGGGTATGCGCACATTACCAAGGCGGCTTCTAAACGGTTTAGCAGCGCGGTATTTGAATAAATAACTTCATCTTCAGCATGCCAAATTAAATTCATTATATGCCACTCTTGTCGTCTCGGGTGGGGTTCGGGCTCGTTTGACGTGTCGATCCTCGTTAGCAACCAATCCTGGTAAATATCTCAATCTTAGCTATCTTCAGCCACATGTAACTGTAACCTTTCTACGAGCTAATCGTTCGTTGATATTTGTGATTTAATGTGTTTATGCAGTGGAAGAAGAACGTTTAATCGTAATTAATGGCTAGGTTGAGGACTGCTTTTTGATAAAGCATAAAAATTTGCATTCTTCCAGTAAATTAATGCAACATTGTACATTCAGTTGCGCAGGAAACTTGTCTATTTTTGTAACTAATTTTATTCATTTATTCTTCATTAATCATATTCACGCATAAATTCTTGAGAAAATCTACCTGTAACCATTGCATGTTGATAATGCCACAGAACTCAATTTCATTTCATTCCATGAAACCACGCGTTGATTCGAATTACGCTCTGATACAGATTTCGGTTTATGTGTAGCGAATGGAGCCACCCTCATCCTTTTCGCGAATGGAATCGACCAGTGGGTGAACCTTTCCTTTCCAGCCACTTGCCCCGGTCCGAACTCTACACCGCGCGGACCAATAATGCGCGATTCTAAATTTGGAAATCAAATTACCACTCAACGCGCAGCCCATCTCATTACAAGTGCTCGTTAGGTATTGTGCTGCAACACAGTACGGTGGCACCGGTAATTCGAATGTTCTCCAATCTGGTGGAAAAATATAATTTTAATTAGCAACTAAACCGTATTGATCGTAATTCCACACCCCAAGCGTGCGTTAGGTGGAAATGCGAGATATTAACCTCTACAAGCTTGATGATTTTGTGCCTTTGTTTCCAATTGGAAATTAAATAAACGTGTACACGGTGAATGGTTTGCTGTGATGGTAGCTAAATCATGCTAATTGTCCGTTGTACGACCAAGTGTATCTTGTGAAATCGATTCATTTGATAATTTAATACACCTTCTAAGTATGATTTGCTCAAAAACTGCCTTTGTAAATCGCGTTTAAGATTTATTGAACCAAAAATGGCACCGCAGCAAAACAATCAATATACAATAAAACGTGATTAAAATTTTAGCATTTTTGATGCGAATCGGGAGCTAGCAAAATCAACATTCCACCGAGAACAAATCGCAACGATTTCAAACCAACGTCGTAACGAGCAACTGTTGCATACTAATTTATGATTATTGCCATCGCCACCTGGCCGCCCCACTAGAGAACCGTTTCACTGTAATGATTACTTTCAAGTTGATTTATTAATCACCACTGTTTTTCTGTCCTTTCTTTTTTTTCGCTACCACTTTTTCAGTCACATAACGCGCACGGCTGGCTGGCTACCGCCCATCGAGAACTGGGTGCAGACAAACGACCTGCCGTACGGTTGGGAAAAGGCAATCGACCAAAAGGGACAACCGTATTACATAAAGTGAGTGAAATGGGGGATCAATGCACGGCTAAGCGTTTGATTTACTCACGGCTAACCATCGTACCGCTTCGTTTTCTTGTTTGTTTTGTAGCCACCTAAACAAAACCACCACCTATGAGGAACCGATACGGCATCATGGCAATGACGCACCGCCCGAACCGCGTGTCGTCGTACTGCAGCGGAGCCCCACGCTCGGGTTCGGGTTCGTGGCCGGCAGCGAAAAGCCTGTGATCGTGCGTTTCGTCACGGAAGGTGGCCCTAGTGTAAATAAGGTAGGTAGTCATTGCGCTTAATTGTGCTTGCAAAGCGGAGGAGTATGGGCAACAACAATAACGGCAAAACCAGTTTTAAAAGTGTTGCTATATTTAAGGAAGTGTACATTAAAACATCTGAAATTATTATCTAAAATCAAACACACTGCAAAAACTCAACACTCACAAAGCTTTAGCTAGCCACTTTGCTTTAAAAGTTAAAACATTCTTTACCGAGCTTCCGAGCCTAATTTTGGCCACCCCGTTTCCGTTCCCTTTTTTAGCTCGAGCCAGGTGACCAAATATTAGCTGTAAACGGTGAGGACGTCAAAGACGCACCCCGGGACCATGTGATACAATTAGTTAGAAATTGTGAAACCTCCGTCACGCTGCTGGTATGCCAGCCGCAGCTCTACAATGCGGTCGGCCGCAAATCGACCCTGCTGTCGGCGGGCAAGAAGGCGAAGCTGAAATCACGCCCAATCCGCGTCCGGTTTGCCGAGAGTGTCTGCGTTAACGGGGCGCCATTATTTCCGGTAAGTACACGAAAGACATTCAACCACCGACAATGGCTGTGTGTGTGCATTTTTTCGTTTTCTTTTCCATTTCATTCACTTAATTTCCCCGCATGTGTGCAGTGGCTTGTTCGGGCGCAGCAGGACCACTTGAGCCCATCCAGTGCTACGGATTTTTTTTGTCAGTGCAAGGGTTATATTTTATGCTTCCGGTTCGCCCCGTTCCTGAGTGTGTGTGTGTGTGTGCGTGTGTGTGTTACTTACTCAATTCTTCCGTTGGCAGTGTTTTACGCCACACGAACTGCACAAAGAGGCAGTGAAAAAAAGACTGTGCCCAAGAACGGGACGCACGCAGATGGGCTGAGGTAGACATGGACCAACCCCATTTTCCAAAGGTGGACAAGTTTGCCAATTTCTTCAACCATCGCCACACACCCTACAACACACGGTAGTAGTGCGGAAACTCAACTCCAGCAGGCATGGAAACGGTTGAACGGACGGAACTAATTAAATTTAAACAAGTCCCGCACGGACCAACTCTTCCCTGGTGCTTCATCAGGCGATGACTCCCATTGGCCCATGGTACCTGGGGAGGTGGGCTAGTTAAGAGGTGAATTTACGAGACAGGTGGGCCACTTCTTTTCGGCACCTGAAGTGGCGGCTCCTTTTAGTGTATCGGTCTGTTTAACCGTTTTTTTTTTTTTTGTTGTACTTTAGCAGCCCTGGACGAAAAAGCTACCGTGTGAACTCGTGCTGTGCGCGTTAGCCATGATTTGCACAAATTTGTTCCATTGCAAACAGACACTTAGTGATAAAGATTTCGAAAAATGGTTTACTTTTCTTTCCTTCGTATGGATTTTTTTCCACCACCGCCAAAGTTTAGTGACATATGCAGGTGGTTTGGTATTGATGTTTCATTTTATGTGGATTGGTATAGAAATGGGAAAATCGTTTCGTTTTGAAGAACTAGAACGACGAGTTTTTTCGTATTTTTATTGGGTTTGAAGCTTTTTGATAAGGCGAATCATAGATCAGGTCTCTCTCGTTCACCGCTGTTCGTTGTTCAACCGATCGTACCTACAACAGACATGTTTTGCTACATGCAAATGAAAGAATTATCTGAACCTACATAACTAATCATAGTACACAATCATTGACTAAGGCGAAGAGCGACGTCGAGCATTGATTGTTGCGCGCGTGTATAAAAATATATTTAGCCTTTGTAGATAAGAAGTGTGGTTAGCTACACATCAACCGTAATCGTCCTATTGTATTTCAATCGGGTTTTGTTGTTGCCATCAACACTTGAGAACTTGCGCCTACTTATCGCAAATGGGTTGCCTGCCATCGTTGCTGCGTCAAACAACAGGCCGCCGTACGCTCAGCAGTGTTGTTTTCCATTGTTTTCCTTCAAACTTCCTGATCAACTTTTTCCTTTCCCCTTGCGGAGGGCACCCTGCTACCGATCGACACGCAAAACATCCCTTTTTCGACACCATTGAGAGAGAGGGGGGGGGGGGAGCGGTTTGTCGGGCAAAAGGGTTGTAGGATATTGTGCTCAGCCGTCAACTAGCGATCTAATCGGGCGGTTTCCGCTTTCACACCCACCGTAAAATCATTTATCACAACAAATTGCCAAAGTTCCGCCCCCGGGCCCCGACGTATCCGGCCACCTAGTTCCGCGGCACATTTTGCAGTGCTGCCGAATTGCCTGCTCGCTGTCTCTCTCTCGTCGCAACCAATGAAGCCTGTTTGAATGATAATAAAATTTCAAAATTAAATTAATCATAATAATTTCGATGACATGGAGTGCCGGAGGCCGGAGTAGCTTACATCTTTCTCCTGGCTCGTGCTGTGTCGTGCCGCAAGCTGATGAAGGTGGAAATGGGGAGGGGGGGGGGGTTGGAGATGATTGCCCATTTTTTCCACGGGGCACGTCTTTTTTTGTTGCGTCGCCTTTGACGAAACTGTTGCGTTCCATTTTACCGTCATGCTGTCATCATCAGTCAAATAATAAACTCGTAGAAAAGCCTGCAAGAAAGCACAGCCACCGTCACAGAACGACTCGTTAGCAACGCGAAAGATTCGCCAGAACGCACACGCCATTGTCGCGGAAGGGCGGCCGGGGAAAGCGCCACACTTTTGTCGCAGCCATTTCACTCTCCCGCGGCCGGAAAATCGTTAATCACGATGACGATAATGATGCATGCCCTCTGGAACCACGATGGCACGCTCGCGTATTTTCATGCACTGGAAGGATGAGTGGAATTTATAAAGCTTTTTTTTTTTTGTTACGCCAACATCCCCATCATACCGCGCGCGCCCCACTGCTTGTTTCGCACAGTCGGCTTCGATGGAGGCGCACGGTACTTTGTGCGCCCGTGCGAGTACGTGACGTTCCGAGAGCGACTCTTAACTTCACTCATCGATTTTGCGTTAAAAAAAAACAGGAAAACCAGAAGCAGAAAGTCACAGAGCTGCTGATGGCGCCGGCGGTGCCGTGATGGTGTAGAACAACTACAGTGCAAAAAAAAAAATGTACCCAAAGAGGATGGTTGTTAACAATTACCGCAACGAGTCGCCGCTTCTCGGTGTGTTCATTGGTTCTTCATCATAATTAATCATTTTAAGATAATAATCGATCGGTACTTATTGTCGATGGCACACACACACTTTCCTGCATCATTCCTGCGTCACGTAGCATCTGCTAGGTAGAAACAGCTCTTGGGTATAGTTTTTTACGTCGATGCTTCATGAAAAGGGCATCGATCCATAACATAAAAAAGAACAAAGAAATTTACATTTTGCGTTAAATTTTCATTGCATATAATCAATAAAATTAATGCACCTAAACCTATTGATGTACTATACGTATTAGACCGGACTGTTTAAACTTTTTTGTGTGTCTGTAGTATTAAAGGCTTAACTACTTTAATAATTGCTGTATCGTTTCAATTAATATTCCATCACTTTGGCTCAGCGCTAGCCGATGAATGATTCACCACGACTGATACACCATCACCACCCGCTTGCCAACAGTTTAATCGAAATAAATCGAAAACGCAACCGAGAGCGAGAGCATCCCGTTAATCTGCTGATCGCTCCGTCGAAGTAATCCCTGCCGGAGGAAATTAACGAAAGTAGCTCATTTCCAGGCCCAGGTCATGGTTTTAAACGCGTGGCAGTGGCACAAAATTAGCACCCTCGATTCGGCTGGCTCGATCCAGCGGGCTAATCACGTCTCGGTGGAAATGAGTTTGTGCTAACAACATTTACGACCTACAAAGCTCAACTAACCACCGCAAAACACTTTGCTCGGTTGCTTATGCATGTTTTAGTTACGGTTTCAGATTAACTTTTGTCTCTTAGTTTTTTTTGTGTTGGTGTTTCACTTCGTTTGCAAAAACTTGCCATACTACCAAGGATAAATTGTGCAAACCCGGTGCGTAGAGAGCGGAAAAGTGGGCAGGCATGCATGCTTTTTTCCCGCTTTTGCTTTATGAGCCCACTTTATGGCGACAAGGGCAGGAAAATCACTCCAAACCCATCATGCCGGAACATAATTAGACCCATTTTATGCCGGGTAAACCGTTTTGCGCTAAAGTGCGCTGCGGAAGAGCGGAGGCAACGAAAGGAGGGATCATAAGAGGACCAGCTTCACTCACTGAAGAGTACACTGATTTAAACTGAAACGCATGAAAATGGGTTTATTTTTTGTTGCCCAATCTTTTACCTTCCTTACTGTACAAGTTGTGGTCCTCTTTTTTCTCTCTCTTCCTCCTTCTCTCTCTCTCTCTCTCTCTCTCTCTCCTTTTCTCTTTCTCTTGCCTGATGAAATGACCGGTCAGTCATCCAATAGGGCCATTTATTTTGTGTGCAGAGTAAAAAAAAGTACCAACCCAGCTTCGGGCGGCGTTCGGTCAGGTTGCGCACCGGGCCACATTAACTGCTAGTTAGCTTGATGACAGTTTTCTGTTGACACAGAAATTAATTAGTTCGTTCGGTTGGGCTGCCGGACGCCGGATCGCGAAAGAAATGCCAGCGAATGTTTACCTTTTTTTTGTTGTTGCTGTTGGTCTATATCGGCCGTTTGATCTTAAGTAAACTCGTTTCTATAACATTTTTATCGGCACACGCTCCTTGCGTCCTTGCGTGTTGATGTTAATTTAGCTGCTGTCAGCTAGACACGTTTTAGCTCGTTTAATTTGCAGGGGAAAAGGATTTTGCACAAAAAAATAAAGGGATCAAACATGCAGTAAATTAGGTAAAATACAGTAAATACTACATATGCAAAATAATACAAAAGGAAAGAACCTCATAAATAGCCAATGACAAAACACCACTAATATGTGGACAAGTCTGATGTAAAAATTGTAGTAGCGATTTTTAAATTGTATAAGTCATATGATAATTGAGTACAAATCACTTGCAACGAGTCACGCCGAAGCTTCTCATCATCGTCTTTGCTTTCCCCCGGCCATTACCTTCCAGCCATCTGCGTAAGGCCGTTACCTCCCCGCATTGCCGCGCAAAACTAAACCAAAAACATTAACCAAATTCGTTTAATCCTTCGCTGACTTTGAAACCGGTCCGAAGCGCCGGCGGGATTAGAATTTACTTGCCCAGTCCTATATAAATTATCATCTTTCACTCCAACCAAATCCGACGGCCCGCAAAACCGCCTCGCCTGTACGTTTGCTGCGAGTGAGCAAAAGTCAAACAAAAAGAAGGCAATCCCTCCAAAAAGAAAAGAAAAAAAAGGATGCTGATGATTATTCACGTGAAACACGAAATTATTTCAGATGTTAAACCACAACCACCTCACACTGGAAGGAGGGGAGATGTTCGAGCTGCTCTCAAAGAGGTCACGAACTCTTACTCGGCGTAAGGATTAGAAAATGGAATGGTTCGCAGCCCGTTTTTGGGGGTTTAGCGATGAGTGGTTTCTCTTGCCTTCGTGGTTAGGGGAGACCAGGGGTTTCTTTGCACCCAAGGCGGTTCTTGACCCACTGTCCCTGTGTAAACCGTAATAATTTACAGTTGACATTAAGTGAAAAAAGTTGCCCGGAATATTTCATCCCAGCCCGGTGGCCGACAAATGGCAATGGCTGAATGGATGTGTGGTGCGTGTTGGGCAGGGCAAGAGCAACACCGTCAGCAGGATCAGCTGTCGGCAGTAGCGATGTCATTTTAGCTAGATAGAAGCTCTATCGGGACCCTTTAGTAATGGAAGACGAACCCAATGCTTATCTCTGTCGGTTGCTTCCATCTTGCAGTTGTGGTTTGGTGAAAGCTTTTGCGTGTGTATGTTTGGAGCTTTACGTTTAATATGCTTTTTTCGCTTCAAATGACTGTTCGAGGAGACTAATCACTTCGCAAAAACGCAAATTGTTAAGTGATTAAATAAGATTGATAAAAAAACATAATAATGTACAAACTACTCCAATAAGAATGTACAAACTACTCGCCAAACGTCTCTCACTCGACCGTTAAACCCTTATCGGTCAATATTATGGGCTTTTTGGACAACAAAAAACACAAAAAGAACAAGCCAAGTCACAAAGCTTACCAAAGCAAAGTGAAATTTAATTTTATCGTGTTATATAAACTTTTATTGCATCTACACACAACCCCACCGTGTGGCCCACCGACCCAGACCCAGAACACGTAGCAACACATCGGAAATAACGGATTTTTGTCATCCACAGCCGGAAGTGCCCAACTGGTCCGGGCCCAGCACCGGTGCGCGCTTCCTTCTTACTTATTTATAAATAGATCCATTTTCGATACAATTTTCTCTCCGCAATATTTTCTCGGAAGCCCGTAAACGCTTCGCCAACCCTAACATCGTTGGACGGCGTCTTCGAGCAGAAAGCAACCCAAGGCAAAAGCTGCCCCGAAACTACTCCGCTGATTAGGTTGTTCGCCAGACGGGAACTCGGGGCACAGGAAAAGAGTTAACACGACACACTACGGCTACTCAGCTGCCATCTACGCCTGGCAAATGGCAGTGGTTTGGCAATTTGCCCGGTCCTAAACGGTCACCGGAGCCAACGGACGCGAAAGCATGGCAGCATGGGGGGCAGGGTCTTAATAAAGTTGAACCGAAAGTGGTAGTCAGCCTTCTTCTTGGAAAAGATAAAACACAGTGGCTGGGCGAGGTTTTTTGGTGTTGTTGCTATTTTCTCTTTTTTTTTTTGCTGTTGGCTGTGACTTACTTACACCACCACCTTTACCACTTTACTAGTGCCCGTCGGGAGTGGCCTGGTGTGCAGCTTTCCGACCCGTCCCGATGCTTATTGCCATTGTGTCGTGTTGCGAAACATTCTGCCTCGCACACGGCTGGTGGAACTTTGCTTTCCGGTCCGGGATCATCATCACGCGGGATGGATGATCGTCATTGGCGCCCGGGCCACATTGGCCAGATGATGATTCGGGCACCTTAAGATTAGCATCCTTTTTTGTTGTGTCCTTCTTTGACTTTTCTTTTTCCCTTCGGAGCAGCTTTGTATCCCCACCCCGGGAAGCTGTCGGAGGTAATGTTTCTCTGGCCAGTGCGCCCTTCCACATTGTACGACAAATCTTGACGACGTTGTATCGGGGCCTCACTCGCAGCCTCTTACCAGTAGAAGGTTCCAGAAGATTAGGTGGGAAAAACCCTCCTTCTCTTCGCTAAACCAGCCCCGAAAGGAAGGGAAGGGATGCGATGAATGTAATCACTGGGTACCGCAAATTGCAAAGGCGCAAGACGACCGGTTTTGCCACCATTTCGATTGTGAGCAAACCCCTTTTTTCTGGAGGGGTCGCACACATTTTTCTGTTGCTGGTCCGGATTCCGGAAGGGTTTAAGTGGCAATTTGTGATGGTGACAAAAACTCCGTCCGCACACCGAAATGGACCGAAAGTTCCTTGGGCTACTACTGCGGGGGGAAAGGGGATTCACGGCCTGGCCTGGCAGAAGCAAATCACAACTCGGTACCGTAATGGCGGATATAATGGGATGAAGTGAAATCGGGGAACATTGTTGAGCATAATAACTTCCAATTTATGTACACAAGCCATTGTGATTGCGCTCCATCTTGGAAAGGCATTGTACCGTTGCAACACAGTTGATGGTGTACCATCGACTTGAATGATTGTATTTTTCGTGAAAATGTATTGTTTTTATGTGTTTAACAAATTATTATTACGGGCAGAGCATCAAACTCTGATTATTGGTGACGTGCTAGACGAGCAAAAGCAGAGAAATTTATTATTCATTAACCACATGATAACAGCTCGAACAGAAGAAAACCAAAGGCAAGAAAAACAAAGGGCTACACGCATCGCCTTTATTGATTGTGTGCTACCTTTTTCCCTCTTGTTCTCCCCCCCCCCCCCCTCTGGTTTTGTACCTAATCCATAAATAAATATGTAATCATTCCCTTTTGCCCCTTCCCGGGTCCTTCGGCAATAACTCATAATTTCCGGTCGGCATCAAATTCTTTCCAACTGGTGGGGCAACCAGTGCAACCTCCAAACTCCCGCCCAGCCCTTTTGCTACCTTTCCGTTTCATTCTTTCCAAACCAAACAAAACCACACAGCCACTGTGGCTGGGGGTATGTTCAAAACGGAGATCTTGCGAATGGGCAAGGAGAGGGTTTAAATATATGATTTATGGTATTTTAATAATGCTCGCAGGCTGTGCAACCAACCACTCGTTTCCCCCTGTGCTCGGCAAACTGGTTGGCATGCGGATTAGAGAAGCTGCGCAGCAAAAAGGTAGCCAAAACCGTCTCTGCTAATGATGTGTTTTTCACGGTGTGTGTGTGTGTTGGTTTGGTGTGCGCGCACCGCCAGTCCATCAATCCGGAATCCGGAAAAATTCATCAACCCACATTTCGCTTCAAAGCGAATCAACCTTTATTCCCCCCCCCCCCCCCCCCCCCCTGTTGCAGCACCCCTGGTAAGTACAAAAATTGATGAAAAAAACCCGAAAGTTTAGATTTACCTTTTTACTAGCAGCCCTCCCGACTGCCCCCGGTGGGACACAAAAATGGTATGCTTTAAAGCTACCGACCTGCCACCAACAACAACTCCGACGGCAACAACTGTTGGGGCCCTTGGCTTAAGAATGTTGAATATTGCTCGCGCCGACAAAACAACCATGCACCTTCCCGTCCCGTGTCACACCGTCCCACAAAGCAGTTTATTGCGCTTTTCTCCGGAGGAGTTGTTTATCTCGGCACTTGAGGAAGAATTTGTTGAACCTCTTTTGGAGATTTCAATGTTACGTTAACTTTACTTGCGTGGCCGACATTGTTGCCGACATTCTTTTAAAAGGTTGGAAGCTGGCAAAAATATGTTTAGGAAAATAATTTTGGATTATGCGCCAAAGCTACCCAATTATGAACAGCAAACAAGCGGGAACGGGAGGATATGTATTTTAGGTACTTTATTACGATACAAGGTGGAGAGTTTGAAGCAAATAATCCAAATAACTAACAATTCCTTCGATTATTTTCACACGAGGCCCGATTTTTTATATCATAAAACGCACACATCATATAACGTACAGTAGAAAAATGCATAATGATGCTAAAACCTTTCAAAATTCATCCGTAAAACCCAGACACTTTGGTATAAACGAGAGAAAAGAAACCAATGGCATCCGTTTGACATCTTAGTACCACTTGAAGAAAATTGTCATCAACCGCTGATGATATGTTTGGTCGCTGAAGCGCTCCCAAGATGGACTTATTGGGGCAGTCAAGCATGCTAATAGCCACTCTTTATCCTTTTTCCTTGGCAATTCATTTTTCAAGAGCGGCGAATAATCGAATATTTGACACTGGATGTTAGGAAGATCCTGGATGCTTGATACAATAAGCCGTTAGCTCACCTCGAAGTACGTCTGCAAAGACAGCCAACAGTAGTATCCCACTCAATTCCACCTTTTCGTTTGACTGATCTGACAGTTATTACCAACCACGAACGAAGAATAAAGGGCGATTTGTTGTTGGGAGTTGCAACATTTTTAAAAGCAAATTTGGCTATTCAACCAACAATATCAATCACAGTAAATTATAGCATCAGTGTACAAGCGCACCGATTCTTGAGGCCCCATCAAGCGGCTTCTTTCTCATGGCAACGTTCAGTGCACTCCAACGCAAATCTCTTCAATGATTACTTTCGCCCTAATTCTGCACGCGGTGGCAACGGGCGTGATTGAATTCTGGCCCGTCACTTATGCCAACGCAAAATCCTGCCAGAGCCAAAACTGCTGCTGCCTGCCCGCACCTTATTGAATTGTTTCAGCATAATGATGGAAAATTTGATTCACCCCCCCTCCCCCCTTGATCATCGGTGGGTTGCGCCTTCATAGCGAACGATTTGCTTCTGCTGATTCGATTTTTCATTCCACTTCGATTTTAAAAACTCCGCGCAATGAAAGCGGCGAAACGTCAATCAGGAAACGGCGAAAGGGAATCATAAACCCTCGCTCGAGCTGATGCTGGGGCGAAGGCCCGTTTCACAGAGAAATAAAACTTGGACAAGGGGAGGCGTCAGACAACGAGACACATGCAGACATCCCACAAGTTGGTGCGGAAAAGGGGCACAGGATCAGATAATACCTGCTCTCGGAATTTATCTGCGCTAGCCAGATATTGCACTGAGCGTTATCCTTCGGAAAGAAGTTGAAGAGAATAGCAAAAAAAGGAAGGAAATATGACAACGGAAAACTGTAGCACATCCCGTCCGCTCATTCGTTTGCATTCCATTCCGGTTAGCTGGGTTGGCATTATTCCTTGCTTTGCCCGCCCCTGTCGCCACCACCACCACCGTTCGCTAACAATCCAAATATTTAGTCTGCGGATTGTGTGTGCCTTATGACATGATATCTCTGCGCAACCGGCAGAGTACGCCTTGTTTGCTCATCTTGCGTTCATTCCCGGTTCGCGTTGCCCCCGTTCCTCGAGCCGGCCCTCCGCCACCCCCCGTTCGTGCCGGGAACATGTGCGACTTTGGGCGGCAAATCTTCCACCATTTGCCGGAGCAACATGTTTGCGCATCCGGCTACATGTCGCCAGTTATGTTGCTCCTTGCCAAGCGCAAATGCACCATCTTGTTGGCAGCCTGTTTCTTATCGCTCGCTTGTTTGTTGCCGTCCTTATCGGGCGAAGGAACTGTTCTTACGCTCACCGCCCCCGGATGTGTTCCTTCCGAGCTGCGGCAACAGGGAGGGGTTACGCTCGATGCGGGACGGAGCGGTGAAGAGTGTTGAAAAGGGGGTGGGAATGCCACGAGCTGGCAATGTTGCAGGATTGGACAACATATTTCATTTTTAAAGTAAATTCCTTATCTAGCCTAAATCTTTAAAAGCTTGTACCCAACATACGTTCGGTGCTGTGGAATTAATTTTTAAGAAGATTCCTTCAATTCCCCATGTTTCCTATGCTCATTTGCCATCGACATCGCCAGCCTCGCCGTGCACGATGTGTGTTTGCCAGCCTTTAACTCGCTGAACCACTTTAGCCGATAATACTTTTGCGACCGACCGCAATCTATCTTTTATTTAACCCTTCCAGCATCCATTTGAGCTGCCAATTCCTATCTACACCTACTCACATTTGCTCCGTCGTTTTTGCTTGCTCTCTCTATCTCTCTCTATCTTTCACCTACTTTTCCCTATCGTGAGCCCTTTTCGTGGTCGTTTTTCACAAAGAAAGTGCAACATCTACATATTCCTGGCGTGTGCTGGAACACCGCCAGACGGTGGAAAATGATACATGATTCCAATCTCTGTGTGTGTGTGTGTGTGTGTGTGTGTGTGTGTGTGTGTGTGTGTGTGTGTGTGTGAGGTTATGTATATGTACCGTTGTTTGACCCGTAACACACTCGGTCTTTCTGTTTCGTGCTCACACACCCTCGTTTTGCTCCTTTTTTTGCCTCCATTACAAGCTCTGTTGACTGTGTGCCGGTAATGGAGCGACATGGTGAGGCGAGCAGGGGCGAGGGGAGGGAGGAAATGTTGAAACCCTTATCATGTTTCCGATTGTTCCGGCCCGCGGTCCCGATCATGTCAATGGCCCACCTTTTACTCCACGGTATTCCACGGTGTGCCCGTATGTGTGAGGGTGTATAGGTGTGTGTGTGTGGTGGCGGTGGTTATCGATGTTGCTGAAATCACGCCCCCCGGGGGTGGGTAAAAAATTGTCCTGATTTAGCTGGGACCATGGTGTGTGGTAGCATTAGCATATTTAAATCATGGCAATGTTGTAGCGGTGTAACTTTTGTGTTAGTTTTTTTTTTCTTCTTCTTCCCCCACTTCATCGGGACCTACACAACTCGTTGAACCACATTGGCGTTGGTGATTGAAGGTGTGTAGGAGCCTTGTTTGTAGCACCTTTGAATGTGGCTCACCTATTCGAAGCACGTTCGCGATTTCCCCATAAATGATAATGAATATGTGCTGGTAATTTGAGTTGAAAATGGTGCGTTAGAAACTTTGCTTGCATTTAAAATGCTTAGTATGACACCAGGAAATGTTGTGTGAAAATAAAAAAAAATCAAGGGAAAGTAATTTATAAATGAATCAATAAAAGAATAATTGGTGTTTTTTCAACATTTTTATTGCTCTCTAATGATTGTTCTACTGTTACGAGTTTTGAAAAGTGTTTGAAAAGCAAAATTAAAGTAAATAATTAATTTTTCTGCAAGCTACTGGAAACCTATTTATGATTAGTCATAACTTAAACAAAACATTTTTGTAATATGCAATACATGTAAACACTATAGTGTATGTTAATGTTATAGTGTAAAATGTAAAATGTGTAGGTTATAGTGTAAAATATGTTCCATGTGATAAATTTTTTATCTCTTAACTTATCTGTTATAAACAAACAAAAGTTAAAAGGTGGAAAGGTCACTCATAATGTTTTTTTTAAGGCAAACATCAGATTGATACCGCCTCACATAAACAAATATCATAATTAATAAGCTAAGAATAAATTAAGTTAAGACAGACAAAAGGTATTCCTCCCGTACACCACCGAGATGATCAGTGATGAGACTCAAACAGTTGGAGTATCAATCACATCCTGAGTGACATTTTGATTAGCACCCAACTGTTGGTCATGCTCTTGACAATGACATTTTCTGTCGGTGATAATCACCGAGCGAGAAGCAGCATATCTTCCATGACTATCGGGATGATCACCGACTGAAAATGTCGCGACCAAGTGACTGACCAAGAGTTGGTTGCACACAATGTCACCAAGCATGTGATGGTCGCAACAACTGTTTGAGTCCCACCTCTGATCATCACAATAGAGCTCGTGACGCTGACATTATTTTGTTTCAGCCGGAATTTGTCATGACTATGTCAGTAACATTTTGCAGAACTGATCACAATAAAAAAAAGTCATAACATAGTGACTGACCAAGCGTTGGTCGCAAAAATGTCACGAAGCATGTATTGATCACACCAATAGTTTTGGGTATCACCTCTGATCACAATTGAGTACGTGACGCTGACATGGATTTTGTTTCAGTCAGATTTATTTACGACAATGACAATGACATTTTGCAGCACTGGATAAATCATTTCTCGCTAAATAATAAGAAGCAAAAGAAGTAGGTTTGTTTAGCATAACTATATTATGATTAATGTGATTGATTTATTCAAATTCATTGTATTTTGGCAATAATATCTGAACTTTTTTACGATACTATTTCATGATACAAGAAAAAAATCGCCACGAAATAAGCATTAAAATGTATATAGCATTTTTTTTGCTCAGGATTAACCTATTTTGTATTTGCTTCATATCAAGCATGTCAAACATAAAACATATCCACCAAAAAGAAAAGTCCGTTCTTCAAAACTCGTTATTATTTCTCCATGATGCAAAACGGTAAAACTATTTCCCAGCGCGCCGTTCCTGCCTGTTGGCATTATAACCCTTGTTTTTTTTTTTTTTTTTTTTTTTTTTTATTCAGGAGTAACGGTCCAAAAAGGCCGTATTGCTTAAATTATAACCCTTGTTAGTAAATAAATATTTAAAAACCACACATTTCACCACATCCAGCTTTTAAATGCCACCACTTCCCAACCCTTCCTTCAATCTTCCACTGCAAAAGCGCTCCCCCAGCGACTCACATACACATATCTGCTCACTTCAGTCGAGCACGCTTGAAAAAGTCCTGCGTTGCAGTTGAAGCTTGCCCAACGTTCGGTGCGGAACTATCCATAGTTCCGTAGTGTCCGCACTACACCAGTCGCCCGATTGCAGTTTTGTACCCTGCCAAAACCCGGCGCTTTACCGCACCCGCCAAACGTCGGACGCCAGGAGCGTCGCTTACTGAATAATTAATCTGGCAAATTTCTGCCCACAGTATTATCCTTGGAAAATCCGGCAACTACACTCGACCCTCCCCTGTCTGGCCCCCTTTGCACTGCTGTAGGTCAAGTGTTGGGGGGGTCTCGAGCAAACAGGGAGAGAACGGAGTCTTCCAACCACAGAGGACGGAGAGAAAACTTTCCCCCGAAAAGCTTTCCGATGACTACTTTTCCAACAACCAACGGTTGACTTTGACACCGCGGAGGAAGCAAGGAGCGGTGGGCCGGGGGATTATAGAAGCGGGCAACCCGGATGTGAGGAATAAATGCAACGAAACAATGTTATCAGCACTTCCTCAGACCGGGCTTACGGGATGAACCAGTCGGGGCTGGCTGGATGGGAAGCTCCATTCTCACAACACAAGGCTGCGTCTCCTGCCTTGGCAACGACTCGGAGGCTTTGGGTAATATTTTAAATCCAGCCCGAATTAAATGCCTCCTGACGATGCTGCTGTTGCTGCTACTGTTGTTGTTGTTAATGTTGCCCTGTAACAATGCACGATGGCACACGACGGAGGATTGGAAACAGGAAAACCCAATCCCAACTTCAACAACTCACTCATTCCATATCCCTGCACTGTTTGACCAATTGCTTCGGCCAGATCTTTGCGGTGGTGTTTGCACAAGAAAGATGGTTGTTTCGTACACATTTTTTTCCATATTTCCCACAAGACACGAACGATCTTTCTTTCCGGAGATTAATTAATTTCCCGTGCCAATGCAGTCGAACGAGGTCCGCTTGCAGGGAGGGAGATTTTAATGTTTCTGTTTTTTTTTGTGTGTGCTTAAAATGTTTCATAAGATAATGGCCGTTTCTGGGCGTTGTTACTGTACTGAATAATTCACACGCAAATCAGATAAACCGGAAATTCTACACTCATTTTGTCGGTTGGAATTTTTGCCTTCCATTTATTTATTTTTATTTATTTTTTTGCCCCGACTTTAAAGCGTCAGGATAATGAAACGCTCTGGCCGGAAGCGGTTATGGAATTATCTTTCAAAGGGAATGCAAAATTTCATCCCAAAAAGGAAATCTTGTAATTATTTTGCCCCATTTGTGTAGCCTTCTTATCGTGTGTTCTCTGTTTCACATCTCGCTTTCTCTCTCTCACTCTCTTTTTCTCTCTTTTTCTCGCCTATCTCATTACAGCCATCTGCCTTTTCCCTCGGCGATCTGTGCGTGCCGCCGATGGCAAACGTGCTGAAAGTGTTCCTCGAGAACGGTCAAACCAAATCGTTCAAGTACGACTCGACCACCACTGTACAGGTATGTGTTACCATTCCATCTTCCACTGCTTCCAAAAACTTCCCGTAAGCGACGCGCGCGCCCAGCATAATGAGATTCTGTAAAAGCAAACCTTTTGCGCCTTTTTTGAAGCAGCATTTCAATTGCCAATACCCTCACTAATCATTCTACATCTTTGTTCCTTTCATTTCTTTTCTCTTCCCTACCTCCCTACCTGTTGCTCGTGTCGTGGTTTTCTCCTTGCCCTTCCACAGAATGTTGTTACTTCGTTACGCGATAAGTTATGCCTAACCGCCGGTGAGCACTTCAGTCTCGTGGTGGAGCACGTGAAAAGTTTGAAGCGGAACAAGCTGACCCTGCTGGACCCGCAGGAAACCGTAGCACGGGTAAGTGGAAAGGTGGTGTGAAGGGTGTACAGCTTCTACAGCCACACAAACACATGTACAGATGGATACGCAAGCGTCGGAAGTTTTGTGCGCTCATCAATCTTTTCGGTTTTGGGGGAAGTCTAAGGATTAGGAAATGATGGAAATCGATGGAATGCCAATCACTAATTGAAAAGCGATTACATTTCCCCTCGTGTAGGAAAGAGTTTGTTCGTTGTTTAAAACATATTTTACCACTTTTAAGGAGCTGTAAACAAAAAGAAAGCTCTCTGTAAGCTTGACTTGACGTGGTAGGGGAGAGAAGTTAATCAAAACGTAAGGAAAACATGTTCTATCAAAAAAGTAGACTAAAAAAAACAAAAATAGATTCATTGCAATAAATTATTTTAAAAACGAACTGCAAAGTGTACTTTTGCTGTGCTATCAATTAAATTAAGCCTATATTGTTTGTTATGAGATCATGGAATAGTTGAGCGTACTACGTTTTATTGCAATAAGCAAGCAATTTACTTGATGGTTTATGATTTACAACGTGTTTTTTATTGTTAGAATAGCTAATAACTGAAAATATCTTTCCATTGTTTTATCTTATAATTTTATTTTATTTTTTTTCTACGCTTTTCTTGCAAAACAAAATGAAATATTCAATTGTTGCTCAAGATGTAACGTTTAATTTGAATGTAGAATTACATTCTCCCCTTCGATTTGACCTTTTTACACTAAAAAGCCACCAGTTTAGGTTTACCACACTAGTAAAGCACCTTTTTTAATGAGGGGAACTTTCTGTCAAATCGAAAAAGCAACTAAAGGAAAGAAATCTGTACATCCTTATTGTGCGGCACTCTACACTGCTGTAGCCTCTTCTCTGTAGTCTAATTCACCTTAACACCACGTCTCGACATCGGGCCTCATTTTTCCTTTCCAACAGATAGCGGCACGGCCCGGTGCGCACAAGCTGCGCTGCCTGTTCCGGGTAACGTTCGTGCCCGTGTCAGCCGCCGCCCTCGCGCAAAAGGACCTCAACGCGCTCGACTATCTGTTCCTGCAGTGCTGCAACGATGTCACGCAGGAGCGGTTCGCACCGGAGCTGCAGCCCGAGGTGGCCCTACGCCTGGCGGCGCTGCACATGCACCAGCACGCGCTGGCAAACAACATTTCGCCCGCAAAACTGACTGTAAAAACTGTTGAGTAAGTACACGGAAGGTGGAAGGGGTGCAAGGGAGGGCCGTACGGCAAAAACACACTGAATGAAGAATAAAAACGGTATGGAAAACATTCGCTACAAACGATGGGTCCACGCAATCACAGCGCTTTCGAAAGACAATGCGTGCTTTTCTTGCCGACGCAAAACTTGCAAGACTTTTGGAGCATTTCCGTGTTCGCTTTTATTCGGTTGTTTTTTTTTTGTCAAATATTTTATCACCCTCACACACACACACACACATGCTTCTACCCCGTTAGCCACACATGAAACGGATCGTTTGCCCAAAGTCACTGTACCCTTAGCAGAAAGCTGCCGGGAACTTAATAAAAAGAAAAACACAAACGACTCCATGGCAAGTGAAAAGTTGTTCCAAACTATCCTTCTCCTGTCCCTCATCCCTGTTTTTTACAGGGCCATGTGGGACGCTGCTGGTTGCGGCGCTAGTGTTTCAAAGCATTCCCAACTCGCGACATTCAACTTAAGACAATGACAATGCAAACCCATCGCTTCCGCCTTGCCATGCAATTAGTTCAATTTGTGCAAAGTGTTCCGGCATTTCGGATATTTTCTTCTGCCACCCACTCACACCAACCGTCCTCCAGTCCGGGAAAATGGAAGCCGGTGGAAAGTTTGGCTGGATTGCTTACCGTTCAACACTACTGCGCTAAGTATCCGGATTTGTCTGGGCCGAAGTGGCAACGAACCGCCATCTCCTCCATCCTGCTTGCCTACAAGGTGACACATATTTGTGCAATTGCAGTGCAGTTCCGTGCGGCCGGGATGGCAAGATGGAAGGGACCAAGCAAAGAGTGTGTGTGTGTGTGTGTGTGTGTGGTTTAGATACTTACGAAGGAAAAGTTTTCGGTGGTGCGAGAGTTTTTCTTTCGTGTTTAATGTAGAGATTTTCCTTTCGTGTTTGCAACCACGCGGCGGGGCAAGTACGCCTCGAAGGGCGTACGTACAAGTTTCCCGGGCGAAGAATTTATTCACAACCGAAAGCTACTTCGCAGCATGTAAAACAATGTGCGCATGGAAAGTTTCGCTGACTTATTTCCATTCTCCTATTCCTCGCTCTCCGCTGCACGAAGCCACGGGTCAAACGTGAGCTTCACTCATATACAGTGTGCTGACATTTTGGGGTCATTTGATTTAATTTCGTGGCGTGCCAGAATTCCTCCGTTTTCTTTCGCACTTTTGTAATTAATATTAATCAAATTTCTTTCCTCTGCCGCCCCTTCCCCGCTTTTACTCCCCCGAACCGCGACTAGACGAGAGTTTGGACTGGATCGCTTTGTGCCTGCTTCGCTGATCGAAGGAATGAAACGGAAGGAGCTGCGACGGCTGCTCGGTCACTTCCTGAAGCTCAACTCCCAGATGACCGGTTCGTCTACGAAAATGCTCACCCAGCTGCAGGTATGTGTTGGCTTCCCCGGTCCCCACCGGTCCATTTAACAGCAGTCATCCAAGTACGGTTTGTGCCTCTCGTTGCAGGCTAAAATCCACTATCTCGACATCATCTCCGGCCTGCCGAGCTACGGTGCGAAGTGTTTCAGCACGAACCAGCGCGACGGTGTCGAGCGGGTCCTGCTCGTTAGCCCCCGGTTCGGGTTGAGCCAAATTGCTGGCGTTCGCAACACGGTGGTAAGTAAAGTGGGCCCCACCTACTGATCTCTATGCTTTAAACTTTATTTTCTTTCGATTAAAACGGTTAAACCACAAACGCGAGCGCGCGGCGTACATGAAAAGCAGCAATTCACAGCCAACGGAAGCAGACTACTGTCATATATACAAAGAAGGGCAGGAAACAACATCCTGTACTGCTACTGAACCGGAAAACTGTTGCTGCAAACTTTTGCCCAATACACTTCCACTCCTAAAAGGGGGGGGGGGAAACGAGGCCAAAGTTGCTTCCCACACATACACACCCTCGAGAGGCAGCTAATTTGCCCGCGAGCTGTAATTAAGCACCAATCTTCCGAAAATCACGGTTCACGCTTGCTGCTCCTCTCCGCAATCCCTCGGGTCCCTTTCACCTCTTGGTCAACAATTTCCCAAGAAAACTTTCAAGGGACGGTTCGAGGAACCAGTCGCCCTCCACCCATTTAAGAGGACGGAAATTTAGTGCCTCCGAATGGGACGACGGGACGGAATGAAAGCAACAACCAACTCCGCCCGTGAGATCTGTTAACGAAAATCTAGGGCAAATATTTAATGAGAATTTATTATCCACCCTCACGCGCACGCACCTTCGCCCTAACAGCGCAACCGCTTGGTACTGTGATGTGTGTGTAGCGGTAGTATCCCCGTATAGCCACGTAACCGGCATAACGATCAACCTTACAACTTGCAAAACGGTGCGCCAATCTTTGCGCCAAAAAGATTCGCACATTTTTTCTTCGTTTGCACGGTTTCACGGTGGCCGCTGTTTAATTTTGACTCTCTCTCTCTCTCTCCCTCCCGCGAGCTCCTGGAGAGGGCAAGCAGTCTTCACGACCCAGTAACTCCTGCTGGGCCAGTAACTCCAGCAAGATTGATCAGGACGGTGACGACCAGCTCGAACCGGAAGCGTGATTTGTTTGGCTTTTATAAAATGCTGTTTGCCGAGGCATTAGTCTTGGAAATGGATGGTAATTACAGATTACTCCGGGGAGAGGTGACGATCTACGATTGATCGTGATGATGGTGGTGCTAATCAGGGGGCCCTTCCTGCTCTATTCATGTTTTCAGGGCCAGTAATTTACCCCCCATTCATCGTTGTGAATCCAATTTTCCATTATGAGCTTCTTACAAATCGGTTTTGCTTGCTCTGGAAGCTTTATTGTAGTTTCGGGAGTAGCGTCAATCTTTTCCTTTTAACTAGTCAACTTTTTGCCCTTTTGACAGTGTTGTGAGTGAATGTGAAGAATGTGATTTTGTTAAGTTTAACTTAAACCGTCCAATATAAACAGAAAAACTTTCAATTGCTTCATTAAATTCATGAAATGAACCCCAAAAGTTCGAAAAAAACTAGATGAAGGTACACAGTGCTGAACGGAATGAGCTTAAATCGCCTCAATTGAAGAACAAAAAAGGAATTAGTAACCCTTCCAGCCCAATCTCGGAACGCCAGGAAGCTTTTGATGAAAAAAGTAAACTTTGCTCAGCACACCCCAACCCCCATTCATAATGAATGCTTATACTGCGAAAAGATTTGCGAAAGACTGATTCTAGTGCCCCAGCTCCCCCTCACCCACCTCAGGTTGCGGTGTGAACAAATCTTTCCAAGCAGTTCCCCTCATAACCTTATTACTTCGCAACTGCTTTTACCACGTTTGCAACCATTTGGGATAAGACCGAAAGTTCCATACTCTGTCCCTATCTTTCTCTCTTTTTCTCTCTTTCTCTCTCTATCTCTGTCTACTCTGCCACCCCACTTAACTATGATTCGAAGTGAAACGTAAACGTACGCGCACAGGAAAATAGTTCTACAGTGTACCGGATGTTTTAAAAGTTTTCCGATTATAGCGAAAGAATGAGTTCCTGTGCTTGGCTGGATGCTGTTGCTTCCATCGTGCCCCGGTTGGCGGTTGAGTGTTGAAAAGGCAGAGAACAAGAGAGAGAGAGAGAGAGAGAGAGAGAGAGAGAGAAAGAGAAAGAGAGAGAGAACATACAGTACCACCTGCTGAAAAATATATCTCCGGCAGACGAAAAACATCCCCCCCCTCAAATAGAACGAATCTTTCCCAGTACCTTGAAGTGGGTAGGCTTTACGGTGAATGGATTGAATCAATTTGGCCATAGACAGACGAGATATCAAGCTGTGTGAGTTTCTGTGCTTATGGGTGAATTTCCCTGTATGCATACTCATATTCATTGCCGCAAGTTCAACTACTTCCGAAAGGATCTCAGGCACAGGGACCGTTTCTGGCAACTTGCCGGGTATGGAAGGAGAATGATATAAACGATCCGCAGAAGCAAAACTTTTCCACACCGCTCCCCCGGAAAAACTTTCCAACAAAATTCACCTCCACACAAAAAAAACATACAGAGGGGTGGAGCATGATTGATTCTTGGAAAATCTTTGCGCGTTTCTGGATGAGTTTGTTTCAGTGGCAGGATAATTTGCGTTAAAAGCAGCTAAGCGGCAAAGCTAGCTTCAACGGCTGACACCTCATTTATCTCGTTGAGCTTCTCATTCTCTCCTTTTGCCTGGAGTTTTGGTCTTACTTCCTCATTTTCTTGAGGGTACAGCGAGCGCAAAGTTTGGGGTTGTTCAGGAGGATGATCTTTCTTGTTGTTGCTTCTTTTCTACCGTTCCCGCATGGCCAGCGGTTGTACAACTTTGTTTGCTTGTCGTGCTATTAATGAGGATGGATGCATCGGTGTGAAGCGGTTGCATAGATTTGGGGGAAGATAAACTATCTGCAAAAGTCTTGTTACGTGTACCTGTGTTTCGATAAGACTCGGTGGGATAAGTTTGATGTAACGAGCTTATCGGAAGACGATAAACATGGTCGTCTAATGGATCTTCGATCATGGTTCAGTTACTATCGTTATAGTGCTTCTGTGTTAACTAGACTTGGCAAAAGAGAAATCCAAGCCATAAGGTTGTCCATAATTACTGGCTGCAGTTTCATATTGTAGTTATTTTTTAAGATTTATCGTGGCTGGTTCAGAGGTCTACCAAAGGCTTATCATCAAAGGCTCATCAATCAAAAGACTGCTGTAGGTGGGTGTGAATATGCATACAATATGCCTCCAAGCCATCTTGCCACCTCAACTTCGTATTCGTATACTAGAAATTGAAATCCATCAATTCTTCAATTATTACTGAGTTATGGGAAAGTGAATTGAAAATATTAGATCTTGGAGAAGATGACAGAATACATACATGACGCCTACCATACCTTCATAGTTTTCATAGCAGCATATACAAAAAAATATGACGCAATAACCTATTTTAAAATACCGACCAAACTGCTAAATGTATTAACATTGACTTTGAAAGTGGATGAAGAATTCCTGATACTTTTGCTACCATCAATGATTTAACGCCAGGGGTTTACCTCTTGCGGGTGGGATTGCGAGAGTTGAGACCACCTTCTTTGATTCAACCCATATCTTGGCATACGCATACGTTGGTCTGCGAGTCTCCTATCGAGCCAGAAGACATGGGAAACAAGGCAAAGACTAAACTGATGGTAACACCACCACCACTGACGTACGAGTACTAAACACTCTTTTGAAGTCGTTCAAAATTTCGCAACTCTCGGGTCAAAGGTCAACAACTACAACAGCATGTAGTTGAGTTACACGCAAGGACATTGACTGCCAACCGGTTATTCTATATTCTGAGGAAGCAGTTCTCCCCAAACAACCTCTTACTTCTTGGACATTCACAATCTAAACAGTTCTAATTCATTCCTCTTAACTTTTTCATCCCCAGCCTCAACCGATCTGCAATCTTGAGGAACTAATCCGTGTGGTGGTCACGCGCGACGATGACGTCTCCAACACGGTGACCGTGTTTATAAGTCCCGATCGTGTCATACACTTCGCGATGGAAGATCGCGACGCGTCCGAGTTTGCGATAGTACTGGCGGGCTACTACCGACTGATGGCCGGTAAGTGTGAAGCCCTCTTGCGTCCTCTAAAATTCAAACCTCTTTCTAACAACTGTATCGCCGGCTTCATTCACAGGAAAAGAACTGCCGCTGGAGCAGGAGCGCGACACCCAGATCGAGGACATTGCGCCCCCGTACCTGTCGCAGCACACGGTCGTCAGCAATGGCTGGAGCTATCTGCCCACGGAGAAGCCAACGCACAGCATAGCATTCCTGATGCCACCGCCCTACCATTCAACCGGGTTCCGCAGTGCCACCGGCTCGATCAGCTCGTCCAGCCGGTCGGATGAGTGCGATCGCAACGCGAACAGCGCTCGCATCTCGAACAAGAACACCCGGCCCAGCCTGCAGGAGTACGATTTCGAAGCGAACGGCAAGGATACCATGCGCCTGTCCAAGGATGGGACAGTGGCACCAGGCGGCAAGATCGGGGGCATCCCGATGGCCGTCTCGGAAGCGCGCAACGAGGAGGTACTGCGCCGCGTCGCCGAGATGCAGAAGATGGTCGAAAGCTCGGAACGCTACCTGAACGAGCACGGCGACTATGGGCACGAGTTTGACGTGAAACCGGTCGGCAAGCTTAACTTCTGGCGCGAAACCTCGGTCGACGTGGACGAGAGTGACTGCGAAAGCCTCAACAGCAGCAAGCAAAGCTCGAACGAGGACGGTCCCGGTGTGCTGAAGCACAGCGACTCACTGACCCTGCTGACGGAAACCATCAACCAGGGGTTGGATGGGATCGCGAAGGGTCTGAGCTCGATCTACACCGCCCCGTTCGCCGAGCTGAACGGTAAGCTGGAAGGGCCGGTCGGCTCGTCGGCCCAGAACACACCCAAAACCCAGCGCAAAGTGTCCGGCCTGAGCCAGATACTGAGCGATCTGCAGGCGCTCGGCAACGATCTGTCGCAGAGCGAAAGTGACTCCGAGTCGCTTTACACCCCGAACAGCTCGCCCATCCACAAAACGACGCAAAGCTCCACCAGCAGCCTCGCAATGCAGCACAACGCACAGCAGACGCTACCCTTGGCACTGCACGGGGCCACAAACAGTGCCGGCGGCGCGAATGCGCGCAACAAAACCATCCGCACCAGCTTCGGGCTGCACAGCCCGGACAGTGGCAACGAGGGACGGGACACGAGCCTGAAGGACTATCTGCGCCAGCTGAAGGAGGCGAGCACGGCCAGCGAACTCGGCTCGGACGGTACCGATCTGGCCGCGAAGAAGCTGGCCGACCTGTACGGGTACGAGCTGCTCGGCGATGAGTCGATCATCGAAACCGATCCGGACATTATCGATCTTCGCTCGATCCCACCGCCCCAGACGCCCGACGAGCTGGACAATCTGAACGTGCTGAGCGTGCCGCCGACCGGGTTTGACGATGGCACGGGTGCAAACAAGGCGCCTCCAGACCGGACCACTCCAGCGAGTGCGGCCAGTAAGGCGAGTGGCAGCGCGGCAGCGGCCACCACCACCACCACCGGCGATTTGGAAGAGTTTCTCAAGCAGGTAACGATAGAGCCCCCGACCCAAAAGATTACGCCGGCCGTCGAGCTGACGCCGGAGGAGATCCTTTCTTACATTATCCCACCGCCGCCCGGGCTGAGCGATCGGACCGAGCCGGGACCCCTGCACCCGCCATCTGACCCGACCCACCATTCCCCGGTCGGCCGGCGGCCCAACCATACCACCCCTCCCAAGCCGAATGCCGCGGTCAGCACGAACAATAACATAAACACGCTGAAGAACCTGAACTACGAGGCGGACCACCAGCCGGTGCCACGACCGCGCACCGGCTCCACCAACGGCGGCCCGTCGATTCCGTCGACCGTCGCGAACGGTGCGATCGCGAGTGCGCTGCTCGCGAAGTATGCGTACGATCCGACCCGGTTCGAGGTGTACTACCCACCGACGGAGGGCCCCACCAACAATACCACCACCGAGACGGCGGAGTACGATCTTTACAGCAACAGTGCGGCAGCGGTGGCCGCTTCCGGCGCGGCGAACGAACCCAAAACGGCGAACGGTACCCATGGCCCCAAGGGTATGATGAATGGTGATGCCGGTGGTGGTGGTAGTAATGGTGCATCGAATGGCCATGTCATCGAGTATCCTACCGTCGATCGGAAAGGTCCGTTCTCGTGCTGCGCCAAGTCCAAATCGAAGGACAAACAGAACGGCGATGCGGAACAAGAGCAGCAGCGCGCCGCTGCCACCGACACCGTCCCCCCGCTGGCACTTCCACCGAAACCCTGTCCGCACACGGCCACCTCCACCAACCAGCCGAGTCCCCCGCAGCGACCACCCAAGAGTGCGGAGCTGCAGCTGCGGCTCGGTTCTCCTGCTCGCTCGCCTCCATCCACCACCGGAGGGCAGTATGGGGCGGGGCGAACGAACGGCAACTACTACGAGCTCGGTCCAGCCGATCCCCCCTCGCTACCGCCCCGCTTCGAGCAGTCACCTCCACCGGCGGTGCCGCTGCTGGCCACGTTACCACCGAAGAAACCGCCCCTACCTCCGGTACCCATCAAGCCCTGCATCCTGCGCAGCCCGGTCCCGATACTGAAGAACAGTCCGCACGCCACCTCCACCACCACCACCAACACCACCAACACCTTGAACCATGTGCACCAGTTTCACCATCACCACCAGCCGTCACCCCCGGTGCCGCCGCTGCCGCACCATCACCTGCAGCACCATCTGCACCATCCGGCGGGTGTAGTGTCCCTGTCCGCCAACTCCTCCCCCGTCCGGACGGCCGGCATCGGGTCGCCCCATCTTCACCGCAATCCGAACTGTTACAGGGAGATCGAGCGGGCGTTCAATCACCACGCAGCGGACGACCCCCAGCCGGACAAGGGGAAGAGCCTGCCCGCACCGGCGAACCCAGCCGCCGGCCACCAGCGGTCGCACAGCGACTGCCCGCCGGTCTGTCTGAAGAACCCGCCGCCGGACAGTAGGGCCCAGCTGACGCTGCTCTGCTCGCCCCAGCTGTCCCGCAAAACGTCCCTGCCGACCAGCGGCGCGTCGCCGGCGCTGGTCGGCATCACCTTCAGCAACCCGGGCAGTCCGATCCTGTCGAACAGGAACGGGCACGTGCTGAACGTCGACACGCTGATGGCCAAGACGGACGTGGCGATGGCGGGCCTGCTGGTCAAGCTGGACCAGGTGGCGGCGGCCTGCTCCGCCGCCCAAACGGCGGGCGGTGGCAGCGCCATCGACGAGGACCGCTTCCAGCAGGCCCGCGACGAGCTGACCGACCAGGCGCTGCATCTGGTGACCGCCTCGAAGCATCTGGTCGTGTCGATGTCCGACGCGAACCTGACCCACCTGCCCGAGCATCTGACCGCCTGCCTGTCGGCGCTGCGGCGCATCACCGAGCTGGCGCAGGACCTGACGCGCACTACGTCGGCACCGCTGCAGACGCGCAACATCGTGCTGAAGATACACGACGTGGCGTCCAGCTTCCGGGAGCTGGCCTGCGTGCGCGTGGGTCCGGGTGGGGCGGGCCAGCTCGCCCTCAATGCGGAGTGTTTGGCGAATGTGCTCGCGACGCTGCTGCGAAGTTTGCGCGTATTTTCTCCCTAGCAGCAGCAGCAGCAGGATGAGGAAGGGACTGTAGTAGGGGAGAGAAACTAATTAGGGTGACTTTTAGGAGAGTAAAAAAACGAAGGTTGTTAATATAGTGGTTAAGGCAATGCACACTGCTAGGGCAGGTGCATTACGTTAGAGATACCCATTCCAGCAAGCAAACATCTCACCATATCACACTGGCTCGGGAGAATTGTGTCTGTATGTGAACCAGTTCGATCCATATCGATCATCCATATCGCGAACGCGGGGCGTTAAGCGATCAAGTGAAAGTGAGAATGAAACAAGGGCGATGATACTTCAGTTACCTCGCTGTTTCGCTTTCACTTCCTCCTTTTCGCTAAGCGTGTGTTAAAACCTACATATATTTGGAAGAAACCCATCATATCTCTGCAACACATGCTCATCATTGCTATCGAGTGGAAACACTCTCTAGAGAACTAGCAAATGCTCAGGCGCACTCCAACAGGCGGTGCGTGCTAACACCGAACAGAACCAAGTGCGAAGATGAGTGTATCTGCTGTAAGCTTACAATAATATTAAGGACCACAAAACCAAGTAACTTATTTCGTTGAAGCGTTATTGTGCGTGCGGCATATAAGGAGGCCCGGCCACATCATGTTGCTGGAACTGTAGCGATACAAAGCTTCCAATACACTCTTTTAAACCGGTTCCGCTCACAGTTGGTGCAGCGTTAGTTCCATTTGTTTCATGAGCGGGTTTCTTTTTTTGTTTTAGATAGTTGGGTAATGTTTTCGGTTTAGTGTTTCGTGAGCAATGTTACAAATTAATTAGCTGCAATTGATACTACCCGATTAGTTCCCTCGCTGATGGCGCCTTCGAGCCCGTTCGAGAGAGAGAAAAATAGGACAAAATTCAAAAATACTCTACCAGCAAGCAAACGGCTGGCTGGCTTTTCGTAGACACTGTGGGAAACGTTTGCAATCATATGATAATAATACAAAAAAAACACATGTGTTCTGTATGTGTTAGGCCAATATCAACGGTGGGAAACAAGCCAGAAAGCATGTGCAACGTGCTGCAGTACTAAACCTAATTATAACATTAATAACAATAACAGTAGTAATAACAACAATAATAGGGAACGATATTAGCGCGATGTTGTACATAGGTAGGGGAGTGGTGTGCGAATGTGGCCATCGAAATTTGTAACGTGTTTTGTGTTGCTGTGCGTACATTAATAGCAATTTGAACTGTGTTGTTGTTTAGCGGGGGGGGGGAAAGGATGGATGAGAACGAAGGCAGTGAGTGTTAAGTGTGGGGCATGAAACAAAAACCGATGGATTTGAATGATGCTTCTATGTAAGCGATGATATTGGGAGTGAATGTTAGCATAATTATAGATAACAGCAAAGCATCACACACACACACACAAAACGCGGCGAACGCGGTGCATTGAAAAGTGCATTTAAGCTTAGTAAAAGAAGAACCGCTCAACATGTATACATATAACACAGGTCGTACAGGTCGGTACTTCGATTGAAATTTAAAATGGGATGAAATCGGTCCCATTGCAAGGACACACACACCCACACAAAATGCTTCCATTGTGCTCAATTGTGCAAAGAAGAATAAAAAAGGAGATTAAAATAGGATTGCTTCAATTGGTTGGAAGCGGTGGCGCTATTGTGGGATGTACAATAAAACTCCAATCTCTTAAAGGCCTCACCGATCGCTTCGGAGCACAATGCACAAAACTGCAGCGGATAACAATAACGCGATGGGTGAGAAGGTCCTGGTACAATTATTGCACGGAGCAAATATGCAAAGGGAAGAAGAGGTGTTATGAATTGAATGTTTTTAAAAAAGTATTCTTCTACCGGTACATGAGTGCACATTGAAAGGCAATCACGCGTCCGATCGATGCATCGGATGTGTGGGTGGGTGTGTGTGTGTGTGCGCGGTTGCATTTGTTTTGTCAGCCCTTTTGGACCAGGCTATGGCAATGTTGAGTTTTATTAACTGGTGTACCAAAAACAAAGAGAATTGTTGAATTTTTTTTTTTCTCTCGGGTTTAATCCGCTATTTTTGTTTGATCAGTCCTATCATTTTTCACGATTAAAATGGGATTGTTCTATATTGTTGTTGTTGTGTTGTTTGACTGACAAGAGACTGGCGTGTATATTGTACCCCAAAAGCGACACAAAAAAGCTCCCTTAAATTTACAAATGCGATCTAAGCGATACGAATAGTGTGGATGTGAGAAAAGAGAGAAAGGAGATCGAATGTAAAAAAAAAAGGCAGCAGCATGTATGCAAAGCACAGTAAGAGCGCGAAAGTAGAAAGAACAAATGATAGAATAATTGGCAATTGCAAACGGCTCTTAACGATCACGCACTTACACTGTGTTGCGCAAAAACCCTCCCTCGATGAGGAACGATTGATTAAACCGCTGTGCGTTTCTGGCGTCGTCACACTCACCCTTAATCCCACACTACGAAAACTCCTTCCCGCAAACGATCGTGTCATGTGGTGCTGTTTGAGCAGTTTGTATGAATTTTCCACCAAAAACCGTGCGAGGAGAAATGCTCCATCGCAAGCTTTTTGTTTTACTTAATTTACCTACGTACGATTGTTATCTTCTCTTTTTTGTTTATTAAATTATCATAACAGCTAGTCAGCCTTCAACCAAACACAAATGTTGTAACAGTGTAAATATGTACATGTTTTTGTTTTTTTTTTTTTTTTGTTAAACCATTAGTTTGTGATGGTTGAGAACGTTGCAGGAAAGAGAATAATGTACGTAAATTTCCGTTGCCATTCCACAAACACAAACAGATACACACAGAGTTCGACTTGTTCTACGGCTCCATGGTCGGCCGAAAAGGGTGCAAGCTAAAACGTTGTTTAATTACGACGAAAAAATGTCATACAATTTCGTTTTAATTTGATTTGTTTTTACATAAAAGTAGAGTAGCTAAACCTGTATGAAATTTATAACAAATCATAAACAAATCTAACTGATCAGCAGCAGCAGTAAGGGGTTGATACGCTGTTTGCAGGGCCGTTACCCAATACTTCCATTTTAGTAGCAACAACCATCGTGAAGGTAATAATCGTAATCCGAACTGGTTGTACTAATTATGCAAAACAGAGAAGAATTAAAGACGAAAGAAAACGACGCCTTTGCGGCAGTATGGCAGTAAACACCCCACAAAAATATAGGGCGACAAATTGATGGTAACAATATGATAATGATCTTTCCTTTCCCCCGAACCTACTGTTTGAATAAAATTGTTAGACGACTAACAATTGGGAAGGCCTTACACCTCGGGAGGGGAATTGGTGTAAGTGCAACTGATCACGTTTCAATGGCTATGCTAACTCACAAGAATCGACCAAAATGCAGAAAACGGAGGCGTAAAAATATCGGCAAAATGTAAACACTGGGGAAAGGATAGTGTCCGAGCAAGCAAACAAAAAAAACATTTAGATAATTGACTAATAAAATTAGTTAACATATTTAAAACACAACACAACCATTAGAAGGTGTTGTTGGGGGCGATTGAATTATCCGAAATTGATTACATGTTAATGATACCTTTGATTGCCTTTATTTTGGGTTTTAAAATGCATTTGCCATAAGAAGTGAAGAAGTTAGAATGTTTTACTTTTACTTTTACTTTTCACAGCCCAAATTTTGTCTTCAACGTTTCTTTCAAACCATTCTCATACATAGCCACAGAAGTGCATGGCAGCATGCATGCCTGACTGTGATAATTGCTCCATTTGTTAAAACGGATGTAAAAGTTTTAATGATTAAATTAAACCACTTGCCATCATAAGAGCAAGCGCCTAAGAATGTAATTTATTCATCAGTATTTTGCCGTTGTGAGTACTGACCTGACGAATAGCAGAGAGAAGTAGAAGTATGTTTGTTAGTTCTTACAGCTAAGTGATGAAAATCCAAAATTGCATTGCGACCCTCGCATGATGGACACCACCACCACCACCACTCCAACTCCAAATGGACAGTTTCACTTTTTCTTCTTCTTGCTGGCGTAACTATCCACCTGTACCGCTACGTTGTGTACCTTGTGCGAGATTTTATTTACGTAGTACAGGGCGGCGACGGAGAACAATATGCTGGAAGTAGGTGGAAGCAACTATATAGTAACCAACCGGATCGTACAATAATGTACATGCCACGTGGACACTTACCAAGAGGTCACACAAACACGATGCACCATTCCACAGGCGAACAGCGCGATGCCGAGACAGAAGGAAACCTCCGGAAAGAACTTGGCCTGAAATCCGTAGCCAAGCACTGCCGCCTCCAGGTTTGATACCGCCTGCAAGAAAAACACCCAAATCAGAATGAGCTACTTCCGTCCGTCGCATTGCACCGCACGCTCGCTACCTACCGTGAGGGAAAGGATAAAAAGCCACGAGCCAAGATATCCACCGAAGATTGTGGCCATTTGGGAGGAGGCCAACAGGGGCCGATACATTTGCATGCCCGAAAAGATGAGCACCGCCGACAGCGACGCCAGCACTAGCGAAACCGAGGTCGATACAGCTGCAAAGATAATCCGGAGAAAAGGTCGATGTCGATAAAACAAACTGTGGCACGGTCGTGGAAAATGATTTCCTTTTGCAATATTTACCCATTTTATCAAGCGCCCGGCGTTTGCTACGGCAAAAAGAAAATACAGAATGTAAACACTTTCTTGACGTGGAATCGATTTTGACGGCAACAAACGAACACACCAACACCAGCACACAGCGCCCGCTGTCAAATGTGGAGAAAATCGAGTGAGATTATTTCACGCATTCGATTAAATCGCGGAAAACGGGCACAAATTGGCGGCACTTTTCTGAGGAACGAAACAAAAGTATATGTTGTTTTGCAAAAGTATGTTGTTTTTTAATAATTTAGTAAAAAATCAAACAGGTTTGTGATATTCTTTTGTTATCATTGCATTTGCGTTCATCGATTTCGATGCCCCTTCATCGATTTGCATCGCAAATGTCAAACCAAGTGCATTCAGTTGTCAACACAAGCAACACACGAAAACAACGAGAAAAACATCAATACAGAACGGGTGCAAAAGCGTAAATGTACAATTTGCAAAGTTTTGGTGTGATAATTGCCGTACTTAATTATTCATTTCGTGCGCGGTTTGTGCCCACGTACGGTCCAAAGCATGTGCACACAATAATCGGTGCGATTGCTACGTGAACAAAGCACACCGAGCCCAACCGCCGTACGCAAGTTGATGTTTCTCTGCCGAAAGTTGACCGAAATCGATAAAATGTTTGGAAAACTGTCGGAAGTTTTGCAAACCGCAGCCGACGTGGTAAGTGCCCGATAAGCGAACATTGATTACAGTGCACTGTGCTTGTACAGATGGTTTTATCGGGTGTATGCGTTTGCTTTGAAATGAACACCTTTCAGCCGTGTTCTATCCGGCCAATGTCGCTGACTCCACGTGGAATGGAGCAATTTGGCGCTCAAATTACATAATTTATCAGAATTTGCTTTTCCTTACCAACTTTCTTACTCTTTCTAATTGCTTCTTTGCTTGCCCACTAGCTCGCACCACCCCCCACGGCCCTGCAGGACTTTGACTATCACTACCGGCTGGTGAAGAACTTTTACGTCGCCGATAAAACCGTACCAAAGATACACATCAACGATACCAACATTCCATCGCACCTGGACCAGATGCTGCAGATACTGATACGCGAAGAGCAGCAGCGGCTGGAGGTTCCCACGAAAGCGGACACCGCCACCGACGCTTCATCGAGCACCGGCGTGGAAAGCGTGTCAGCGAAACCAAGCCAACCACCACCATCACCACCAAAGGCCGAATGTATGGAATTCGTGCTAAGCGCTCGGCCGCTGGATGTGCTGATCGAGTTCGCGGTAAACGATACGCCGCCCGGTGCGCGCTACATCGTGCTGAACTGGGTGCGACGCTTCCTGTCCTGCCTCAAGTGTCCACCGCTCGGGCATGCCAGCATATTCCAGCCCGTCCAGCGGCTGGTGGACATTTGCAGCGGCACGTACGCCTCGCCGTACGAGCGCGAGGAAATACTGTTCCTCGAAACGGTGGCCGGGCTCGTGCGCAAGGACTCGGTACTGGTCAACCTGTTCCTCAAGTCTCACCACCATTCCGCACAGATGCTGGCGAACTGGAAGGGGCTGGGCGTAAACAAGGCACCGGTAAACAATCCGCTGTTTGTCAGCACAAAAATTGAGTACGACTCGCGGCGCATCTCGCTGGTGGCGGAGGAGGCGAGCGAGGGGCCGTCGGCGGGAAGGGAGGAAAGCGCCCAGCATCTGCCACCGGTCGATGGTGCAAACGGTGGAGAAGAATCCGAAAGCTGTGATTGTGATGACGAGGATCACTTTAGTCTGTTCGATGCGATAGTTAGCTATCTGGATAGTGCGGTAAGTGGTGAGTGCGGTTTTTCGCTTCAAACAAAACTAATTCCTATACCTATTCCCTGCCACCCTCAGGATAGCACCATAGTGGTGCGAGCGTGCGAAGGCGTGCTAATACTGGCCTCGCTGCCAACACTGCAGCCCTCGTGCAAGGCGATCCGCAACACGATCAGCCGGTTCGCAACGATGATGGCCGGCCGGCTTGCGTCAAACTGTCAGCAAATTCCGGAAGATATGGACACCGGTGATATCGAAGATGCCAACGTAACCTGGGGGCTGTTCCCGCGGGATCCCGAGCAGCCGCACTACATCGGCCGCTACCAGCTGACGGCCTTTCTCTGCTGGCTGGACTATTGTGATTGCTTGCTGAAGGAGAGCGCACTGCTGGTGCCGGAGCTGGGACCGCGCGTACGCGACGAAATGCTGATCAACTACATCGAACCGGCGCTGGTCGGCTGCTATGCGCCCTTTATGCTGGTGCTGACGGCCAAAATTATAAAAAAAACACAATCGAAAGCACTGCTGGATGGTAGGTGGAGCAGCTGGGGTCGTACAGTGGCAGAGGAGTATGATATTGATGGTTAAGTTTGTTCTCTTCCCAGAAATTGCAAACTGGCTCATCGGTGAGGATGAACTGATGGACATTAACAACTGTCTGCTTACGATTTTAATAGAGAATGCGCACGAAAATACGGACATTCTCCTGCCGACACTGCAGTTCGTAGAGGTGAGTGTTGGTACGCGGAAGGTAACAAACGGACACGGAGTGAAAGACATTCTTCTCCCAACAGTCGCTGCTGGACAATCCACACGAAAAGATTCTGCACGGCATGCTGTTCTTCTACATCAACACCAGAGGCTACTACGATGGCACAGCGCACACCATCCAGTCGTGGTCGGACGAGGAGGATAATCGCGAGCGACGGCGCGGCAGCGCAGACGATCCGATCAAGTCCCGCACCCTTGCCCCAAGCAATATTTTGCGCGTCATCAATCAGTACGTTGTTGCAAAACAAAGCAAAACAAACAGACTTTCAATTTCCCTTCTAATGGATTGCTTTCTCCCCCCCTGTAACCTCCTGCAGCTTCCTGTTGCTGCTGCCAAGACAGATCGTAAGCGATGCGGGCGGCATCTGCTACGAGGAGTACATGCAGGACGCCAATCGCCACTACCAGACGTGGATAAAGAAAACGCACGGGTTCAGCTGGCCGGTCGAGGCAATCTGGCCGGACAGTGGCGACTCGTCGCCGCTCGCCGGGACGAGCGTCGAACCGCCACTGGCCACTAGCGGCGCCGCCGGGCTAATGACGGTCGTTCCGCTGGCCCCGATGAAGCAGCCGAAAAAGCAACGAAACCCCAAGTACACCACCGACGGCAGCCAGACGAACGCCATCGATCTGCAAACCTGCGGCGACAGCGGCATCTCGGAGGAGAGCTTCTACGAGGGCCCGCTGCTGAAGCTGCTCTTCTCGCACGTCAAGCAGATGAACACGCAGCCGTACGAGCTGAACCTGGCGGTGATTGCGATCCTGTCCAAGCTGGCGCTCTTCCCGCACCCGTATCTGCACGAGATACTGCTCAACCCGGAGATACCGGTCGCGGCCGGCGCTACCACCCTCTGGTCGGTGATGCAGTTTCTTGCCCGCCAGCTGCTGTCGGAGATACCGCGCGTGGACGGGTTTCAGGAGAAGATCAAGGATACGGGCCGCCGGCTGCTGTCCAATCCGCCCCTCTACCACAAAGACTGCGGGGAGGCGGGCGATGCGGGGTGCGTCGGTGAGTCCGCGGCAGCGGGGACGGCGGTCGAGGAGGAGGAGGACGAAATTAACGACCCACTGTTCGAGTCGATCGTGGTGCTGGAGGAGTTCTGCAAGGAGCTGGCAGCGATCGCGTTCGTCAAGTATCACCATGCGAAGGAGTAGTAGGACGGGCGGTCGGTGTCGTTGTGGGTTGGTTCGGTAGCACCCGAGTGCTTAATTGCTTCCTCCCCGGGGTCCCTTCTTCTTGGACGACGCACATTTTATCTTAAGTAGCGCAAATACCGTTCGTAGCCGATTCCCGATTGGCTTCTCTCCAGTGCCCGTTGGTTATAGGTTTTCGCAGTAATTTAATTGTATTTTACACTCTAGTCTTTGCCAAACCAACAAAGAAAAAGCAAAAAAAAAAACAGCAAGGCGCAGTGCAAACCAATTTGGGTAAATCGCTCGATAAGATGAAACGTGTTGCAATGTATTTTATTGCGAATAAGGTAATATTCGAAATTATCTCTCAGTGGCACGGGCATTACGATACCAGTGTTTTATCCGTTTGTTGCGTTATGTTTTATCTCCCCCCTGATTAAAGCTCAATTTTAACACAGAAAGTCATTAATTTAATTTAATATTTTGTTTTAAAAAAAATAGCACCAGGAGCCGGAACATGCTGGCCCATCTGCCCCAAACCGGAGCGTCGTTGCCTCTTCCTATCTTGCCGATCTAATCTATGTTTTGATCAACCTCGCGCTCTCTCTCTCTCTCTCTCTCTTTCGCTAACACACAAATACGCTCTCGCGAGAACGGTGAGCACGGCGTTGGTTCGCTCAACTGCTGGTCCGCTCCGAACGCGAAGGTTCGTGCCCGGTCCGGTCGTGCGATGCGTTTTCTGTTCGTTGTTTTCCTTAGCCGCGAGTGGACGTGCTTTCTCTAGCGCTGCTCTCTAGCCAGCCCCCGTTGTAGCGTACGTTTCATCATCATCCCTCCCTGCTCCTACTTGTCGTACAGCCCCTCGACCAACATTGCTCGTTTTTCATCTAATCCACCCATAGCGCATTTCCGCAAGTGCGTGTGTGTCTGTGAGAGTGTGTGTGTGTAGTTTGTGTGGAACATTTTCCTACTTCCGCAACTATTGCCAAGACGCGCACGACTGCCCCCCTTTCCCGCTGTGTAACTCTGTGTGTGTGTGTGCGTTGAAGCTGTGTTTTTCATCGCATTATTTCCATCGCTGTCCCGTTGAACGGAGCGAAGGGGGCAAGGGAAGCGAAATAAACTATCATCGCTTCGGCAGCTAGCCAGCGGAGTCGTAAAGATCCCACAGCCAGCTTTCCGACCCCCCCCCCTCCCCCGCGCTCAGCCTGGTATATATGGGGCGCGCCTCCGATCCGTAGTTGGCGTTGGAATAGAAGGGAAAAGAAATAAGTAACGGAAGGTAAAGTGTGCCACCGAGCCCGAAAGCGTGCGGAATGATGGCACACTTGATCTGGTTGTGCATGTGTGTGTGTGTGTGTGTGTTTGTTTGGTGTGAGAAACCTCTTTGCATTGTGGAGATAAATCGATGAAAAATTAATTTGATTAGAAATGCAACATGGACGTGGAACAACGGGAAAAGGGTAGTGCACTGGCAGTGAAGAGATTTTCCTCCCCGTGGTGACCCGTGCTGTGTTGCGTTGTTTATGAAGGCTCTCCCCGTGTATCACCTTCCCCACGTTGTCTAGCTCTACTTGCTACGGTTCTATGATTTTCCCCCGCTCTCTCCCCGTTTACAGTGCATACGGACGCGTGCGTACCATACAACTCGGTAAAAAACTGATCTGTGTGTGTGTGTGTGCGTGTGTCTGTTTAAAAGTAATGGTACATCGTTACCACACACTATCATCGCTGCACGGACGGAATTATCATAAAAAAGCGCAACCCTACCCCGAAATTGCACACACCCCCTTCACAGAACTGTTCGAACCGCACATTGGGCGGTTTCTTCTCGTTTGTGTGTGTGTGTGTGTGAGTGCGTCAACCGTGTTCTATGCACGTACGCACACCCTTTCCATCGCTCGGAAAAGCGGCACAGTGCAGTGAAAGTGGGTGAAAAATGTCCCAACGATTCAACAGGAGGGGAATAAATACAGAGCATGGCAGTAAAAACCACCACGCACCACGAGACGAAACCGGCGACCGGAAGAGTCGAAGCAGCAGCACCGTATCGTATTGTGGCCCAAACTCACCCTCCGTCCGGTTTGCTGCTATTCTCACTGTTTCAGCAAAAACAGCGAGCTTCCCCTAACACGGTGCGCACACGCTCTGCGCCACACGTATGGTGGAAAAAATCGCGCAAAGGAAAATTAATTTCACCCTCTCGAAACAGAAGGGAATGGGGGTATCTCCGACTAAACAAGTGAATCGTGTACCGTCTCATACGGGAGAGTATAAAAGAGATATTAAAAAATTGAGAATGAAAGAGAGAGAGAGATAGAGAAACAATTTTAATGATAAAATCGCCACCGACTGACTATCTCTCTGGCTGGCTTTTGGCGAACCAAACCGTCATCGCTCTGCAATGAGGGGTTGCCTCGCACGTGAAGTGAGGCGAAAAGACGGAGATGAAAAGCGAAAAGCCCTGCACAAAGGTAGAACCGAATTACACACACGTTGCCATTGGAATCGGAACAAAATGGGTATATTAATGCCGATAGACGGATAGCTTCTCCAATCCGGTCGGTCATTGACTCCGCCGTATCGTTCTTCCACGGCCTATCTCTCTCTCTCTCTCTCTCTCTATCTCAATCTGTCGTCCATCGAGCATCGGCTTAACGAAAATTCAACGCCCAGAATGGGTGAAAACGTAGTACCGAAATGGACGGAAAAATGCCGGAAAACAATACCGTTTCGCTTGCTCGCTTGGTACTTGTTTTCGTTGTGGTCGTTGTAATGTATTTAAAGCCATGCCCCCCCAATCCATCCCACCGAAGGGGCCGGAGGGCAGGCGTTCATTTTCCGGCTGGTGGTCGTTCACTGCGTGATAGCAGAAACCGGGTTCTACCACGACCGTGACTTTTCCTTTCCGTCCCCGGGGTTCACGTTGTCGTCGTCGTCGTTTTGGTGATTTGGTCGATCGTACGTTCCCTGCTCTCGATCCAAGTAGACGGGGGATTTATTTTTAGATTTTCACAGCCATTTCCACCGGTGTTGAAAATTCAAACCCCACCCTTTGGACCCTCTACCTTTCTGTGTGTGTATGTGTGTGTGTGTGTGTGTGTGTGTGTGTGTATGTGTGTGAAACTCTCCTTCGAAAAGCAGAACAAAACAACTACCAACCAATTGGTGCATCCCGTCCCGCGGACAGTGAGAACGACGGGCACCAGAAGTTTATCTAGATTTCAGGAGTAGCCACACAGACCCGTTCTGGCACACGGCATAAAATAAGTCTCAATCTCCTGTTAGAAGTGCATGCTTGCGTTTGCGTATGTCGCGCTTTGCCGTCCGCAAGTTGTCGTAGATCGTGTCCCACGGGCCCCGGGCTGCAATGCTCAGTGTCATCGGCGACGTGTGAGGACATTATGCAACGCCATCTTTGGATTACATGTCCACCAACGCGAGATGAAAATAGGGTCTAGTGGGAAAATGTCAGCTCCACGGGAAGGGTTCGTCTCCTATTGCTACAGTTTGACGCCGGCATCGGATGACTTACAGACCATAACCATAAACTTTATTGTTACCACTATCGCTTTGCGACTGATGCGGTGATAATGATGGCCGATAAGTGTGCGGAGCTGATAATAGTCCACTTTAACGTTATTGTTTACGCTGTCCCGTAAGGGATGGGGCTGATAGGATTGAATGCCAATGAATCGCGTACCTGTCTCCGCTTCGGAGTGTAATGATGATGTTTAATGTTTACCGATTGCCAGATATAGATGGTTCAGTACAAACAGTCGTTTCAGTGGTGGTCACTATCAACGATTGATTTGAAAACATTATGCCCTTCCGATAGTAAACGTTCTACATTTCTGTACCTACGCGTAGAAGTTGCGCCCTTTTGAGGCTGTAGTAATAGATGCCACAGACAGCCAAAGAAAACATTACCTTGCTCACACTTTGCCGTTAAAATTCTCGGCAAATGGCTTGGTTTCATGTTTGTGATTTGCTTTGAAAGCCCTTCAAAACATCATGCACATGTGACTTCTTTCACGTCACATCAAAATGGTCGTACCGCGGTCGGGCCCGGCTTGTTACTCAAGCCACGATTGAGGAGCTGTATGCTGTTGGTGTTGTGTATTGCTTTGCCGCTCCGTTAAAACACCACAACAATGATCGTAAGAGCACAAACAGTTCGGCACTCTTTCACCACGAACACCTTTTACCTAAAAGAAAACACTCAATCACTCGATCGCTCAGAGAAACGTTCTTGGCGTGAGGAAATCACGATTATGAGACGGTACCTGTGCCGCGCATACCACCAAACGGGGGTAAGCATAAAAGGCTTTAACGAGCCAAACCAAACATGGACATGTATGTTTGATCACTTTGTAGACCGACCATTTCAATCGGGCATCTTGCGTGCATGTCTGTGTGTGTATGTGTGTGCATTAATCTTCTTTCCGACCAAAATATGTGTGCGATCATTGCTCTCCTCCGTCTTGCGTTCGTCTCGCTCGGCCAGCCGTTTCTCGTTGCTGTGCCACGTGTTGCGTAGAATGCGTTAAATAATAGCGCAAACAGTTGCGCACCGAGCATTACGCTTCGTTGCTTTTAGCCAACGTGTACCGGAAGGGGTTTATCGTACAGGAATGCTCATTTCTTGCCTTTGAATGAGTGAATCTTAGTTAGTTCGATTAGTTAGTAAATCGTCCAGAAATGATTTTCTTTAGGGGGAAACACTCAGGAACTCCAATTGGACGCAGGTGTTAGAAGCAGATTTTCCTCAATTTCCGCCAATGGCTTGGAGACAAAAACTCCATCTCTACCTCGAACCATTTGCCCAGTTCCGGTAAGCGGTCTGTTTCTAGCTTAATCGAATTACTATACAACATCGAAACCGTTCCCATTGCACACGGGTGGCCAAGTGTAACGATGTCACCGCACAACCATATGTACCGGCCGGTGACAAACGAGGGAAAAAGAGGCGAAATTCAACACCCTATGGGCTATGGGCCACTACTACCGGCCACATTCATCCGCTCCCGATGGGGCAGATGAGAGGGGTAGGGGTAGTACAAATTGGATCAACAAACTTCCGAAACCCTTTTCCCAAGCACCACCGCAGCCGCAGAAGCAGCAGCAGCACCCAAACGGAAGTCAAACGATCAAGTGCAAAAGGAAACGAAGCGAAGCGAAACGCTGGCGTCCGATTGACTGGAACTGGGTGTTCCAGCCGGGAAAGCAATCAAATGTGTGTGTGTGTGTGTGTGTGTGTGTGTGTGTGTGTGTTTCATTCGCTAATGAGCTAACACAACCGCGAACACTAATTTGGCGTCGAAAAGTTGATGCCTCTTTAGCGCGGCCATGGTAACGCAAATGATCACTCGTTTTGTCGATGGAAAGCTGCCGTATTTTCCATTTTACGTTGTGGCACGAACCGCCCCGGTGACAGGTGGTTTTTGGTGTACGCATCTTAGACATCATGCCCGGTTAATAATGCTCGCTTCTTGTGTGCTCCTCTTTTCCAGCGACGATCTTGAGTGCTCTGCTCAGTGTTAATGCGATATTGATGAGCACGTTGCCATCGCGGAGAAGGTGTTTGTGAGAGGTAAGGCGTAACGTTATATCGGAGCGGTCTCAACAGAAGATCCGAAGCATCAAACAAACAAACAAACAAAACAAAAAAACAATACCACTTTGACGCGTGTGAACCGTGTGTGAGTTGGAAAAGTGTGAAAAGAAAAGGGTTGCCAGTGTGAAATCTGCGGGAAAACCGGCAGCCTCAATCAAGCCTTTCGGTGTGAAAACTCGGGCACAAGATTACGGCCGCAAGTGCTTCTCGTGAATCCGTGAATCCAGCAACCCAGAGAGCAGTCGATAAGTGATACGCGTGAAAAATCAAAACAAAAACCACAAAGAATGGCATCCCCAACACCGGCTCCCGTGAAGAAAGTGCCGATTCATCTGCAGGTAAGCCAAGGGTGGGGGGGGGGGGCAGGTGGTGGGGAGGCGCAGCATCGGGGAGTATCGTTTGGTGGGAATGTTTTGGTTGTTAAGATATGAAGCCTTGTTTTGTTGTGAAGCAGCCCATTAACCATTTATCAAACTGCTAGCGTACGTAATCGAGCCAATGAGGAGGGAAAACGGGATAAGGTGGCAGATGAACGACGTACCGAAGATTCATGTTAGAGCGACCTGGATTAGCGAAAATCTAAATACTCATTTGCGTGAGCATTTCTTCTGTCAACTATAAGAAAAAACATTTACTTAATGTTTTAATTGACTTGAAAATATTATTTCAATTTTTAGTTCTGTAATAGACGAGGAAATTAATTCCTCTGAAAACGTAGTGGAACCCCTCATAACGAATTTTTCGCATAACGAGCAAATCTAAATGCTTTACGAATACCTCCTTAACGAGTAAAATATCGCATAACGAGCAATTTTATTTTTGTTCCCGATAAGAAATCGTGATCATTTCAAAAGTTTCGATGCTAAGAATCGTTGACTATCAAGCTATTTCCAAAAGCCAGTCTGCCAGTCCAAGACTCACGAAGCTATACAAAAATCGACTCCACGTCCAAATAATTCTTTTCAAAACAGATAGCGGAGTAGAGAGTTTTTGTGCGCTCAACGACAGGTTGAGTAAGTGAGGTAGTGTCTTGAGTTTAATTGCTCCATTTCCTTCCTTCTTATTATGACAATATTGGAGGCTCTCTTCGACTTCGGCCGTGGATTTTAGTGTGTAGTGTACCTCCCTAAGAAGCGTGTGTTGCACAGGTGTGTTAGGTGTATTGATAGGTGTGTTCTTGCATGCATTCTTGATCTACTTGCTCTTGAAGGCGAGAATTTGGATACTGAGAATCGATGAATGCATAACTGTTACCACTTGGAGGTGTTCCGTAAGGTTGTGATGCATATAATCCCTGTATACCTGCACTTTTCTTGACCTAGAATCAATCAATTCAGTTTTCATACAAATTGTATGAAAAAGAGCCCCCCACACAATGAGTTAACGAAAACACAATGAGTTTTTCGCATAACGAGTGGGACATTGGAACGGATTAAACTCGTTATGAGAGGTTGCACTGTATGAGAAAAAAGATGTTTTTCCCAGATAAATGTTAAAAAAAATGAGTTATCAAATAGCCCATTCTTGAGAATTTATGCTTCTTTGTTTTATTAGTAATCTGGTAATCTGTTTCATTAGTAATCCAGCAATCCAGCAGGGGATGTTCATCCTTTTCTCGGGGCCCCACGCGGCCGCTTAGTTTGCGCATTGCTCAATCTGCCCCTGGCTAGTTGAAGATCCAAAGCAAAGAAGCCATTCCTTGTTTAGCAAAAGGGGCGATAAATATCAAAAATTCACTTTTCCAATTGGTTGATTGATTTTATTGATTTTGTGTCGCTCACGTTCTCGTTTCGATTATTAAATAGATTTTTCCCCGATTACCGATTGCATTCCATAAATGATAAATATGGTGTTAATTCCATTAAATTGCGTCGAATGTCTGCTTGCCGGGGTTGTTAGAAATAGATTAATAAAATAATACTGCTTGATGGCATAAGCAATGCCTAAAATTATACAATTTTAAGCATTTGTGTATTACTGTTAGCACTTCGATGATGGCAAAAAGAACCTTTTAACTTAAAAAGTGTAAAATGTAGTTTTATTTAGTAATATATCAATGCTAGATTTTCTCACACATAATAATGCAAGACGAAAACCAAAATATTTAGGAGTTAAATATCGATAACTTTGAAATTTAGTTAATCCCGTTCTCTGCCAATCCCACATTCCCTGTCATACAATGCACTGTTTAATAATTTTTCCACTAGGCACAGAAAAGGGGGAAACTACTTTTATTGTTAATGCTACGCAGTTAGATAGAAATAAACGACGACGGAATCGTTCTCTCAAAACAGTCTAAAACTAGCTTGCACTACGCACACCAATCAAGTAATACACGATCCGGCAATAAACTGTTTCCCTTATGCAACCTCATGCACCACCACCGTCCCAATCGTTCCATCGTTCTACACCCTTCCTCCATCCCTTCTCACTCTTCGCCCGCCTAATGGTGTCTCGTCAGCCTACAGTCCATGTCCATGAATTATTAATAACCCGGCAACCGAACCGAACGCTTCGTAAATAATCCGTCCCGAAATGATTCACACTGTCCTTCCCTGCTCGCTTACTCGCACCGGCCCTCAGCCGATCGTAAGGAGGAGACATTATTTAGGGTGTTTTTTTTTGTCCACCGCCCAACAGGGGAGGAGCATGGTTTGCATTTCCTGCAAACGGGAAGCAGCTAGTCGATGTATCGTGCTTTGACTTATTTACATGTTTTTTTTTTGCTCTTTCTCTCCTTGTGCACCAAAGAATTGTTGTTGATATCGGAGTGCCTGTTCAACGGTCGGTGGCCTGTTTTGTGGCCTGTTTGCTTTGTGTGTTTATTGATTTTCCGCGACTCGCTTATAGTTTGCTTGCCGGAGGGCAGGCTGAAGGTTAAGTTTCTCTTAGTTGCTTTCATTTGTCGCAACCCGGTGGCAGGTTGTCATATTTAATTCAATTTTTGTACTTTTTTTTTAGAATCATTTTTCCTCGCTTTGACCTCGCAGAGTGTTTGGGGGGAAACATTGGGGCGTGTTCTTGGCTCCGTTGGGTGGTGGAGTACGGTTTAATAGAGCTTTTTGGCCTCCAAAATGGCCTCGCAAACCCCCTTTTTGCTGCTAGACACAACAACCGGTGCAATCTGTAAGGTTGTTACAGTAAGGTGCAACCTTACTTGTGGAGGGAAAGGGGCATAAATGGCCCACAATTTTCATCTGCACCTGACGGCTTGCGGTGCTTGTTTTGTGTCGATTAAAACTTGTTTTGAACAACAAACTGGCCGCGGAAAGTTGTGTTGTTTTCAGGCCCGCGGCCGCTGGCACCACCAACCGCCCATTTCCGGTGCGCGGTGGTAAGCAGCAGCACAAGACGCGAGCAATAGAATAGAACCATCTCGAAACGGTGTTGAATTCGAATCAGAGAGTGCTTCTATGCAGCAAATACAAAACAGCGGGGGGAGAGGAAAGCAACAAACCAACAGCACCTTTTCAGCTCCCGGGTTGGAAGGTGCAACGCAGCAGACCGGAACTGGGGGGGGAGAGGAGGCCGCTGTGCATTCGCTATACTCTGGCTTTCCCCCCATTAAACCGGAGAGGTATAAAAGCGAAGAAACGAACTCGAAAGAAGACGCTGTTCTAGCCAGTACACGATTACACCGTGCGTCTATGCCCGGAACTGGAGAAAACACGAGGCGGACGTTACGTCAGCTCCTTTGGTCATCGCCCAAAAGAGGCCTTCCGGATGGCAAAAAAGAAAACAAAAAACAACATTCCACCGTTCGATGAACCCTTCTCCTTTCATGTGTGTGTGCTAGGGTGCTAATTGGGAAATGAGAGTTGCCACATTTAAAACGCCGCCCGAACAGGCGGTGGTGGTGTATTGGTGGTTCTGGGGAGGAATGTTACGCCGCATGTGTCAGATTGGCTAAATTGAGCAAACGATCGCTATCGGAGAAGCCAACTCAGTCTGTCTGTCCAGGGTCCCTGTGTCTGGTGCGGTCCGAGCTTTCTCTTGGGGCAAAATTGTGGCATATAATTTAGCTCGAAAGTGCAAGAGACCTGCTTATCAGGCAGACGGCAGACGGACCGTTGCGTCGCGTGTTGATTTCGTTTAATTGTGTGACCCCTTTAGTTGGATTGTTACTCGTTATGCACAGAAATGGTTAAGCAGGAAGTAAATTGCAATGACGTGCATAAGTGATTGGGAGAGTCGGTAGATAAATAAATAAATATATTAGAATAACAAAATAGGTACAATTTTGCAATAAAACGGTTACACACGAAATGTGTGATTAAAACTAAACCAATATTGCAGCTACTCGTCCCCTTTTTTACGCAATTACAATCGTTCAACACACCCGCAAGCTATTGAAGCATTCATGCAACGGATGTCGCTGCCGGCACAATTGACAATAAATGCTAGCAGGTTCTCGCGTGGACAAACGCAAACCATGGCCGCTCGGGCGCATAACTCGCATAACAAAAAACAACCGAGTTCCCGTTGAGGTGCGTTCCCGTTGAGCGAAGTGCTTAACGGCTGAAGTGCATCTCAAATACTCAAATACAGCAGCCGCTCGAAACCCTTCGAAAAGAGAACCAAAATCTCAAGTGTAGTATGCTTATTTGCTGCTGCACTGTTACAACTGCATCCAGCGAAGGAGCATTTCGTAGGAGCACTAAAGAAAAGCAATGGGGTGCTAAAACATAAGCCGGCACGAAGATCTTCACATTTTGTATTATTAGGGTTGGGTTTTTCCCCCTTTCTTTGGATTGTTCTTGCCTATCATTGCCTGTGTAGCATTTGAAAACGGGGAAGCCTTATTGAGCGATCTGGGGCCGCTAAATCTTGCCAACACACTCCAGCCGCCGATCGCACACACTTCATGCCCTTCATTATGTGTTAATGCTCCCCGTTCTTTGGGCCGTTTTCATGCATTCATTCCCCATCCCAACGACGATGATTAACCGATTTAAATTGGAAAGGAAGCACCACTGGCACCAACACCATCACCACGATTTATGATACGGTTCTGCCACGATTTAAGATACGGTTGTGGCGATGTGAAGCTTTTCCACTTCTACTGCACATTGGAGCCGTTTCTTCAGCAGCAGCATCAATTGAAAACCCAAAGAAAAAAAAATTAAAAATCAATCATTTGTTTGTGCCCCTCCGAAACAAATGAGTGGCCTCATTTGGAAGCCTTTTCTTTTTCAGCATTTTCACCCAGCCTCGCTGTTGTCGTGCGGAAAACATGGCGATAAATTGAAATCTCACCCACAGATATCCGCTTTGCAACGAACCAGGCAGCAAACACACAAACCAATAGCATCAAAAAAGCAATTGTTTTAAGCTCAATTCTTTCCAGTTACACGTGATCTTGTAAGCTCTGCTTTTTTTTAGAGTTTTTTTGTTTTTGGGATAGGAGCTTCTATTTCAATCCCAAACCAACTTCCCTTTCGTGTGCCTAAATTTGCTGACTAATTCTATTGCCCTTCAGGAAAGCCCGCGGGCCCAACGTTTGCGTGAACATTCCCAATTAAGTTGTTATTAAAGCTACTCGAGCCTAGCAGCAACAGTGGCTCGGAATGCTTTGGAGCTTTGAGTTTTACACTAGCTAGACACAAGGGGGGCTAGCAGTGGGCTGCAAAGGGCCAACATTAGATAACAACTTGTACGTTCTCGTGCTTGAGTCTGGCCAGCGTAAAAGAGTTTCTTTTTTGTATGGACGTAACGTTGGCCTCTTTTGGTGAAAAACTCTGTTTCGCTCTATTTTCCGGCCGAGGTGTTGGCTGAAGGGATTGCGGGGTGTGTGTAGAACATTAGAGGTTTGCCAATTTGGGCCACATGGGGAGGCTTTTAAATATAGATTATTGATTACCAAACGGGCCATGAGCCGCAAAGAAATGGTTTAATTATAACTACATTAGAAAAAAGGCGTAGCATGATACAACGTCATTGTTTTGCGGGATGATTATTAGAATTAGGCGTATTTTTCTTATCGTTTAATTTAAAAGTAACTAGTTAATAAGTTGTCGCATGCCAAATCTGAATAATGGCTGCTCCCGAGGTATGCGGATACGAAGAAAAACGATTTTAACAAAATTTCACAGTTCTTCTAGCAAATTGTTCCGATTTGACACATAAATATTCAAGTGCAAAATAATTCTCCTTTCCAATTCAGCAAAATCAATTCTGTCCGAATCGTATTAATAATTATTTTGTAACCGAAAACTAACAACAATAATCAAAATAACCCATATATTACCCGGCTTTTGGATATTATTATATTCACGCGGATATTTGATTTTCTTGGATTCTGAGACTGATTCTGAGACTGGATACTGATGACTGAGACTGTTATCTTATTTACACATTTAAATAGCTTGTAAAATGGACAGCCACAAAGCAGACGGGACGGCTAAATGAACTGCTACATGACACGTTGGCTACACGTATACCAGATCGTGGTTCGATTCTCACTTGGACCCGGACCCCCGTACTACCAAGGACTTGAATATACCGTTGGCGTGGTTTTAGTGCAAATTCGTTTTCTTGTTTTTTCTTCTTCTTTATTGCATCTTACAAAAAGTGGCAAAACGATAATGTTATCAATTTCTACCCAAATTCAGTTTGTGGCCAAATAACAAAATATCAAACCACACTGTATGACCTGTATGAATACTTAATTGCAGTAAGCTTTGGAAACGACACCATGCAACCATCTCGTTTCTGCAATGCCCATACAATCGTAGTAACCTTACAGGCGAACCGATACATACCTTCGCCATTCCTACTGCCCTCATTCTAATCTTTAACCTCAGCTAAGACGAAACTGTTTGTGTGTTGTGCTTCACAAGTCTGTGTGTTTGCTTTTAAGCTCACTGTGTCCCTACCAGTCCCTTACCAGTTCGATAAGATGTCCGAGGTAATGGTAGATAGTGCCAACGGCAGGGCGAAACCGGAGGCCCGATTGGAAGAACCTATCTGTCGTGATCTTCGGTCTACCGATGGCACGGCCGACGCATCGACACAAATCGAAACAGTAACGTCCGAATCGTCCACGAATACGGTGCCGGCAGAGGATATTTCAAGCATGGATCTTGCAAACGTACCGAAAGACGAAGAGGTGTGGAGGGGGTCAGAAGTTCTTCTTGTGGGGAATGGAATTCAATCACCCATGGCGTAATCGGGTTCGCGGGAAGTCGTCTAGGGAATTTAAATGAAATTTGCAAAGGATGTGAGTAATGAAAGTGTTCTTCCTCCCCGTCCATTCTCTTCCGGCAGAGTGCGCAAAATCGGCTGTACATCAAGCGCGGTCACGTCGTGAACCACGATGGAATGCAACAGGCGGACGTGTACATCGAGGACGGAACTGTGCGGTAAGTATGCCATAGAGGGAGGCGGGATGGGTAGGAGCGTTCGTCTGACAAATGCGACAATCATGGGATTCTATCCATAATGCGGCAGTGCGCCCGTTGCCAAGCTGCAATTTCGAAGTTTATCAGCGCTTGTTTGGCACCGGGCCAGCGAATAAAATTGTACTCCGGCCGGGACTCTCGCAGTTGCCAAAAATCGATTCATCGTGTTGGCCTCTAACATCGCACTCTTTGTTCCATACGCAGATACGTCGGTTCCGGTGCGGACTTTGTTGTGCCCGGCGGGTGCCGCACGATCGATGCGACCGGCAAGCTGGTCATGCCCGGCGGTATCGATCCGCACACACACTTTCAGCTCGAGTTCGGCGGCACTGTCTCGGTGGATGATTTCTACAAGGGCACCAAGGCCGCAGTAGCCGGCGGCACCACAACCATACGTAAGTAGAAGAACCATTCCACCCTTCCCGAAAAACGGCCTCCAATCTGATGGTTTTTTTTTTCTTTGGCACCCTTTTCCACAGTGGACTTTGTACTTCCCAAGAAGGGCGAATCGCTGCTCGAAGCGTACGATGCCTGGCGCGCCCGTGCCGACCCGAAGGTGGTGTGTGACTACGGCCTGCACGTCGGCATTACCTGGTGGTCCAAGTCGGTGCGGGACGAGATGCGAATCCTGTGCCAGGAGCGTGGCGTCAACTCGTTCAAATGCTTCATGGCGTACAAGGGCCTGTACCAGCTGAACGATTCCGAGCTGTACGAGGTGTTCGAGACGTGCAAGGAGCTCGGTGCCGTTGCGATGGTGCACGCGGAAAATGGGGACATTATCGCGAAGAACGTTACCAAACTGCTGACCGAGGGTGTGACCGGACCGGAAGGGCACGAGCTGTCCCGCTCGGAGGAAGTCGAGGCCGAGGCCACCAATCGCGCCTGCGTTATTGCGCACCAGGTACGTACACGGGGAGATGTGTCTTTGCCACGAACTTATTGGGCCTTTCGAGATTCTCCCGAAAAAGACCCCGAAGCAGAAGGGCAAGTGCCACTTAATTCTACGGTCTAATGATACTGCAATGGTCGGTAGAACCGGAGAGCGGTGATAAGATTAGATGGAGTAATCATGGAGTGGGCAGTTTTGAGGTAACCACAGCATGTTTTGGGACGATTTCAAGAGCACCAATCTGCAATGGAAGATTGAGCTATATTTGACGTCCAGTATCAGATTAGATAGCATCCACTAACAACAACAAACGGCGGAGTTTTGTTTCGCGAAATATTGTACAATGTTATCGCCAGCTGTTTCGGCTATTCTTTAAATGGCAAAACTTCATATCTTTCACCGCCGCTGCAAGTTTTGTAGATAATGCGGAGAGGGCCTCCTCATCTTTCCTACTGCAATGCAGAAGTCATAACTGTTGAGCGTGTTTAGCGCGACCTGTTTGATGGGCCTGGGTCTTTTGCCTGGGCAGGCTACAGAGCTATAAATAAGCTTTCAACAACAGTAGGTCCAATGCCTCTGAGCCTAAGGTTAATCTATGGTTCATGCATAATACAACTGTTTGCGTGAGGACCTTGGAGGGTCTTAGCTATGGAAAACGAACACATCAGCCTAAAACTCCACTGAGCGAGCACTTGACCTACTCTGTACCCTTGCCCACGATTGAACTCATAACATTGCTACAAGGATATTAGCACAGCAGCGGGGGTCAATGGAAAAGTGCCGATAGACACGCAACAACTCCATCCAGTACACGAACTTGAACTTTCACTTTCTCACCCGTTGTTGTTTAGATCGGATTTCCGTTCCTGTTTCTTTAATTTCCTTTTCTACTTCTAATGTATGCATGATTCCAATGTATCAGTTTATTCCCTCTTTAAATCTTTTTTAATTTCAACGTGTTTCATCTTTTACCCTATTTTTCTTATATTTTACTATTCTTTCTTTTTCTCTTCGTCTTCTTTTCGTTCCGGTACACTCTTCTCATCTTTCCTTCCCAACGCTGTCCTTCGTCCTTCGGTTGTGTTGCTTCGCCCGGCGCATAACTTTTCCCTTGGTGTGGTGCAGGCTCACTGCCCGCTGTATGTCGTGCATGTCATGAGCAAATCGGCCGGCATTGAGGTGGCACGCGCTCGACGCCGTTACAACGGCACCGGGATCTTCGGTGAGACGCTGGCGGCTGCACTCGGTACCGACGGTACGCACTATCACGACAAATGCTGGCACCATGCAGCCGCCCACGTGCTGAGCCCACCGTTGAGACCGGACCCGACCACGCCCGAGTTTCTGATGAAGCTGTTAGCTCAGTAAGTAGCTCAGCAGCAGTGTTGTTGGGGGTGTGTTATTATAAGATGCAACAAATGGGAGAATCATTCCATTTCCAAGACGTCGGCGGACTAACTGTTGTTTCCTGTGCTGATTGTTGTTGTTTTCTCAAAAGAGGGGGGGGTTGCTTTTCTTCGTTTTGTCCACTAAACATTCTGCCGGTTCCAACATTGCCGCTGCTGCTGCAGTGCTAAGCCTTAACACCAACACCCAAAATGCGACTAAAACCACTAAAGCTCTTTGCTTTCATTTTTTCAAACATTATTTTCTCCATCATGCTGCGAACTGGAAAACCTGCGAAATTTACCCCATTTGTGTGTCTGTGTGTGTCTTTGTGTGTACTGCTCATCGTAATGTGTGACATTGCTTCTAATCTTCAACAAATTATGGGTCAAACGCGAACACACCTCGCGGGGCACACCGGAAACAACACCACGAACTCATCATCCTCACCGACATCTTCCACGAAAAACCACGAAATCATCACAAACACATACACCCCCACATTCCACCCCCGATAGACGAAGGCTCCACTGTACGTCACACGGGTCACGAGCAAGCTGGCAGCGGAACAGCTGTCGCAGGCCAAGCGCCGCGGTCTGGTAGTGTACGGCGAAACGCTGGCCAGCTCGCTCGGCTGCACACTCACCAGCGTGAAGCCAAACCAACTGGTCTACTACACGACCAGCCCACCGATTCGGAAGGATCCGGAAACGCCCCGGCATCTGGTGAAGTTCCTGGCGCTGTAAGTTTGCCCCCCCCCAAACCAGCCCCAACATGCGGCGGCCTTGCTTTATCTGTTGCTTTTATGTTGCTATTTTTTTTTTTTGTTTTATTTTCTGTTTGTTGTTGTTTGAGTGTGGTAGTTTTACCCATTTTCGACACTTTTGATGGCAAATCTTAACGCGCAACGCTTACCTTTCGCCCTCCCAGGGATGATCTGCAGACGACGGGCAGTGACAACTGCACGTTCAACCGCAACCAGAAGGAGCTCGGGCTGAAAGACTTCTCCAAAATCCCGAACGGTGTGAATGGTGTCGAGGATCGCATGTCCGTCGTGTGGGAAAAGGGCGTCCAGACGGGACTGATCGATCCGCAGCGCTTTGTGGCGATCACGAGCACGAACGCGGCCAAAATCTTCAACCTCTACCCGCGCAAGGGCCGCATTGCGCCCGGGTCCGATGCCGACCTGCTCATCTGGGATCCGAAGGCGGTGCGGACCATCTCGGCCAGCACGCATCACCAGGCCTGCGACTTTAACATCTTCGAGGGCATGAAGTGTCACGGCGTGCCGGAGTTTGTGATCGTGCGGGGCCGCGTGTGCGTCGAGTACGATCTGATCCGCGTCGCCGAGGGCCAGGGTTCGTTCCTGGAGACGCCCGTCTACCCGTCGTTCGTGTACGATGCACTGAACGGGGTGGCCCGCCCGGAGGAGGGCCTGGAGGAGAAGCACGCGCGCAACGGCATCCAGGGCCTGGAGCTGAACGCCAAGTCGGGCCACGAGGTGGACATCCCGGATACGTACGCCCTGCCGGAGAAGTACATCCCGGGGCCGGCGCTGAGCGTGATCTCGGGCGATTCGCAGCTGAGCACGCCCCATAGTGCCCGGGGCCATCGGCCGGACGGGCAGAAGAACATGCAGGAGTCGACCTTCTCCATCAGTGGTAAGGCGGGGGCAAACCCTTGGGTTGTTGGGGCTAGTTGGGTAGTTGTTCTAACCTTTCTTGCGCCTTCTCCACCATTGCAGAGGAACTGGACAAATCGGAGGCACGCTCTTGTATTCGCGTCCGTGCACCGCCCGGCGGCAAGTCGTCCGGATTTTGGTAAACGTCCCGCCGCGTACAGCAACAACGCGCACACCCATTCGGAAGAGCCCGGGCGGGGCAGGCAATGGTAGGCAAAGTTACCTCTCGAAACACTATCACCTCCAACCCATCCAAAGAAGAAGAAGAAGAAGCAGCACGCGTGACCGGAAACATGGGGGAAGCAGCTGGTACGATCATCGGCGGCAAACCAACACATACTCTTACGCTAGGGATAGTTCTTTTTGAAAGAGGAGCAGTCGCGACGAAGTAATCGCTGGCCTCCTGGCCCAAACTCTTCCATATCAAAGCGCCCCCAAAAGGAAACGATTCAGTTCCGGATCCGGTATCGGTTCCGAGAGGCGATGACCAGAGCAGAAACACAATCAGCTAAGTAATTTAACGATAGAGGTACGACTTCGGACAGCGCCTGTCTGAGAGAGAGAGCGTCGGCGAGTTATAATACCTTTTTGCGCGCTATTTCCTTAAGAGAGGCACACCGGCAAGCTTTGCAAACATTAATGTATCATCATTTTAAATTTATTTAACTTAATTTACTGCTCTTTTGCTGTATCGATTGTGCTGCTAAGCATTACGGAAAGAGTGACAGTGGCGCGGAGGCGTAAAAATCCTTATTTTTAATAGCTTTAGTTGCTACAAAATTTTAAAACCCTGTTGCCTCTGCAATGTATGAGATCATTGGAACAATTATATGGCTTATTTAAGTGCTCGGGATGCTCCGAAGTACAAAACTGTCGGTAGATGACGTACAGCAAAGCACACCGAAGGGTAGCGAGCGTTCGGCAGATGTGCAATAGTGTGTAGGTTGTTTTGTTCTGATAGCAATCTAAGTTTCAGTTTCAGCACACTCATCTCAACAGTTTAAACCAAACCTGTAACACACACCAAACAACAAGCATCATCTATTTATTTACGCACAACGTCTTGATAAATACGCATCTCTGGTATAGGAAAAAGGGGAAAAGCGAGGGTATAACTAAGCGTGAAATATTTGGGAATTGAGGCGAAAAAACGAACATTGATATGAAGAAGCACATAGGAAACGGTAGAGCTTTGTTGCTTGTTTTCGGGAAGCGCCCTACTACTACTACTACTACTACTAGCTACTAATGATACTACGATAGAATGAATGAGCTTTGTGCTTCAATTCTTCTCATTTTTTTTGTTTTTGTGTACCACTAGCTAGGGTTTACAATTAAGATAATCGCTAGCAAAACATTTTTACTATTCACACGCTGGAAGGACAAGCCAAAGTTTGCTAGAATTTGTCAAAGAATGGGACCGAAAGCATGTTTCTTGTGTCTGTGCGATTTAGATGTGGCCTCGATAGCCGCACGTTTTGGAACGTGTGTTTGGTCAGGTGGTTTCGTTATGTTACTTTTTCTTACATATAGGACGTATGTGTGTATGTGTGTCGTGCATTTTTCTTCGCGCATAGGCCGCCCTCGGTTACGGGCCTTGCATACGAGAGCTTGAAGTGGAAAACAAACAAAACCCCCCAACCTGTAGCGATAGAAGAAGAAGAGAAAACAAACACTTGTTTCGATGGTCGCTTCTTCGTTTGTGTTTTGTCGCCTTATTGTTTCATTTAATATTAATACCTAGCTCCAAATATACACTCGCGCGAAGTTGGGCGAACAAGTTTTCCATCGTAAGATAAGCAGTGCGCGTTTAGCATTAAAAAACAAACAAAACCCATTTAATATTACACCAACCTCCGTGGGTAATGGTAAAACACTGATAAATAAAGAAGCAAAAACATACTAACCTGTTCGAAGCCTTTTTCCCCTCCCTGTAAGAATTATGTCCCGTTTACAGCGATTGTGCATAATATCATATATTTATTGTCATTGGGTAGCATAAACGAGCACGAGCATAGTGCATAATCGGCACAGTTGACTAACGAATAGTACATTTGCTACAGCCCTGCGGGGCCCCTAAAATACTGCCAACATTCCCCGGACCCTCCCCTCGCGGGTCCCAACGCTCAGGTATCGCTAGTAACGACCGGCACGCCTTCCTCCTAGAGAGCCTTTAAACCGCCACCGTCAGCGTTCCTTCGTTTCTGCGCCTCACAGCATGCCGCCATCGATCAGCTCCAGCACCAGCATGGTCATCTTCTGCCGGCACAGCTCGTTGGGCGGCACGTTCAGCTCGGGTGGCGTGGCGGCCGTCTCCGTCCCGCTCGCGTACAGATCGGGCGCCTCCTCCGACGAGCAGGTGCTGATCGGCAGCATGTCCATGGCCGCGCCGAGCCCGAACCGGGCGCACACCCTAAACTCGTCGCCGATCTGCTCCCACAGCCGCTGGTCGGAGCCGAACGCTTCGGCGAACCCACCGTCGCCCAGCAGCAACCGCAGCGAGCGTACCAGCTGCTGGTGGTACGTCTGCAGCCAGTGCTGCAGGCTCTTCTTGCGCAGCGCCCCATCGGTGCAGCAGTAGATCAGGTAGGCGAGATCGAGCGCTAGCGAACCGTGCCGGATGAGCTGAAAGTCCACCAAACACGTCTGCAAGCCAGAGAGAGAGAGAGAAAGAGAGAAAGCATTTCAGGACGCATCAGTGACGCACAGTTGCGGACGTGCCGCATTCCCTACCTCAGCGATTGCGCCGGCCTCATCGTACCGGAAGAGTATGTTGTTCGTCCAGCAGTCGCCGTGGCAGATGACCGACAGCTCGCTGGTCCGGTTTACCAGCTCCACCAGGTGGCCGAAACAGTTGCCCAGGAACGCCTCCAGCTTGGCCAGATGGTCCCGCTTTTCCGGCACCGTTTGCCGCACCATCTGGATGGCGTTGCGCGTCAGCACGTCGTAGTACCGGCGGTACCATTCCTCGTTCGCCTGCGAAAAGATGCCCTCCTCGAGCGCGCCGGTCAGCTGCCGGAACTCGGCCGGATGGCGCCGCTGGTACGCGAGGCTGACCGCGTGAAAGCGGGCCAGCTCCGCCAGCACCGCCTCGAGCTGCTGCGGTCCGAGGCCCGCCTGCCGGTCCGGCATCGTGAACGAGCGCACCCGCAGATCCTCCAGCACGATCAGATCGTCCCGGGCCAGGTAGCAGTGCGGGATGGCCTGAAAGAGCCGCTCGCTCGCCGGCACGTCGGTGCCTGCGCCGACCGTCTCCACCTGCCGCCGCTGGAACGCCACGTACTCGGGCATGATGGTGTTGTAGAACACGACCTCGTTGCGGAACAGCGCCTCGCTTTTGAACGCTTCGCGCTTGATCTTGCAGTCCGGCAGCCGTTTGCAGATGATGCTCTTTTCCCACTTGAGCTTTTTCGTGCCGTCGTCCGGCAGCGTGTGGCCCTTGAGCGCGATGCGGAAGAGGGCGGCCGTGTAGTTGTCGCCGCGTCCCGACCCTTGCGCTTCCTGAACGAAAAAAAAACGTTAAATTAGGAGAGGCAGAGCTTTGAAGACACTAATGTCATCCTGTGTGACCTTAACCGCCCACACAAAAATCGATACTCGACAGGAGGATGATGACGGACAACCGGTTTTACACCACTTTGAAGCTTTAATTGCATTTAAAAGACAGAAGCTCTAGTAAAATCAATCTCCATTGAATCCATTGAAAGGAAATCATAACTGCTTTTTTTCGTGCAAAAAGCTCACGAATTGTAAAAGGAACTGCTTTTTCTGGGGGAGAAACTGTTCCGACCTGTGTCATTCTTGTTCACCATCCCGCCCAACATCCATACCTCGTACGAGTCAATCGTTACATCTGGCTCATTCTTTACAAACATTCGCTGCAGCAGCTCCAGATCCAAATGTGACGAGCAGAGCGATGATGTAATCGAATCCTTGCGAGCTTCACTATCATTTACACCCATTTTTTCGAGCTACTGATGCGAGCCACCTTTTCAATCCTTTGGCACACACACACTGTGGTACACACTATCACTTTGGCACTGGTCAATAAAAGGGGACCACCTTTTTCGCTCACATTGAATGCGTCCACCACCAAAACCGACAACCGAAAATGCCACAAAACAGTAGCGTCAACTGCAGCAGGCGACCCCGTTGCTTTGCGCCTGCTGGGATGCCTTCCTTGCTAGACCTACACCGTGTTGCCCCGGAAGGTGATAAAAGTTCTAGCGCTCCAATATCGATCCGAATCACCGTACCCAGCCTGCTGTGTGGCCTGCCGTGTCGCGCTATGCGCGCAAGAACGTCAAAAACGTGCTTTTGACAAATCGACAAGCGCGAACGCAAAAAGGAAATTTAAAATGCGCCAACGGAACGTAACTGCCGTTTTTGATGTTTTTTTTTTTGTTGCGCCGGAAATATGCTGCTGCACCACGCGCGACCGAAGAAACTGAACCGTTCCAACCGCCTGCCCACGGTTGCACTAAATCCAACGGTCCCTCGCGATACTGGGCGATGCTGTCTCTCCTTGCTCTGTTCGCTGACAAGCAGCGGCAGCAGCAGCAATTGCATTTGAATCATCTTCACACGAGATTGACCCTTGATCCAACATCATCATCATCATCATGATCATCTGCTTCGTTCTTTTCCGTTGGACACACGCGGCCGCGCCAGCCGTGGATCGTTTACGAGTGTGTGTGGCTGTGGACGCTGGTACTCTCCGCAGTGCCACCACAAGCGACCCCTTTTGCTCGATTCAATTGGACCCGCTGCTGCCGGCCGAGAGTGGAGCCGTTTATTAAATTGATGCACATACTGCCCATAAAACATATCACATTTAGAGATAAATAACTAATGGAATTGGTTTCGACAGGGGGGAGGGGGAGGCACAGCGTGTGGAGCGATGGGGAACGGCCCTCTGCGCCACAGACGACCGCGTGCAGTGCTAGGTGTGGGGCGCAAACACGGTTTGAAGTAAGGGCTAGTCATCCGGCTGTCCCGAAACCGACCGATCGTGTACAGTTTGGGGCCAAACTTGGGAACAGTTTAGAAGGAGTTTTTCAGTTTTTTTTCTTCTTCTTTCGGCATACCTGTTGAGAAATGCCGGAAACGTGCCAATTGTTCGTTTAACTGTCCTGTTTGTTGCGCCGCCGTCCGGAAGGACTGCGTGAACAGATCGCAAGACAAACGAACCCGAGCTAAGGGGTGATTGGATCGTTACGGAGGATGAAGAGGAACGGTACTTGAAACAATTCCAGACCAGCATGCGGTAAGCGGGCCTGTTGTCAACAGACTTGTTTCGCCTTTTGTGGCTTTGTTTTCACCACCACATGTCGCGGGGCAATTTGTCTTGTTCAATCAAATTTTATTGTCCCGACGGTACATCAAGACCATGATGGCCTGCGACAAACATTCCTATCTTCAGGCTGTGGCATGGGTTGGGGAAAAGTTTTGCCAGATTTATCCATTACTCCAACGCCATTAGAAAGTCAACAAGGCAACGTAAACAAATATAAAATTAATCGACGAGATCGTTTTCAGTACCTACGGAAATCTGCCGACTGTTGCCAGCGCTGTAACATTTTTCTCGTACAAAAAAAAACGCACACACACACGCACGCAAACGCGATAGATCAATGATTTGTTTTGATTTTCCCACACGATCAGCTGATCTTTTGTTTTACAACTTCTAGGAAGCGAAGATGTTCCCACAAACTCCTCCGGTGCAAAGTAACATTTGTAGGGTTCCGCAGCCACCAGCGTCCAATCATGCAATATAAACACACACAACTGGGCCCGCTAAACATTGCGAGTTTTCGAGTAGTATATTCTGCTCGAATATTGCTAAAGTTTTGGTAAAGGTTATATTACATTTTTCAAATTTATTTAATTCAGCATTATTGGTTGTAATTATTATTTAGTGTAATTTGGTGGATTCCAAAATTATAAGAAACATCAAATTTCAGGCCTTATGTATGCTATTGAGCCGGTCTGGTGGTACAGTCGTCAACTCGAACGACTTAACAACACGCCCGTCAGAGTTCAAGCCCCTAATAGACCGTGTCCCCATACGTAGGACTGACTATCCTGCTATGGTAACAATAAGTCACTGAAAGCCAAGCCCACTTTACTTAGTAAACTGGCAGGCCTTGACCGGCAGCGGTTGTAGTGCCAAAAGAAGAAGAAGAAGAAGAAGTATGCTATAATTCCAGCTGTTCTAACTTTTCGCTGAACGCTACACAGGTGGTCCCCGAGATACACGGTTAGCGGGGACTGAAAACGGCCACAAAATACTACGTATCTCAAATTTCCGCTAATTCTAATCTCGTGATTTTCAGCCAAAATATCACTAATTATCGTATAATGTTGCAAGTAAGGGGTGGTTATATGACTCTGACTGAATATAACAGTTTTAAACCATTTGAAATGGTTTTCAACATTCGATCCAAAGGGAAATTATTTGGGATTTGACAATTGATATATCAAATCCGTACAATTTGCTCAAAGAACTATCAAAATTATAAAACCACGTATCTCCGAATCCGCGTATAAGAGGTACCGAGTATTTCGGGGACCGTTTATAATTATAACTGCTAACTGCCATAGGCGTTAAAGCTGCTTACCGTAACTGTTGTGATATGACGTAATTATTATTAACGAGAAACAACATGGTAAAGTTTAAGATTAACATAAGATAAAATTGTGCTTTAAAAATATCGCCCGCCTTCACGTGTGCTCCGCACCAAGGTGTATTTATTGAGGAGGTGAATTATTAGCGCGTTTGCCTGGCGCCATCATTGAGCGTTTCTACATACACCGAGAAAGCAGCTGAGAAAATAACTGACAGCATGCTTTGACAGCGACTGACAGCATTTTCGGCGAGAGAAATCTCCTCGGCATGCAAAGAACGATGGAGCTGAGAAAAAATTGAATTGGCAGTTTATGGCGAACGATCAATTATAGTTTGCATTTTTGCTCTAAAGCACTTCACCTCCTAATATCCATACACCTTGCTCCGCACCGAGAGACCGCAACCGCAGCTCGGTTCCCTTCCCGTACCTCATGCGAGCTCGCTGACTGCTTGAATTTGTTTTGCGGGTGCGCGTTTGACGCAATGACGCAGATGACAGCAACACAGAATCTGTGTGCGTGCGTCCGTGCACTGTGTGCATTGTGTACACACGGAACGGAACAAAGTGCGGCTGTGTTGGTGCGCCAGGAAAAGGCAATCAGTCAGTTTGCTAAATAAAAAAAAGGTTGCTGCAAGAAAGACCAGCTGGGGTGGATCGCAAATTCGACGGGAGTTTTTTTCTCTACACCGATTTACGGTGAACATTAGCAACCCTCCTCAAGTTACGGTTCCGTTTGGCGTTTTGGGTTGGGCGAGAAAGCCATCATCGTCCGCAGAATCGGTAAAACGGGTTGGTACGCGCTTTGTTGGTAGAAATTGCGTGTCTCCCCAGCGCGCACACACAAGCACAACGTCAGATGATAATGAGCTCCGTGTGCCTTCCAGCAGCACCAGCACCACCACCACGTTAGTCGTTGGACAAAACAACACAGGTTCGGTGCCGAATTCTATACCACGCGCGAAGGACGACCGCTTTTTTGGTGAACTGTTGGTAAGCCAGTGTAGCGTGTGCCGCGGACCGGGTTTCCCTTTCACGGGTGAGGCTGCCAGTGTGTTCTGCTCGACCAAACAACATCTCCATCCGTGTCGAACATTGATGCTGCGCGTGTGTGCGGTTTAGGATAGGGCTGCCAGTCAGCCAGCCAGCCAGCCTGCCAACCAGTGTCGTGCAAACCACCCCTGCAACTGTAGTGAACCACGGCTTTTCCCCCATCCCAGCGCAAACGAGTGAAAAGTAGGAAAAGCGAACTTCTCCACCCTTTGTCCAAAACCCATTTAGTGCAAGTGTGCGTGGTTGTGTTCGATGGTTTCACCCGTCGGATAACAAAGAACAGCATCGGTCAAATGACCTCCGAAGGAACGCTTGTGGATCTGGATTTCGGAGACACAAGCACGACGAATCCCGCCAGTGCCATCGTCACATCGAACGGACACACAGCAGCAGCAGCAGAAACGCAACCACCGACGACCACACACACACTCCCCGGAACGGTGAATCATCTAGCGTTCGTTTCCGGCGCCACCGGTGGACACCCGCAAAAGCAACTGCCGCCACCAGCGTCGCAGCCGCCATCAGCGGGCCACGGTGAGCGAGGCGTGAACGATGCAATCATAAGCGACCTACTGCTGCCGATCTCCACCTCCTCCTCTGCAGCCGATAAGCAGAGCGTGAACAACCATCACCACCACCACCACCACTACGACCACCAAGGTTCGTCGCGGCTGTCCGCATCCTCAGCCGCGACCGTGGCCGCCACCATCGCCGTAGTGGACACCGGCGACGGTACGCCGCTCGTCCTGCCGGACGTTAGCTTCGAAGGCATCACGCTGGATTCCGGCATCGATCGAGAGTCGCAGCCCCTGCTGGGGTCGCGCGATCATGAGATTACGTACAATCAGTTTCCCGGTAAGTGGCCCGCTACATACGCACGTACTAACACCCCTTCCAAACTCCATGACTCATCGCTCCCAGGCAGTGTATGCTAATGGGGGGGGGGGAGGGGTCTTCCCTCTTGAAGACCCTGTTGAAAGTGGGATGATGAAAGATTTGCAGCGGCAGTATGTGTGTGTATAATACATCTGGAAGGCGCAACCGCAAAATGGTTAATCTTTTGGCAAACATGCTGCATACCGCTGTGCCCCGAAAGCTAAGAAGAGAAAATGTATTTGGCGCTTATCTTGCGCCGCTTGTGAACTTTTGCAAAAGCACGCTGTTCTTGACAAATGCGACTGCTACATCCCACCCGAACCCCGGTCGAAATTGCAACAACCCCTAGAGCAGGTTGTTTTGCGTTGCAATTCGTCAGGCAATGTCCCCACGGACGTCATTCGAAGGAAACCCTACAACTGCTCTCACTCATTCCAATGCGCAGTGCAAATGGCTGCTGCTGCCGCTGCTGCCGTCGGTGTCGGGATTGGGTAACAGCAGCACCAACCCCTCGACGGAAGATTGATTTACTTCGAATAATCGTGTGCCGTTTGTTGCCCCACAGCTAGGCTGTCCTACCAGGGCTTATCGCAGTTCTCGCCAGCCACGCCAGTACGATGGAGATGCTGGCTCTCAAGCGAGAACACGACTCATTGCACAACAAATTGGTGGCAGGAGAGTTTTTTTTGTAGCGTTCGTGTTACCATTTCGTTCGTTTCGGCCGCGACAACAGCAGCAAAAAGTCCTTTCCTCTTCCGGAGCGACATGTTCTTATCACTGCCGGGAGCCGGGCTAATAAGCTCTCGAAATGTCGCTGCTTTTTGTAAGAATGTTTCAAATTCTTCATCATTAAAATGGTTGTCCCATTTTGTTACATCATTCCGGGTGCTGTCCCGCCCATGAAAGTGTAATACAGCTTTATGAACAGCATTCGATGTCGTGAATTACACCAGTTTATCAGGGACTCTATCCGTAAGCATTCAAACTAACGACGGCGAGCCACTTAATCGTTCCGTAGCGAATTCCGTAAGCTTGGTAGTGAATCCGACCAAGCAATACCGTTTGTTATTGTGGCTACGAAACCAAACTGATCGTAAGATTCGGCTAAGTATTACTGTGTCGTCCCCACTTTCCAGCACGGCCCTCATGCACGCACTTAACCTTGGCAGTGAAGCACGAACCATTATTTTGCTGTTCGATGTTTCATACCTCTTCGTGTGCGTGCGTGTGTGTGTGTGTGTGTGGTGCGGGACGGACCGTTGCAATGGTCCATCGTTTTCATTGATTAGCTTCACGTTCGACCGGCAGCGGAACGGATGGTATAAAATATGGCCTTTTTCCTTAATACATTGCAGCACTAAAGGTAGTTTAAGTTCGCTTAAGCAGGAGACGTTTACAATTTGCCCATTTGATTAGCAGCACGAATTGTATGCAATTACCAATGCTAATAGTGCTTAGTGGCATGGGTTGTTTACATCAAGAACGCTCTCAGAACACTTCTTACTGTATGTGCTATACCTGGACACAATCGCCTTGACCGGATGGTCGATATCACGAAATTAAATGTAAAATTTTGGGAATTGAGCTTATACATAGTAACTACACTTAGTCGCCTATGTTTTGGTTCCCGACAAGTGTGCCGAACAACCAAAATGCATCCCTGTACGGATCGCTTCACTTGCTGTCAACGTAAAGCTCCGGCGCCCTTTTGCTTTCTGGTACGACCGACCACCCTGGTCGCAAAAGCTCCGAACGGGAACTTTTGCGAGCTTTTCGAGCCAACCAACCCCGTACAACTGGTTTCGCGGAAAAGATGTTCCTAGAAGCACTTGAAATTTTGTGGGGGGCAAGGAATCGATGACGACACACCACACACTACAAAACACCATGCCAACACAGCGAGGATACGACAGTAACGAAGCTTTTTCCGTGGAATGTTCACCATCGCCGTTGACAGCTGCCGTCATATCGGGACATGGGTGGTGGGAGGGAAGAACCACCGTTCGGTGACAAACCCACACTTCAGACGTCACAGTTTCCACGGCGTTTTTCCTTCAGCACGCGTTCAGTTCCACTCTAATGGTCCCCCCCATCCCCTACTACGGGGCAAACATACTCACACAAACGCACAGCTTCGTTTTGTTTAGTGGTGGTCGTCGTCGTCGGTCGTTTAAGCTCGACTGATTTTCCACCGCCGGTCGGCCACGGGCAGTTTCGGTGGAGCTTTCGGGCTCGAGGCTTGCCGAGCCGTGGCGCCATTCGCCAGTTGCAGTTTTCACTTTCGAGCGATACCACCAGCACGCGGGGAGGACCGCACAATACGTCTGGTGGTGGGTGTTGTGTACAGAGCACCGTCGGAACGGGCTCGGTCGGTCGGCGTTGGCCCCGGGGAAGATTGTTTGCGTGTGTGTGCCCTGTGTTGTGCCTACTGACTGCTGCTTCCTTTTCTGCCGCACGCCCCCCGCGCCTGCTAACTTCCGAGCTGCCGTGTCGTGCCGCGCTGGTCATGGTTTTTGCACTGAACCGTGTTGCTAAGACAAAGTTGTCTCTTCGTGTGCTAGTCTGCGTTGGGTTTTTTTTTTTGTTCAGCTCCGCTCCTGGTTCGCCCGCATCTTGAATTAGCAGGCCACGACGATATCGCGCCTTGAACGCAGGGGTGGTTTGAGTGAAATTCTTTACGTGTTAGTGTGTACATCTGTGTGTGTGTGTGTACAGTTGGAAAAAGCAAATCACAGCCAGCCTAGTAGTCGGGGTCGGTTTGCATCTGAAACATGTTTGTGTAAACACTGTGACCGTGATTAATAAGTGGCCTGGAATTGTGTGTGTGTGTGTGTGTTTTTTTCTGTTTTGTTCTATCGCCATTTGTCATCAGTGTGATATTTTACTACGTGGTGCCGCTGCCTCCTACGGCGTCCGCAGTTATCTGGAAAATTGATGACGCGTTTGGCCGTGCTCAAGATATGTGCCACCCTCTCCATCATTCGTTACCGTTTTGACAGCAAGCAACTGAACCACTGAATTCTGGTGTACCGCAAAGGTGTACCCCTCGCGCGCAGGGAACATCCTTGTTCCGGCGGATTATAATGCCCTCGTGGCGTGGAAGCAAGCAGTCACACGTGTAGGTGTGAGCAGCCAGTAATTAAGTTACTCCACCAACGCAACACCCCAACGCGTGTGTGTGTGTGTGTGAGAGGGACAGAGACAGGGAACGAACGCCACTGCGACTCTGTTGGCCTTGTAAAAACAGTCCCAGCTCCCCCCCCAACCGTACACTCATGCGGCCGCACCATGCTCGTGGAAAATTCCAACATTTTCATCCTGGACGATAGTAATGTCGTCGCACCGCTGAACGGTGGTGGTGATGGCGTCGCGGAGGACGAGCCCGATCGGCGGCTCACGACACCACCCTCCTCGTCGCTGTCGATGGCGGACGGGTGTCCGCTTTCCGTGATCAATCCCACGTACCTGCTGGGCACGGCGGACCTGTTGGCGGGGTCAGTTCTTTGCCCCGCCGGTGAAGCGGCTGGCCGGCTGAACCACGGTCCGGGGCGACCGGTTGGCAACATGATTGCACCGCCCGACGATCGGTTCGATGTTGGGGTGAAGCACGGCGGCCCCAGCCACCACACGTTCCAGTTCAACACCGCCATCGTGAGCTTGGCTGGCGAAGGTTCCGGTACCGGTCTGCACGACGGCTCGACCCGCGTCGAATGTATCAACGGAGAGTTTCTTATCAATGACGAGGACTACTATCCGTACAACGATATTCCAGGTAAAATGGTTGGCTAATAGACACAGACAGGCGTAAGGAATCTTCGTAAGGAAAGTAGAAAAAATCAGTTGCAAAGGACGCAGTTGGTGGCTCGCCTGGACAAGGGGGCATATTATCCTTTGCGGAAGTATTGTAGCTTACGACACAAACCGTACGAGCGAAGGAGAAGCAGTCTTCTAACGCACACACTCATTTGTTTGCGTTTGGGTCACGTGGTTTTTGCCTTGCGCTCGGGGGGGCAGTACGACGACCGTGCGCCACGTGAAGCTACAGTAGGACTGGTGTGAGATTTAGGCCAGCTGTGCGTGTGGCGAGATTCTGTTCATAGTTTCTGTAGTTCTGCGATAGCAAGGATAAAGGGGGAAACCCTGCGCCGACCCCACGCTGAAGAGGGAAAGCAAACGCAAAGAATGGTTGTATGCGGACATATATCCCACCCTCTGCGGTTTGGGTCGGGTTTGTTGTGGGCAAATCAAGACACCACACACACACACACACACGCTTTCTAGAACATTTATTGCTTCCTCCAGTGTGTCCCCCGAAAGGAAGGGGTTGCGTCTACCGGCAGAAAAAGGGGTTGAACGGTGGTCAGCACACAAAACCACCCTCATCCCACACACGGGCGAACGGTGGAAGGATATCGATCACGGTGTTATGGTAATTTCGAGAAAACGTTTCGCTTCTCCACCCTATCCCGACGGTGTCCCGGCAGCAGGCAAGCGAATGCTCGGCTGAATGCAATTGCACTTGCTCTCTACACTGTGTCACCGCTACTGGAAGGGAGCGGCAACTAAGCATATTGGAGAGAAAATGTTGTATGCCCCCGATTCGGGGACGCATTGGTATTAATGAAATTTTGTTTACATTTTAGTGTGCCTCGTCGCTGTACAGCTTTTTCCCCCTTTGTGGAAGGCAAAAGTATCGATTAGCTTTCGGTTCCTTTCGGTGCGGTGAGGACATCTTATTCTTCTAGCCGCGATGATTCAGTTCCGCTCCAAACCGTACAGGGGTTGTGTGTGTGAGTGTGGATGTGGCTCGACGAAAGAAAAAAAAAACGCCCGACCTTGGATCGAGCACCACCGTTGATGTCCAAAGAGCGCCATTTCCGTACTTTCCAAAAATAATTCGAACAAAAAATTGAATTATCTGAACACCCTTTACCTCTCTCTCTCTCTTTCTGGGGTTTCGCTATGGCTCCGTGTGGTATCTTTCGGGTTAGTGATTCCCTAAGAAGAAAGCCAATATTGAATAAGAAACGAACGAATCGCTATATTTGGGGATCAGCAGGAGCAGCAGCAAGAACTCGTTGGCTGCAAATGTCCTTATGATGCACAGCAGAAGAGTGCACTTGAAGGCAAAATGATGCCACATACCAACTCAACCGCCCAGAATGGATAGGGAAAGCACACGTACACTTCCCACAATTATTACTATCCCAGCCCAGGGGGGTCGGCTCACGATATGGTCGGTTTTGTACGTTTATTGGACACAAGCCAAAGCGCGTTCTTTGTTGAGGAGCAGAGTTTGTTTTTTTTTTGCCAACTCACAACCATTGCACCTTTAATGTAAGCAAATATTCGTGTCGGTTTTGCGCTGCCCGTGGTGTCGCGATGGGCGTCCATTGATTTGGGGCCGTAAAGTGCGCGACCTCGGGTTGCACGAAACGTGGCAAATCTTTAATCGGATTTAAATGCACGCGTAAAATGGATGTGGCATGTCTGCCTACCTGCCTGCCGGCCTCCGGGCACCGCAAAACCCGTTGCTGTGGCTGAAACAAATCGGCGTCCACTTTTCGGCAAAAGCCACTAATTAAAATTACAACCCAGTTTTCCTTTGTGGCCGTGAGAGTAGAAGAAGGGGGTGGCCGCGGGGAGAAGCCGTTATGGTCAAAATGAAACGAACCGAATCCGCGAACGCGCACTGTATACGCTTTTCTATTCGCGATAACCTCATTCAGCTTGCGCCTTAGAACGACGGTGTTAGTTGCGTGTAAACTGGCGTGGGTTTTTGGGTTGTGAGGAAGCAGACCAAGGGCGGAGGCGGACGACGATGTACGTATGCGAATGGCACGGTATTGTCGACGAATGCAGCACAGAGTGGTGGTGTGTAGTAAACAACAACCGCGGACCGTCTGACTGATAAGAAACTAGGTGCACTTTTTCGTGCGCCTGTCCACAAGAACGTTGGCGAAGGCGAGGAAAAGTGAAAAACGTCAGAAAACACAATGGTGTTATTTTTGCTTTCAATATAGTTTTGCAACAGCCAGACGTAAATACTAAATATATAAATATAAACATCTGTAATATGTGTGGTGGCTGGTGGCATTTCCCGCTGTATTGATCCGTATTATACGAATAATAGGTTTTGCTTCACATTTAACACATAATAAAATGATACTTTTTATAGTTAAACCATACTCATAAGACGGCTTTATAACTAAAGCCACGTCAAAACTTCAATTTCATGCAACGCATTGCACAGTTACAGCCCAACTAGTGGGAAATGCGTCGTATAAAACATACATACTAAAACATTTGTTTCTTTTCACCATTTTCCCCTCACTCTCCAGATGATCCTCACTTCAGTGACCTAGTGTACTCGGCAGAAATAGCGATCGATGCTGGCATCTATCCGGAACGTATCTACCAAGGCAGCAGTGGGTCCTACTTTGTGAAAAATCCCGCCAAAGTAAGTGAACATTAATCACCGCCGTTAAAGTCAGTAAAACAAAAAAAAACAATAAGTAAAACTGCTGCTCATCCACCATCTGGGTGATCGTCGGGAAAGCAAACTAAGACGATCATCCCTTCCGGAGAGCAAACAGCATAAACAACCTCTTGCCCAAAACGATTCGCTCATTCAATTCGTCGTTGGCTGAAGTGTTTGCATTGTGCAGTTTGTGCATTTGTGCGCACCGCAGCTGGGACGAATTGGGTGTATGGGGAATTTCTTTCGCTTGAAGGAGTTTGCTAGAAATTTTGGTATGAATCGTACATCAAGCCCGATGCGCTGTGCGGATGTAAGGTTAGCTCACGCACCTGTGCCATGTACTAAAAACCTCCTGTTTGAATGTATTTCACAGAAAGTAATTGCCGTTTTTAAACCAAAAGATGAGGAACCGTACGGAAGGTTAAATCCCAAGTGGACCAAATGGATGCACAAGCTGTGCTGTCCGTGCTGTTTTGGACGCGCCTGTCTGATACCGAACCAAGGGTAAGAAAGAGACAGAGAGAGTGAGAGACCGCAATCCCTTCCTTATACTAATGAAAAACTTTCCCACCCCTGTGTCGGCAGGTATCTCTCGGAGGCCGGAGCTAGTCTAGTGGACCAAAAACTAAATCTAAACATCGTACCGAAGACGCGCGTCGTGCGCCTCGTGTCGGAAACGTTCAACTACCCGCGCATCGACCGGCAGAAGGCACGGATCAAGAAGACGATCAAGGAGCGCATCCCGGCCGCTCGGTTCAACCGCATGTCGCTCCCGCCGAAGACCGGCTCGTTTCAGCTGTTCGTCGACGGGTACAAGGATGCCGACTACTGGTTGCGCCGGTTCGAGCAGGAGCCGCTGCCGACGCGACTCGGTCAAAAGTTTCAGCTACAGTTCGAGCGGCTGGTCGTGCTCGATTACATCATCCGCAACACGGACCGGGGCAACGACAACTGGCTGATCAAGTACGATCAACCGTCGATCCTGCCGACCAGCCCGACGGCGGCCACGACACCGAACGGCGTGAACGGCATCGCGGCGGCCAACGGCAACGGGTACATCCCGCGCAGCAGCAGCCGGCTGGAGATGATGGAGCACACCGACTGGAATCTGGTGCAGCTGCCCGAAATTCGGATCGCCGCCATCGACAACGGGCTCGCGTTCCCGTTCAAGCATCCCGACTCGTGGCGCGCCTACCCGTACCATTGGGCGTGGCTGCCGCAGGCGAAGCAACCGTTCAGCCAGGACATCAAGGATCTGGTGCTGCCGTCGCTGTCCGATCCGCACTTCTGCGAGGAGCTGTGCAACGAGCTGTACGAGCTGTTCAAGCAGGACAAGGGCTTCGACCGGGGCCTGTTCGAGCGGCAGATGTCTGTGATGCGCGGTCAGATGCTGAATCTAACGCAAGCTTTAAAGGACGGCAAGAGCCCGGTCCAGCTGGTCCAGATGCCGGCCGTCATCGTCGAGAGGTTGGTCCGGATTTCACGCACTGCTTCCGACGCGGACACGCTGTGCTTCTAACACACTTGTACAGCTGTGTTTGTGTGTGTGCACCTCACATGTATGGCTCGTTGGAGCCGTTTTCGTAGCTGCTTTTCGGTTCGGTTTATACTAACACACAGCATCCCTTTTTTCCTTTTTTTTAAGTTCGGTTTGCACGATCCAGATGTATTAATTTAGCGCTTCCAATTAACAACAGTAAACAGAGTGTGGCCTCTCTTTTTTTTACACCACCCAATGTTGCATGTATTTTATTTTTACTTTTTGTTATGCTTGTCTTTGCACGTTTTGTAAATGTAAGATTGCCGTTTAATATGCAGAAAGCGAGCCCCAAAATTAAACTTGCCCTCTCTTATGTTTCAGATCGAAGGTTAATCCGGGATCGTCGAGATTTTTCTCATTCCAGCAGCGCTTCCAAAACAAGAGTCCGTTCTTCTCCTGGTGTTAGGGGAGTGTGCCGGTGTGTACCGGCGTGCATGTTCGGCCCCCAAAACACTAAGCTACGGCGAGAAAGCAATCTCTCCTGCGTGAGCAAAGGGAAGGCGGCTTAGAACGGTGCCCTACTGTACGCTGTCTATTTCGGAAGGGTAACTGGAAGATCTGCATATAGTTCTATAATAGCACTGGTTAAACAGGAGAGTCGAGAGAAAGGAACAGTTAGTTTGCGGGCGTGGTGCACAAGTGTGCAGGTAGTTAATTTAAACGAAAAAAAAAGGAAAGGGCAAACATACAAACAAACAAACAAAAAAACAACCCAATACCAACAATAAGTGCAACGGTACATATTAAACGTTTATATATACACACACACACACATCTAGGGAATATTTAAATCAGGTTCGAAAGTAATCACAAGGCCACACAAGCATACACACGCCTGGCCGACATTTGTTCGCCGGTACGTAGTCGATGAGGCCGTATCTTGTAGGGCAGCAAAATATTTCATCACAACGATGCGGCGACAAGGTGTGTGCGGCAAGAAAGGGTCGTCCCCATATAGGCGGGAACCGGTTCATCGGACACATAGGACAGACCATTATTATTATTATTATTATCTCAGGCTGCGATAGGGAAACCGATATGGAGTTTGGCATCACCTAGCGCTGCCAGGTTCTGTTTTAATTTTACTAGTTGTGATTGTGTGCGCGTGTGTTTTTCTTTTCTTGTTTAATTATTTGTTTGTTTTTTTTTTCTCTCTTTCTCTCTCTGTTTCGTTTACCGACAAAACAAAACAAAAATGTGTATAGTAGCAACTATATTGTTGGTTGGATTGATTTGCAAACATCACGCGCCACACGCGCGAAGGTTTAGTCTAGCGTGGAGGGTGCCGCGCGCATTCTTCGGTGTCCTATCTAAGCAAGCGTTTCCCTAGGATAAACGCTAAAAGTGAAACGAACAACGTAAAGTCATCAGTACACGAAAGCGAGTTACTGCATAATCAAGTTATATCCACTAGTCCTACTACTACTATATTATACGCAAGTAATCGATTATCGAAAACAGTCAGGTCAGGTCAGGTCGGGCGTGACGTGTAGGGTGAGGGCGTGCGACACGGGACGTTACTGCAATTACTCGCTCGCCCACGGGGCGACCATTACCGGGGGACTTTACTCGTACGGTACGCGGAATAAGAGTTTAATTAGGGGAGGGAAGGTTGGTTGAATGGTTCGTTCGGTTTCCCGGGATCATCCTCCTCATGGTCCCGCCATAGAAGGAGGGCAGAGTGACATGGGAGTATTTTCTCTGTTTGGAATTTCGTTTCCCTTCGGAGCGTAGCGGGAAAGATGGAGCGTGGCGTAGAGTAAGAAGGAACGAAGCAACCCAAAATGCACCCAACACCTCAAGCGCAGCACGGTGTGTGTGTGTGAGTGTACGTGTGTAAGCGAGAAGGAATCGGTGTACTACGAACGGTGTGTGTGTACGTGCCTGAAAGGCAGGAAGTATTTCTGCAATAGATAGAACAAAGAAGGACGAGTGTATGTGTGTGCGCGTGTGTGTGTGTGTGCATCGGAAAAGGTAGCAACAGCAGCAGCGGCAGCACGCAAATGATGCACATGTGGTATTCTGTGCAATTAGCAAACAAAATTATTCTTGGCCACCACACACCAAGGAGGATGAGCTGGGAGGAGGCAGTGTTTTTTTTTACTAAATTTTTATTTGTGCCACACGGAATTTCATAAACTTTGGAAGTACTTCCCGTGTGTGTGTGGATCTATCTCCCGGCTGGCTCTTTTCCTGCTTTCTTTCGTTCTGTTCTTTTTGTGTTTGTGGCCAAAACACATTTCTTTTTCCGGTTTCCTTTCCTTTACTGTCTCTGGAATCTTGTTTGTAAAATATAATTAAAACTACTAACAAACACGGTATTTGCATTTTTTTCTTCATTTGCCATTGCATTTAACACCAGCGGAGACGTTACATATTGAGAAAAAGGAAACTAAACCATCATATTTAATGCACCGTTTTAATTGTTTTTTATACATATCTGTCCTCGGGATGTTCGCAACAAAACATCCTCACCAGACACGCGATCTGCAAATTACAGCAAACAGTGGCACAACACATTTTGCAGTTATCCACCGAGACAGCCAGTCAGCGAGCCAGCTAGCCAGCCAGCCAAAACCAAACTCGGTACGACAAACCGCCATCCGTGCTTCGTCGACCTAATTTCAAAAGTTTTTCAAATAGTCGTTAGTAATGTGTGTGTGTGTGTGTGTGTGTGTGTGTGTGTGTGTGTGTGTTTGCCTTTTCCTGATTGTATTTTGTGTCCATTTATCGATGTTCAACAGTTCGCGCATCGCGTAAGAGCGGAAGCAGACACAGAAGCAAGGGGAAGCGGGTAGACTCAAACAATGGGAAGGAAACAGCAGGAGAACCACCTCCCTCCCAGTAGTAAATGTGTGTGTGTGTTTGATCGATGTCCTTCGCATTTCTGCACACAACTGTGCACACGTGGTTGCGCTTCCCATCGCGTTGTCCTATTATCGGTACCAGTACCAGGTCCTCGTGACCTGTTTATGCCCCGCGTGACGGATGAAGGAACGTCGCAGCACGTTTGTCGGATTCCTCACAAGTCTCTCCCAAGCAAGCAGGACTGCCTCAATGATTGGGGGAAATTGATTAGCCATTTCCGAGACAAACATGGCGCCATGTTGGGCAGGGGGGGATTGTTTTAAGAGGGTGTGAATTTGTTCGGAAATGCGTGTAAAAACAAGTAACGCCGTTTTTGGGAGCGTAAGCCACCGTATTATCCTGGTTTGGCTACACGCGTAACTCGTCGTCCTTCGTCGTCCGTTACCAGGTGGGACAAGGATTTGGAAATGTTTGTACCGTTCCCCCTGCTGTGTGGCCTTTCAGCCAACTCTTTCCTACCGTTACATGAACGGTGCTTAAGGATATTTTTCCCCCAGTTGTTTTTTTGCTTACTCTCACTCTCTAATTCACTTTCTCGACGTTACACACCCACCAGCAGTGTGTGGCTGTGCGTCCTTTCGACCGTGAAGCTTCCACAAGGGTGGGACGGGGAGTTCAACTAAGGCGCCGCCGGTATGTTTGCTCGGCAGCTTGTGTGTTAGTGTTAACCGTGCGCGCTCACTCACAACACAGGACGATGAGGGTTTTTTTTTCTCATTTTCTCGAATGTGATCCCTCTGCTGCGAGCTCCCACTCTGCCACCACCAAAACCCTGCTGACCTGCATTTGAATGAAGTTCTCTCTCTCTCGCCCCTCGCAGTTCTCCCCCAACCAACGCTGGTCGATTTTGAGTCGAACCGCCGCCGCCGGTTTTGGAGAGTCCATTCGCGGGACGGTTTTATTTCGGCATTCAGTTTCGCTGCCTGGTTCGGTTCGGTTCGGTTCTCGTGCTCCTTGCTGTTGGCGGTGTTGTGGCGTGCCCCTGGGTGTGTGCCCACTAGCTGTGGGCTCTTGGATTTTAGGATCGCTCGCGTTTTACAAAGTAAGCTCTGAGCTTTTCTCGTTTCCTACCGTCAATATCATCCCCCTTCTCCTTTGCCTCCTCGTGTTTGTCTAGTGGCTGAAGCGTGAACGAAGCGTGACACGTGCCTAAGTGGTTCAGACATCCCATAAGACACAGCCAACGGTGATTAGCTTTGCACGCACAGATTGGTGATACACAGTGCGGGTTGGGGGACAGTCGATAATACGATTCGATCAGAATGAGTGGATGGCCAAGGGTATTTATTTCGAAACTAAAATTGTGTGTTATAAAAATGTGAAACATTCGCGATCGGCCGACACGATAAGGATGGAATTCGCACCACTTCCGCTTCAATGAGTGTGCTTTCCCAAAAAAATCAGCACTAATGGACACTCTAGGAAAACCTGAGTGGTCTGTAGGTTTTACGCATGATTTACTCTTCTTCCGCTAACTGTACACCCCTTTACACTCTTTAACTTGAGAGCAAATGTTCCCAAAAGTTTCGATAAAGCCTGATTCGCTTCATTTGTAAGGTGTGGAATTAATGTTTGTTGTGCAACAGAAGGCTCGCAGTGGTGTGGTGTCTTGTGCTGTTAACCTTTTGTGGGGGCATTATTTAATCATGGACTGTGACGCTGGGCTTCGATTTCCAAGGCCAAAAAGGGTGGGGAGGAGGGAGGAGTAAAACTAAAATAGAAACACGCTTCCTGCTTGTCCCTAATGTCGTTCCTGTACGCGCGGCTCTCGTCGGCCTTCGGTAGTCGACCATTATTGGTAAAAAAGCTGCATTTCCTTTTTGCAGAATAAGAAAAAATCGAATCAATTCACAGCGAACGGTAAGCGAGACAGTTTCCAGGATCATTAAGTACGCCCAGTGGACAATCGCAAGTGGGGCATGCATAATTAGGATGATACCAAATTTCATGCTCGCAAACAGACAGGCAACGATGTAAGAAAAGGAACCAAAAATAAATAGAAGAACATTACACGCAAAAAAAACTCAATTTAAACGAGAACAACACATACAAACGCACACACACCAGTGGCAGCTCAGTGGGGTGTTCTGCCAGTCGGTTCACTGTCGTCCCACGTGCACCGCCGTTCGTTACTGTTTGACCTGGAAATGAACACTCATCCACCCACCTCCCCCCCAGCGAGCAGAAAGCGGGTCATGTGCCAGTGGAAAGCAACATTCTGGCTATCCAAAAAACCAAAACAAACTACCAGTAGGCCATACCCATTCCCTTTTCTTTGCGCCCGCCCACCGTGCCATGGGGGGTCGCGATGGAAATGCAGCGCGCGGAAAAGCAATAAAAAATCCTAGCAGGCTGCGACGCTTCTGCTTGCACAGCAAAGTGGGCTCATTTTTTGCAACCATCCCATCCCGAACGGATCGTGCCCCCTCGCGTGTCCGTCCGAACGCCTGAAGCTGCCCAAATTTAGGTTCGAAATTTTCAAGCCATTCAAAACCGGAAGTTCAAGTCCCGATGGCCGAAACGGAAGGGTGAGTTGGTAGCGGAGGGGGGGACGGGTCGTGGGGTTGCTTGTTCCGAAGTGTGGGCCGCTCCTTTCGAAGGCCACGGATGCTCTTGGCCTCGTTATGAGGACACAAGAGGGAAGGTGTGTGGGAGAGGAGGATGTAGGGTGAGGTGATGGGGAACTGTTTAAATAGCGTAAATATAGGTATTATTGATTTAATAATCCTCGCAGCAATCGGGCGATACTGTGCAGGTTTGGGGAGTTGGAGTGGGGGGGTAGGGGGGTTTGGAGGACCCAATTCACCCTGCCAATTCCTGGCGGTAATGTGAAGCCGCGTGTTTTAATCCGCTGCTTGTGTGTCTGTGTGTGTGTGTGTGTGTGTGCTATCCATGACCTTTGAATGCTTCTTCTTCCCTGTCCGATCCCGACAGAGTGTGCTTAGTCGCGGAGCAGGATCCATGTGCAGCGGGTTGCACTGTCTACTGCGATGAGGCTGCCGTACCATTAGCAGCGCCCCAAATTCCCTGCTGCGCCCCAACCGGTGGAGAAATTCCCGACACAGCGTGCCTCGATCCGTCCTACCCGTGTTGTGCCGAGCCCTGTGCGCAGCCCGCCATCGTCGTCGACGATTGTTCCGTTCCCGCGGCTGACTGCTGCCCGGCCGAGATGCCACAGTGCTGCAACTGTGCCTGCGGTAGGCCGGGATGTGTGCCCATGAAGCGTGTGGTAAGCCGGGGAGGGAGCAGATGTATGTAAAATAGCTTGCTGCTTAGTGAAAATCGCCTTTTCCGATTCGATTCGCCCGCACAGCGCTACGTCCAGCCGCCGAAACGGGAGTCCTGCAAGCCGATCGTAACGTACAAAGCGCCCGAGGTGGAGTTCGGTGGCGATTCGACCTACAAAACGTCCTTCAATGCCGATCCCCAGCTGGTCGTCAATGCTCGCCCGCTACCGATCAAGCCCCAGGGCCATCTGGTGCCACATTCGGGCAGTTTGGAGAAAACCACCGTCACAGCGGTAAGTGTGAAGCATTAAAAAAAGTTAGCTCTTAGTGCAAAAGAGTCCCAGATGGCGCTAGTGTTGATGATTGAATAAATTTCCCGTAACAACCCTCGGTTTTCCCCCTGCAGCTCTCCTACCCTGGTTACAACAATGTAGATCGAGCGCAACCGATAGTTCCTACCGGCAATCAGCTGATACAGCCGGGCCCGCTGCAGGAGGTGACGACCAGCCGGCATGATTACGTGGCCAAAACGACACCAAAGCGGTACAAAATCGTCCCGCCGGGGCACATGCACGTGCACAGCGCACCGTTCGAAAAGCAGACGATGAACAAGCTGTCCTACAGCTGCCCGAACATGGCCAGCTTCGAGCCGGCCCGCTCCTGCAAACCGTTGCGCGAGTACGAGCGTCCCGAGAGTGAGTGCGGGAGGGGGGAGGGGGGGGCTGGTTTTAACCTTCACTGCTCATTGTTGCACCTACTCTACTACCTTTCTTCCTCGCTTCCAGTCCCAATGCAGTCCGAAACGACCACAAAGCTCAGCTACGGTCCGATCTGCCCACCGCCCAAGGAGGACGTGCCGTGGGCGCGGCGCGCCTGCTACCAGCCGCCCGACGTGCCGATGGACAACGAGACGACGTACAAGAAGAGCTTCATGCCGGGCTGCGCGAACGAGCGGGCCAAGATGGTGCTGCCGTACAACAACCTTTCCGTACCTGCCGGTTCGGGTTTCGAATCGAAGACAGTCTACAAGGAGAGCTACCACAGTGCCACGTGCGGTGAGCGGCCGCCCGCGATACGCCCCGTCGCCAATCTGCGCGTGGCCGAGCAGCGGCTGGACGACGACACCGTGTACAAGGTATATCCTAGCTATGTCGTGGATCATTCCAACTTTTTCTGACCCGAGCCGGACTCGGCCGCTCGGGACGGGTTGATGTGTGGACACTGAGCCGCCGAGCCACTTTCCTCCCTCTATCTCTCTCTCGGTACTAGTTAGAGCGTTGTGTTGCATTTGGTGTAGTGTTGTTGTTGGTATAATGTGTGTGAGGGAGGGAGGGGACGTATGCATCATCATCAAACGTATGTTAGACGTTTGCGTAATTTGCGCGTAGATTGAGTTTAAAGTTCTGCCGTGCACACTGCCATTTTAAGTTTCACGTAACGAACGCGTGTGACGCTTCAGCAATCGATTCAAGGTAATTGCAGGAAAGTACATCCTTACTACTAACACTACTACTACTACTAGCTCTAGCCTCTAGCTGAATGATGTAATTGCTCACGGTGCACACATTTTGTCCTTGAATCAGAACCGTCACATTTTACACAAAATAAGCATTTTACATTGATTTTGTTTTTTACATTTGCTTCTAAAACCGATATGATGTACATACAGCACTCCCCCAAAGGCTCATTCGGACTCGAACGAAGCTCTAATTGCCTTCCAACATCCTAAAACGCGAGTGCATGCCACGATACTGTCGTGTTCCGTTATAATTTAAATGACGCAAATTTGTCAATTATTCCTTTGCCTTTTTTTTGCCACCTCCCTTTTGCAGACATCCTTTGCCACCCACTGCCATGCGGAACGGCCGGCAGCGATCCGTCCCCGTCCCGCACCGCTGATCGGCGACGGACCCATGCAGGAGGTGACCACGCAGCGGCATGACTTTGTCTGCAAGGGGCAAGCGAAGCGGGACCCGATCGTGCCGCAAGGATCGCTCAAGATGCCAACGGGACGGGTGGAGAGTGCCACCGTCAACCGATTATCCTACCCGGCCAACAAGGAAAACATTGTGCCGACGAAATCGTGCAAACCCATCCTGGTCTACAAGCGTCCGGAGGGTAAGTAACCGTGTACTTGCATTTGTGCGCGCTCCCTGTACTATCCCCGTTTTGTTCCCCCTGTTCCCCGCAGAACCGATGGAGAGTGATACGACACAGAAGCTAAGCTACATGCCCGTCTGTCTGCCGCAGAAAGAGCACTACCCGTGGGCGCAGCGAGCCCGCTATCAGCCACCGAACCTGCCGATGGACTCGGACACGGTGCAGAAGCTGAGCTACGCGCCACCCGGGCAGTACATCGAGGAGCCGTGCGCTAGTGGGGCGGTCTGCTGCCAATCGTGCAGTCCGGCCGCGGTCAACTGCTGTGCAAACGTGGACACGGCATGCAGCGGTGTCAGTTACCCGCGCGCAGCTATTGTGAAGTAGAGCTTCAGCTGCACACGGTGTGATCGAATCGGATCGGTGCCTTGCGTCGTGCTTTGCGTCGGAGAGCTTGCAAGTCAAATCCTAACGGTTTTATATTTGTGTTTACCTATGTGCTGATAAGTTGAAAAAAGAAAATCCTGTAGAGTATTGCCCCATTTACCCCCTTTCCTTTTTATGGCTGACGAAACATAAAAAATATATATCATATATCTCTGTTGGTATGTGGATAGTAAGAGCAACCAAAAAACAGGTTACAAAACTACTATCTAAAATCTCAAGGGAAGGTGGAGAGTGAATTGTTATATCAAGAACTTCTCCAGTTTGCCATTCAGTAATCTTGTGTCTTTTGTGACGCGCGGTATCTTGCCATTTCTGCTTGAGAATGAACTAAAAGTACTATGCGTGGTAGGGTAGTTCGGTACCATACGAATCACATGGCCATTTCCACCAGATTCTCGAATGACTGATTTGCTGCACTAAAGTGAGATCATCCTGCAGCTCCTTATTGTAACGACTTTAATTCAAACATCTTTTCAAGCATCGCTTTCGAACGCATAAAAAAAATATCTCGCAGTGCCTATCATTTGACTCGACATAGGTCAAGATTTGGGCGAACTCTAAAGGATGTTCCGTACATCAGCTTTACGCGGGAATTTACTGGTAAGGCCGCTGGCGGTGTCGCCATCACTTAGTTCTTTGTCTCGTTAATCCCTGGTTAAAGCTGTAACTCCACTGGTTTGATTATTGGTGAAGGAACACCAGATGAAGACCAGTTATTATGTTAGCACGATTTGTTGTGCATTTCATAGCCACTGTCAATTTGTATGCTTTTCGGAAACTAAACGCTACGAATGTTTGGTAAACAATGCTGCACATCATTTGCGATAAGCCTATTGCACAGCATGACCATTCTGTTTTGACTTATTACTACCAGACAGACGCCACTTTTGCTACACACATCGAAGCTCCCAAGCTTTCTTCGAGGTTTCAAGGCGGATGACCACACTAGGACGATTTTCTTTGCGTAATTAACGACACAGAACACAAATCCGGTTGTTGTGTGTTTATGTAGGTGTATCTGTGCTATATAAACGGTTTTCTTCTCGGCTGGAAATTTGGAACTTCTTATACAACACGAATAGTTCACTTGTCGGCTGCCCCACCGCGTGCCATATCCTTCCTTCCAGTACACAATTCACTTCATCCACGGCTTCGATTCACAAAACAATAATATTTTACTGCAACTCACAGAACTACACACAAGCACCTTTCGCATCATTCGTTACATTACATCATACTGCAGTGTTGTATGGATTTGCTGTTAATTATTGGTGGCTGTGGTTCCGTTTCTGTTGTTAAACAGTACTGCTGCTGCTGCTGCTGCTGTTGCTGTTTCCTCTCTTGTCTCTCGTACACCGCCACACGGTGGAGAACGGATGTTGGAACTGTTGTTGGCCATGCGGCAGGATTAGATGGCGTCGATTGCGTCGCCCTCCTCCGACGAGCTGTAGTCGTCGCCGAACTCGATATCGTCGTCCATGTCGTTCTCGACGAACGTCACCGTTTCGTTGATGCGCACCGACTCCGGGAACTCGCCGTACGTCTTCAGATTTCGGGCCTCGTCCGGCGTGTACTTAAGGATAACGTCCGCCTTCGAGTCCTGGTAGTCTCGCAGACCGATCAAGATGATGTCACCCTGGTTGATCCAGACCTGTTTTTTAAATGTAAACACAGCGAAAGGAGACAGACACACACACCAAGGCATGCAGGCAGCGTGGGATATTAGTGTTATTAGTTAATTGCGCGTTCACCTCGTCACACACGTATGCAAGCGAGTTGGGTGGTGTGCATGGCTTGGTTGACCTGCATTTCACTACTCGCTTGTGTCATTGACGATGCGCAAAAATTGCTTTACACTACTACCCCCCACAATCCCACCCCAAGTTACTTCCTAAAACTGGCAAAATTATGCTGACGGGTCGGGAATGTTCCCACAGTCGGGTATTACTCATCCCTTAAATAAAGGTCCAGTAGCAAGGCGACGATGCTTTCCACGCACTCTCGCACGATGCTCTTTGTCCCGTGAAGGCAGTGTAAGAGTGGGGGGAAAGAACGTACACACCACCAACCAATGCACCTTGCAAGGGGCAGCAGCCCCTACCCCAACCACTGCTGCTTACCTTTTTCCGCAGCTTGCCACGGATGTGACAGAGCCGCTTCACACCGTCGAAGCACATCGCCTCCAGCCGGCCGTTGCCCAACATTTTCGTGACCTGTGCGTACTCCTGCTCATCCTCCTTGAAGATCAGTTCGCGCTTTTCCGACTCGTTCTCGTTCTTACCGCGACGACGGTTTTTACCTCCCTTTCCCTTGTTCTTCGGCATGGCTACCGAGCAATGTGGCTGGTGATTGCTTCACGCAAACGTACTGCTGAAACGAAATCGAGCACGGAAGGCGGGGATTTTCACACTGCTTTGCTACTGCGTGCGGGGCCGTGGAAAGTGCGGAAATATTGGCTTTCCACGGAAAAAGGGCGAAGAAACTAGTTACCAGAGTGCTGCCGTCACAGCGTGGATGACCGAAAAGAAACCTCGCTGATTCTTCTTCTTGTTTTGCAACTGTGCACACGGTCGGGTTGGTACGCGACCGAGCTCGTCGTGACATTCCACCATATTGAATGTGCGTTTGACGGTCCGTGTGACGGGTGTTTAGGAAATGGATAGGCAAGCAGTTTAGCAAGCAGAACGCGTTAGCTACTTCATTATCGCTTTTTAAATATTTTTAAAAAAATATTTTGAATGTTGTTTTTAGTATTTAGCAGTTATTTCTAGCATTAAAAATTATCAGTTGTTGTTTATTGTCCAACCTGGTGGATAAATTCATTTCCTTCGTCTGTCATCCTGTCAAATTTCGAGCAAGATTCATAGAAACACGATGTACACACCAAAACAGTTGCACAATTTTTATGATTTTTCTCATGATAAAGAAAATTGTTACCTTTTCATCGTGTAAATATTTTTTCAACAGTATTTGTAAGCTGACAACCACAATTCATCCGACAAATTGCCTTGTTTGTACATTCAGCGCTACTCGAAACATACCCGTCCCTGCAAGCACCTTTGCACAGATGGTAGGCACACCACTACCATCTCACCTGCCATGATCGTCAACAAAGCGAGCTCGGAACAGATGTGCGATGGACGTGCGCGGCTGAAGTGTGGTGGTGTTTCGGTTTTCCAGCGAAACCCATTTCTGGTTGTTGCGTTCCGCACCGTAGCGGATTGATTTTCCGACCCGCACTGCTGCCTCGCCGCTGCATCGTTGCGGGAAAAAGGGCCAAAATTCCAAAGACAGAACGACGGACTTTGAGAACAACGGCAGAACGCAGAAACTGCAGTGTATGCGAGTGTGTGTGTGTGTGTGTGTGTGTGTGTACTGTGATGTCGAGCTAGACGGGGTCCCCCTATCGGTGGTGGATCCTGTGTGTTTGTGTTCCGTATATGTGCGATTTGCATTTGCGTCGTAAAAGATATGAACCGAATGACTTCACCGCACCATTACTGCTTTGCCCGTCGATTGCAGCCGTGTGGTGCTCACACATAGCGCCCATATGATAAAAAAGTGAACCAAGTGCTTCGAGAGCTGCTTAGACCCCCGCCCATTGCTGGTTGGTTGTGGTCATAGAAGGGGGGCTTTCCTCTAAACGAATCCTCCCCTGCAGCTGACGTTCCAATAATCGCATACGCTGCAGCGAGAAGACACCCGACTTCCGTGCTCGTATGCCTTTTCCACAGTGGTGGTGTAATAGTGTGTGTGTGTGTATGTGTATGACTGCGTTGGGGGAGCTAGGTCCGATATTCTGTGACAACCTGTGTCCGAATCTTTTTTTTACGACCTACCCCCTAACGCCCAAGTTCCGAGAATACGTGAAAGAACGTTCGCCATTCCGCCCTGCTGCTCCCCATAGGGCTAGGGCTTCACGCAAGTGTGCGCGGTGAAGATGAAATCGTACTGCGTGCGTGTAGGTGACTGCCGTCGGACTTGCAAGTGGTGTAGTGTGTGCAGGCCCGTGTAGTTGCAACGCGCTGTGTGTCGCTTCCAATCCGCTTCCCACAAGCAAGGCTGTGTGTCGGGTGTGCATTTTACGACACGTTCTAGCTTCGTGTGTGGCGCCGTCGTTGGCTCGGGCAAGGGCCGCGGCCAGCAGGAAAATTGTTGGCGAAACATTTGGTTTTTATTTTATGGCTGTGAGTGCACACCATCCTAGCGTGCGCGTTAGCAACGGCAACGGAGAAAAGTGTTGGCCGAATGAAACGGCTACTGCGATCCAGATGACACACCAGTTTGCTTGCTGGGTGCAGCCGTAGGGGACATTCCCGCACGCGTCCGTTTAGTCATACGTTAAAATAAGAGAACTCTTTAGCGGAAAGGCTTATCTAAAAATAAGCGTACGCAACACTACTGCGTGACGGTCAAAGAAGCAGTAGGAAGTAGCTTAGTCGAATGAACGGGGAGATAGGAGAAGGGGCTGGCGGCGGGGGTAGTGTTTCGATCACTGCAGCCGCCACCACCAGCAGCAACGGCGAGGATGATTACGTGCCACCGGACCTGTCTGTGGCTGCTGGTGGCTCCCCGACGCCGTTGGGATGTCCCTCGGAATGGATGGAGGGGAACCTGTTCGACACGACGATTCCATCGACCGTGGACAGCTTGCGAGACATCTTCGACACGGCCATACAGTCGAACGTGGACGCTGCGCCGGAAGTACCGGGTATATATGCTGGCTTCACACACTCCTACCCTTTCATCCAATAATCAAACTAATCACTGCTTTTCCCCTTCCTTTCCCACAGGGTCGAACGATGGAGATATCGAACCATCGCTGTTTGCTAGCGGGAGCAATTCGCTCGATTATGCACCGGCACCGTCCACCCCGATGCGCGTTGCCCGTCCTAATCGGGAGTTTTCCCACGCCGTGCCGGACATCTTTGGCGACGAGTGTCTGTACATGTGCGATCGTAGCGAACGGGGCGAAGGAGAAGGAGGAAGAGGAGGAACCGTAACCGGAACCGGAACAGGTGATAGATCCGGTGGTGGTGCAGCAGGGTCGTACTACCCGCTGCGCAGTTCCAACCCGAACGTATCGATCGCAGCGCCAGCACCGCCCTCCCCGATAATGCCCATCCCACCGGCCGCAGTATTTCCTTCGTCGTCCGTGTCCAGCTCGTCCCGTACGCGGGTCCGCTACGACTATTCGAAGCACAATCACAGCGGATTCGGCTCGATGTACCGGCAGTTTCATCCGGGTGAATCCGGGGCCACCTCGTCGTCATCGTCGTCGAACAGCAGCAGCACGTTCGGCACACATGCGAGCCACGGAGGCCGCACCTTTGTCAATGATACCCCTGCGCCGACTCCAACGCAGCACCCGTATCAGGTGCACTACCGGCAGCAGCAGGGTAGCAGCTACACACCGTCCACGGGGGCGTTCGGGTACGCTACCAACGATCACGCCGACATGCCACCCAGATCCACCAGCAGCGAGGTAAGACGCGCTCGCAAACGGTTCCTCGACGATGATGCACAGCAGCAGCAGCACCATCCACCGGCACTGAGCAGCAACTGCTGGAATGGATACAGCAATGGGAGCTGTACGAGGGAGCGGCCGACTGAAGCAACGGTCCCGGTCCCGGCCCCACGCTCCGATTCGTCCGGCTGTGTGGGGGTAAAAATTGAACCAACAACCGTCCCGGAGCCGTGTACGTCAACGGGTGGTGGTGCAACGATTAAAACGGAACCACCGACGGAAGTTCCTAACGGAGCGTTTGGTTGTCGGACACCACCCACACCGACCCGGGATGAGCCACCGCTGCAAATGCTGGACGCAGTCAAACTCGAACCCTATGAAGTGGGCATTAATGGTGGTGGTGGTGGTGGTGGTGTCGTTGACGGTCCGACCACCAATGGAGGTGATGGTGGCATGCCGAGCGGATCCGGCATCAGCGCTGAATCGTCTCGCGTGTTTGGACGGGTTCAACAGCAACCCGATTTGCTGGCGCTGTCCTCAAGTCGGCCTACGATTAAACAGGAAACTGCCACTGATTCTAATGCTGCCAGCGGTAGTGGAGGTGGTGGCGATGGTGGTGGGTGCTTTTGTCAGGAATGTTCCCGCCCGCCACAACGACCTGATCGGGAGGAGCGAAACAGTCCACCGATTAAGCGTGAGTGTTGCTCGTGCTCTCCTGCATCAACACCGGCACCGGCAGCAGCAGCAATGGCACCCGCTCCTCCTTCAGTTCTACCTCCTTCATCTTCTGTCATCCAATCGACGGAATCCGTTTCGTTACCGGACACGAAACAGGGCATCGTGAAATTAGAACCATCGGAGGAGCTGCCCGCTCATCCCGCACCACCACCACAAGTTCCGTCCGAGTGTGCTAGTGAGAGTGCGCCTGCAGTTAAGCAGGAAGTGGCGGCCACAACAACGGAATGTTGTAACAGTAGTGGAGCCGCCGCCCCTGTGGATGTAAAACCACCGCTGCCAAACGTTGAAATCGAACCGGAGCAGGCGGAGGATGCGAAGGTAACCCTGGACAACGACACATTAGTTACCATGGATAGCGGTGCAGCCGATGATACTGCCGGGCCCTTCAACGCAGGACCCGTTGTGTCACAATCGTTCAGTTTGGTGTGCGCCCCGGACGCACCGGATGCTGGCGCCGGCAGTGGTACGTCACGATTGCCATCAACCATGTCCACCGAACCGTCCAAAGCGGGACCGAGCGGATTGAATCGGCCCAGGCGTGGCGAAGCAGCTGCTGGTCCGCTGTTTGTGCCGAGTCGTCTAAACAGGCGAAGAAATTGCATTCCGTTCTACAGCGACGACGACGACGATGACGACGATGATGATGACGATGAGGACGACGACGATACGGACGACGAAGGTGGTAACGACGGCAGCGGCGTTGGAGATAGTTATGGAGCGTACATCAAAACAGGCATGGAGGAGGACGTTATTCTCGTGGAGGATGACGTTGGTGCGGTTGGCGAGAGCAATACGGAGGGCGATTTTGCGATGGACCCGCTAGCAGTGGACAACACGCAAACGCAGGTTGCGTCGAGTTCGGTCTCCGTCGGGGCTGGAGGTCAAGCGGCGGATGGAGCAACTCCGGCCGGCGAATCGCAAGCGCCGGCAGGCAACGACGAGCAAACGAACCCGTCCGACTCCACCCGTCGACTGTTCGGTTCGGAGGCGCTGGATCCCCATCCCGATCTGCAGCTCGATTGGATCACCGATTCGAGCAGCATCAGCATTAGCGATGACAACGATGACGTCATCATGATCGAGCGCATGACCGAAGCGAGTGGCAATAAAGCTCCGTACAGCAACACGGCGTCCGGTGTGGCCGGTACCGCTGCCGGTGGCGCAAGTGGGCATGGTGGAGATGGTGGCAGCAGCAGCAGCGGTGTGCTACGACGCCAGCGGCGCACCCGTAACCGCCACCCGTCCTCCCGGGCGGAACCAATCGATCTGACCAACGATTCGGACGACGACGACGACACCGATCTGGAGGTGGTGCGGTCCGCGCAGCACGCCGGCGGCAGTTCCGGCGTCCGTCCGAGCTGGGTGCAGGAACGCTCCGCCTGGTTGCGGCGGCTGCGCATGGAACGCGGCAGTACCTCTGTGATGCGCCGCTATCTCATTCACGCGCTCCAATACAAGCGCAGCCGGCGTGAGTTAGCCGCACCGTCCGATTTGCGCAGCTCGGGCACGGATCACCGGTCACCGCGCCCTCCAGCGTCCTCCGCGCACAAGCTGCTCAACACGCACTTTGTACGTACCGGCACACCGCCGGTAAGCAGCTCCTCCCGCTCGCGCCACCTCAATACACCGCCGTCCGGTGCGCACAATCCGCGCTCGTCCGCCGGTGGTTCCGGTCGACATGAGCGCCGGCTCGATGGGGTTCCATCGTCACTGGCGAGCGTACCGGACAGTCACAGCAGCTACTCGGCGGCGAGCGCGGCCAGACACGGGTACATCCGTCGGTGGCATTACCCGCGCCAGGAGGGTGCAGCACCGACGGACCTGGGGATGCGCCACTGCGGCTGTGTCCGCTGCCCGATGCTGGTCCGCTCGCTGAACGATCCGCACTACCTGCAGCCACATCCGAACGCTACGCATCACCTCCCGACGGAGGAGTGCGTGCACTGTCAGCGCCCGCGGGGACCGGACCATCAACTGCACGCGCTGCAAACGATCACACCCTCGCCCATTCTATCTACCTCCTATTCGCCTGCCTCCCGAGCCCAGCAACAGCAGCAGCAGCGCCAGATGGACGGGACGGGCAACGTCGTGAGCGGTGGCAGCACTGGTCTTGCCATTGCACCGGATGTGGTCGATTTGGTGTCGAACGAGGAGGACATCATCGAGCAGCCGCCATACGGGAGTGGAGGGCCGACGCACGGTACCGATCTGCCTGCTGCCGGGGCGGCTGGGTCCAGCTCGGCCGGTTCCGTGATTGACAACACATCGCTCGGCAGCTTCGCCGGCGGTTACGGCCACGGCCGGCCGCTGAACGTGCACTACTCGCCGAACAGCATGTGGCGCAACAGTGCCGGCGGACCGGCGAACCACCACCACCACCACCACCATGCCGGCTCGTCGCTGGTGATGGTGCGAAGGCGCGACCACGCCCCATCGTCCTTCCCGTCCCGCTCGGACAGTCCGATCGACTATTCCGGCTGTCATCCGCTGGGGAGCTGCCACGACCTGGACGCACCGGACGACGACCACCACCACCACCATCTGCCGTCGGAGCTGCTCGCCCCGACACCGCCGGTACTGCGCCGGACCAACGACCACAACAACAATGCAGCTGCTGCCAGCACCGCTGTGCCCGGAGGATCGAGAGCACCACCACCGCCTCCGCCTCCTCCACCACCACCACCACCACCACCATCGCTGCCGCCGCCCACGGTCCTACCACCACACGCGGTGGACGGGTTCAGGTCGGGTGGCTTCGCGCACTACCACCATACGCTCACCGAAGGCACTGGCAGCAGCAGCAGCAGCAGCAGCAGCTGGGGCCCGTCCGCCTCGCTCGACGCACGCGTCCCCCTGCCCGCGATGTCGTCCGTGTCACCGCCCCCGCTCAACCTGGCCCAAAGCCTCACCGCGCTCAGGCAGCGGGCGTCGCAGCTGCACCGCCGGCTCGAAACGGTCATCCAGCGGCGCCACCCGTACGCGCCGCACGAGTCGCTCTGGCTGCGGCAGCATCAGGCGGCGGAAGCGCAGCGCCGCATGATGTCCGTCGTGAATGGGGCCGGCGGTGGGGGAGGCGATGCCATGAACGGCGGGACCGCGACACCGCCCCTTCAGCATCGCTCCTCCCGGGTGGCCCCGATGACGAGCTACAGCGCGCGGGGCGCACACTACGACGGGATGTATCCGCTGGTGGCGGCCGTCGTTGTGCCGGGAACCGCTGGAACTGCCGCGGGCAGCAGCAATGCCCACTCCACCACTTCCTCTTCCTCGGATCAGCAGCACCGGACACATCAGCAAGAAGTTCCTCCGGCTAGCTGCCCCCGCCACAACATTGTCCATCATCGGCATTTCCACGGCGCTGGCTCGTCCGCCACCAGTACGGCCGGTGCCACACGGGGTCAACCACCGCCACCGCCTCCGTCATCGATCCCGCCGTCCGCAACGGATAGCAGCGGCGCGGCAGGCGGCAGCGGTGGCGCCACCGGCAACGACGGCACCACCGACTACGTTCGCTTTCCGATCTCCGTGCGCACCAACACGATGTCACCGTACAATCGGTACTACGCGAGCCTGCACAACACGCATCCGCGCACGAACCCGGCCCCGTCGGCCGACCAGGGGCTGAATCTGCGCGTGCATCGTCCGCTGCGGCGTGTTGCCAGCGATGCAAACTATCTGTTCCGGTAAGTGTTAGCTACCATGGGCTCTTGGGCTATAGAACTAGAAAGTACTATGTGTGTTCTACTCTTTCCCCCACCCCCCGACAGGCGAAACGATCATCAGCACGTGCATCATCACATGTACCATCACATACCGACGCAGGGCAACTTCCTCGGAAGCCATTCGGAAATCCAGTTCAGCATTGGGGTAAGTGGGCGTTGGTGCCAGATCGGTCCGATGGCCGTTGTAGGTGTGCAGATGTGTTCACAAAGGTTTTCGTTTTTCCCTATTTTTATACACACACACACATATGCAGTTCCGGCCCAGCTTGCTGTCCAGCTTGAATCGGTTCGTGCGTGTCATGGAAGACTCCTGCACCAGTCGGGGTGCCACGCAGGTAAGTGTTTTACGGTGGTGGCCGCACATTGGAAAGGGAGCTGCTCTAATAACGACCAACTTCCTTCCCTCTTCCGCACAGGAAATGATCGAAACACACACGTTCCCGCACAAGTACAAACGGTTAAGGCGCGCCAGCGAGACGGACGAGGACAGCGAAAAGTGTACGATCTGTCTGTCGCAGTTCGAAATTGATAATGACGTTCGGTGAGTGCCGCTGCAGTGTACAGTGTGCAGGTTTTGCGTGCCAGCAAATGGCTCTAACTTGTGTTCCTCTGCCCATTCCCAGCCGCCTCCCTTGTATGCACCTGTTCCACAAGGACTGTGTCGACCAGTGGCTGGTGACGAACAAGCACTGTCCGATCTGTCGCGTCGACATCGAGGTCAACTTCAACAAGGACTACAGCATTTGACAGCCGCGCACCAGCAGCAGCACGCCGGTGGATGGGCCGCGGCAGTATCACTACACCGCCGCACTGCCCCTGGTCGTAGCCCACCTGGACGAGACGACGCTCGACGGCGAGGGTGGCGATGGTACTGGTACGGAAGAGCCACCCACAACAGCTGTCGGTGAAGAGGTTGAGGAGGAAGAGGAGGAGGGGGAGGGTGAAGAAGAAGAAGAAGAAGAAGAAGAACAGGAGGATGAAGAAGAGGAGGAGGAAGAGGAAGAAGAATCGTTAGCAATGCCAACGAATGCGGATTGCTTTCTGCACTAGCTTCCTGCTGCAAGGCGCTTTTCCTAGCCTCAATGGCCCGTCGTCCCACATCGCCCCGGAAACGGTATCCAACCTTATACCTTATTGGTGTAGGTATAAGTAGGTGATGCGTAATCCTAGCGGGAATCGGAAGCAACAATCAGGCAATATCGTTATAATTTAGTTTCACGTGTAAAGCAACGTAAAATATTACCAGCCTCTAGTGTGATAAGTCATTGCTCATACAGGGTTTCACACTTTATCTCAAGACCACGGGACCCCTTCCCGAATCTGTCTTAGCCAAAGCCAAGACTGCGGTATGATGCTTGAAAACGTTGATGATACCTGAATTCATCGGATGCAATGCTGAATCTGCGGCACATTTCTCGAAACACACTGGTCCGCGCCGAGGACATGCGGTCGAATATTTTTTTACACGGATAACCTTTGTGTACATCAGTGTACTGAAAACAGTGAATTATTTTTTCGTGTTTTTACCAGAAAAGATTATTTAAACAGTTCAAACTACTTTCTTAACATTTGTAAATATTTTAATTAAACAAATATGCATTCACTCATTTTATTAAATTGTCTTTTTTTGGTTAAAAAAACGAAAAGGATAATTGAGTGTTTCTAATAGACTGATGTACACAAAGGTTATCCGTGTAAAAAAATATTCGACCGCATGTCCTCGGCGCGGACCAGTGTGTTTCGAGAAATGTGCCGCAGATTCAGCATTGCATCCGATGAATTCAGGTATCATCAACGATTTCAAGCATCATACCGCAATCTTGGCTTTGGCTAAGACAGATTCGGGAAGAGGTCCCGCGGTCTTGAGATAAAGTGTGAAACCCTGTAAGGTGGAAAGAAGGGGAGTGGAAATACGTTTTCAAACTATTAAAAACGTGCCCTGGTTAGTATGCGCACGTTCGAAATCGATCTCCACCACAACGGTGTTGGATGATACGACGCCGTATATGTTCGATTAGGTTTCGTTTGGTCTTGTCGTGAAAGCGCGCTGCCTTCAAAAGGGCAAAGTTTGGGTGTGCTAACACCGTCGATACGCAAGTAAGAGATATTGTCAAACAAGGGGGCAGGAGCGAGTTAACTGAGTAACTGAAGAACGAAAGCGTCTTTAGGTGTTTTGTGTTGGCAAAATGTCGAAATGGGTTGTGTACAGGAGTTCATTTCTTTTCAAAAGATGTGGTTTAGTTTCGATCTTACTGTGCACGGTTTCGATTAACGTGTGGTATATATGTTGAGGTAAAACAAAAACACATATTTCTAAAGCAAACGCAAGCAAAGATCGAATGATCGGCAATGAGTAATTAGTATGGGAGGGGAGGGGCAGACAAAAAAAACAACACTAATACAATAACACTAAGCCAACAGCAACCTTCCTTGGACTGTGAAACAACAAGATATGATACAATAAACAGTAGTAATTATTACGTGTTTTGCTCAAAAGCAACTCAGCCATGCTGCTGTTCAACTACTGTTACGAATACATTCCGAAAAGGAGGGCAAAAAAGACACATTACATTCAGACGATCGCTGACCAGAGAGAGACTGCCTCTTTCCTGATAATGAAAAGTAACAAAGCGACGGCAGACCGTAATCGCAACACACGCTGTTTTTGTTATACCGATAGAGGGAATTTAAATTTATTATTCACTTATTCGTAATTCGCTTAATGCACCTAGGGCCACCGAAGCTGTGGCTGTTGTAGAGAAGTAGCTGTGTATTATTATAGTAGTAATGGTGTACAACACTGTCGTCTGCTTGTTCTAAAACTGCTTTTCCCTTTTCTACTCAAAATTCCGCGACAAAAAAAAAAAAAACAATGCATGTGTTCCACGTGTCGTGGTACCTACTAGAAGTATAATGTGTTGCTTATTATTCGTACCTGTTATTCCATTCCTGTTTTGTCATACATTAAAAAAATATATATATAGTTATCGTCACTATTACATCTATGCTTACTCTGGACATGGTGGTAGAAGGAATAGCAAAACAAAAAAGAAACGCGATACAAAACACGCGCAATGGGAGGCGCGAGCGTACGCATATCGTACAAGACGAGAGCGCGCAAGAAGAAATTATGCATTGCGCGTCTGCTTGCGTGTGTTGTGTTGTTGGTTGGGTGGTTGGTGTGGGGCCGAAAGAAACGGGTGCTTTGAACCACTAAAACAAAGGCGGCTATCCGTGCATGGGGCGGGTGTGCTGGGCCATGGGGTTTAAATTAAATAACATTAACGCACAGCATAAAAACGTTGTCCTAATCGATCTTGGGGATGTGTGCGTGTGTGAGACACGGGCGACATACTCCGCGCGGTACACATATGGTTGACGTTAATTACATTTTTTCCAACACAGACACACTCACACACACACTTTGCACCCTTCAGCAAAACTTGGGACACAAATGCAACCCTCGCATTCCAAATAGAAACACTTGCACACACACACACACACATGGAAGAGACATATTCACAGGAGATACGTGGAGAGTACAAGTTGCTATGGCAGCGAGGTGCCAACTATGCGTGCGTGTGAGACAAAGAGGGACAGTCGGGGGGATAAGGTGAATGTCACAATTTATGCTTTCCTACATACACTTATCAAGCAATCTAGTTCCCGCTCCCCCCATTTTACGCCCCAGACTAATTAACTCTAATCAAAAGATTCATTCCTTTCGTCTGTGCTGCTAACGCAGTGTTTTTAGTCATTTTCTGTACACAATCTGTATGTGTGTGTGTGTTTATGTCTGTGTGTTCTAATAATTCTTTCCTGCGCTCGCTCCCTCTCTTACTTCCTCTTTTTCTCTTCAGCTGCCACGCCGGCGGGCAGACCGTGATGCTGCTGCCCCCGATGCCGTCGTCCCTTCGCTTGCCGCTCGTCCGCCACCACCGCGCGCCCGACCTCGCACAACCACGGCACGACTGCTGATCGCGGGCTGGCTGTTTCCCTCCTGCTGTTGCTGCCGCTTCCGGTGGAGGATGTTCCTACGGAGTTATGATGGTGGCGGTGCTGGCGGACCACCGACTGGCCCTTCACCGGCAGCTCCACTGTCCTGTTGATGCTGCTGCTGCTGCTGCTGCTGCTGTTCACTTGCACCGGTCGCCGCCGGTGTCGTGTCCGGAGCCGTCGCTGGTGCTGCCGGCTGCTCTCCCGGCCCGTCCGACGATGGAGACGGGTTGGTGGCGATCGCCATTGCCGTGGCCGGTTGCATTCCTCCTTCTCCCGTCGTTTGCGCTGCTGGTGCTGGGGGCAGGGGTTCGGTAGGAGCCGGTGCCGCCACTGGCGCTGCCGGGGGTTGCTGCTGCTGGTCTGCCGACGGCTGATGCGATCCAGGGCCAGAGGGGGGCGCTCCCAACGGGGGAATTCCGACGGTTCCGGGAGGTGCTGGTACTGCACCCGCCGCCGCTGCCGCTGGGTCGCTGTGTGGCGAGGGAGGCGGAATAGACGCCCCGGATGGTGCCGCCGGTCCGCCCGTGGGCATTATACTATTTGGCGTAGTGCCGTCGGTAGGATTCGTAGAGGGCGGCTGGGTAGAGCTGGGGGTGGATGAAGTAGGAGGGGGGATACCGTTGGACGCTGGCATGCCGGCCGGCGGTGCTTGGCTGGCCGATGGTGGTAAGGATGCTGTCGCCGGCAGTGCTGATGGTGCCGCTGTTGCTGCTGCTGCTGCCGCCTGAACCGGGTTGTTGGTTGCATGAACTGGTCCAGGCGCTCCCGGGCCCATCCCCGGGCCACCAGCGATAGATGGCGGCTTTGGCGGATCTGGAAGAAGAACGGCGACGGGGAAAAAGGGAAGAGAGAGAGAGCAAAGAAATTGGGAGCGCAATGTTAGTGCGGTGCTTCTACCGTGCTGGTGGTACTGTGCGCATGGGTTTGAATATCGGACTCACTAGCTCCCGGATTGGTGGTGGCGCCGGCTAGATGCGGTGGCTGCTGCTGCGACGGATGCACATTCGAGTGGGTGGTCGCCGGTACGGTGGAGGCGGCGGACGCTGACCCTGCCGGGCCATGGGGTGGCTGCTGTTGCTGCTGCTGCTGCTGTTGCTGTGCTTGCGCCTGTGCCTGCGCTTGGGCCTGTGCCTGCGCTTGCGCTTGTGCCTGCTGCTGCTGCCATTGGCCCTGCTCCATCTGGAAGCGCTGGTGGGCTTGCTGGCGCGCCCGGAACTCGGCCGCCTTCAGCTGCTCCAGGTGGAACTGCTGGCGCTCCTGTATCAGCTGCTGCCGCTGATACTCCAGCCCCTCCCGTTCGCGCTCCATCGTCGTCTCCAGCTCCTCGAAGTGGCGCAACTTTATCTCGAGCTTTTTCATCTGCGTCTCGACGAGCAGCGCTACCAAGCTCTTGATCTTGCGCTCCTCGACCGCGGCCAGATGCTTCGCCTTCACTGCGGCAGCGGCCAGGGCAGCCGCTGCTGCCGCCTGCAGATTGCCCTCGTTGAACAGCTTCGGATCGGTGGAGCCGCCGTTCTCCTTTGCCGCGCCATCCGTGCCTGTCGACGAGGGTGTACCAGCATCTTTACCATCCTTGCCATCCTTTTCCTTCTGGGCGTCTGAGGAGGCGGTCGGGGCGTCGCTGGCCGCTCCTGGCGGTTTGCCGGCGTTTGCATCGCCCGCTGGCGTCGCTGTAGTAGCATCGGAATCAGGCGATTTAGTAGCAGTGGTTGTCTCATCGGAAGATTTTTCTTTGTCTAAAGCATTACCATTCAGTTTCAGAACATTTTTTTTTTGTCATACGTTAATGAACCAAAACGGAACAGGGAACGAATAAGGGAGAGAGAGAGAAAGAGGAAGATAAAGAGCAAAAAGAAGGAGAAAGGATGTTGCATGCAAATGCCGATGGGAGAGGAGGATAGAAAAGCAGTAAGTATTAAAATAGTAACACAAACACGTCTTGCCACGTACGATCTAAGCAGCACTAGCCCGATTTGGTTGCACGTTGCTACTAGCCTACTAGATTGAACCGATTGCAACTTACCGGCGGCATCATCCTTCTTCGAAACATCCTTCATCTCCACGTCGCCAGCTGGCGGGGTCGGAGTGGCAGGGGTCGACGCAGCGGCCGCTGCCCCGGAACCACCTGCAGCAGCAGACGTTGCCGAGGACGCTCCACCGCTTGCCGGTGTTTTGCCGTCCGCCGACTCGTCCTCCTTGTCCTTTTCAGCGCCCGTGCCAGCAATACCGCTGCTTGCCAGCCCCGCATTCGGATCGAACTTTCCACCGAAGCTCGATTTCTCCACGTTCTTCAGGTGTGCGTCCATCATGGAAGCGGGCACCTCATCCTGAAACACACAACACCAAAGAGCCGTATTATTTCTTTGCCGCTGGTCAAGGTGGCAATTTGGCGCTCCCGTTTTACCTTGATTGCGGCAAACTCTTCCATCGCCGCCTTGGCCGCGCTGGCCGCGATACGCGGGTCGACCACCGAGGCCAAAAACGCCACGGTCGACATGATCGGATTGCCCGCCTTGCTGAACGGGATCGGCTGGTACGAGAGCGGGCCGAGGAACGTGTTGTCATCCTCCAGGTACGGATCCTCGATCGGCAGCCGCAGAAAGTGCAGGATGCACTCGTCCTGCGTGCGCGACCCGACGTGCTCGCACACCTTGTTCCAATCGTCCTTGTACATCTCCAGCCCCTCGAGCAGCAGCAGCGTCTCCTGCTCCGTCCACTCGCGCGTCATGCTGGCCGCCGTCTTGTTGCGCATCGCGGCCGGTTTCTTCGCGTACTGGTCCAACCGCAGGCCGAACTGGCCGTTCGGGTCGGCCGTTGGCACGAGACCCTGCTCCACCTTGATACCGTCCGGGCCGATCAGTGGCGCGGCACCACCGTTGGCGCCCGCCGCCGCCGCCACCGCACCCGGTGCCAGCTCGTCCTTCTTCTCGCCCAGCACGGTCCCCTTCTTGTCTAGGTCGAGCAAGTTCTTCGCCGCGGACGGTTGTGCCGTCTTGGGCGGATTGATCGGCTGCAGCCCGGACGGCGTGTCGCTCAGCACGTGGAAGTGGGAGGTCGGCGGTGGGCCCATCGGCGTCGGCCGGGAATCGGCATCGATCTGATAGTTGATCAGGCCCCACTGCTCGAGGAACGCGTGCACGCGCATGATCGCGCACACGTCGCCGGCCAGATTGCGGCGGCAGGCCGTGCTGGTCAGATACTCGGTCGGATTGAGCCGGTACGTGTCGATCATGAAGTTCCGGTAGGCCATGTAAATTTCGGGCGTCTTCGACTTGTTCTTCCCGTTGAAGAACTCGGGCAGGGCGCGCTTCTCCACCACGTGGATGGAGTTGTAGTCGAACCAGGCCGAGTAGGACGGCACGATGATGTGGTGCGTCTGTTCCGTCACGTTGTCCTCCAGATCGTCCTTGCTGCCGGTCGGGAAGTCCTGCGTGTTGCTGCTGTCGCTCGTCTTGCCCGCCTGGCTGTCGTCGCCACCGCCCACGCCCGCTCCGGATCCGCCGCTGCCACCGCCACCGCCCGCACCACTGCCACCAGCGCCGCCCGCATTCATGCCCATCTCGTCGTCCAGATCGGTCACGGTGGCGTACTTCATCGGCATCATGTCCGGGTCGCGCTTGGGCTGCGGCGTAGCCGGGCCCGACGCGCCCGAGCTGCCCATGTTCGGCTTCACCTCGGTAATGTTCGTTTCCGGCGCCGGATCCTCCATGTCCTTGGTGAGATCCTCCGACTCTTCGTCGTCCGCGCGCGGCTTCTTCTGGAAGGAGGAGGCAGCGGACGAAGCGGCCGGCGAACGGTAGCTCTTCCGCTTGCCACCCTTGCCGGCAGCCGGCGAGGGCGACCGTTTGCGCTTCGAGTTGACCACCTTGGGCGTTTTCTTTACCTTATCTTCCGAGCCGGCCCCACCGCCACCGCCGCCGGCCACGCTCGAGATCAAATCCTCGACGCCGAGCCGGTGCGGGTGCACCTTCTTGCGTCCCCCCTCGTCCACCTCGTAGTCCTCCTCCGACATCCACTCGTTGTACTCGTCCAGATCGATCACCCACGAGGCGGACACGCGCCAGCGCTCGGCCGGCGACGGTGGACTCTCCGGGATGTTGTCGGGCAGGTCGAACGAATTCGGCACCCAAGTGTCGTACGACTCCGGGAAGTAGTACCAGTGGATCATCACGTGCTTATCGCGCCGGAACGTGGGCCGCGCGTAATCCTCCGGCAGCGGATCAATCACCGGATAGATGATGTGCGTGGCCTCCTCCTCATCGGCCGTTATTTCGCCCTGATGGTTCGTCACGATGTCGGTGATTTTGTTCGCCGTCGCACGGTCCACCTCCGGGCGGATGTACACGATCGGCAGGCGCATGCATTCCGCCTCGATCAGTGCCGTCTCGATGTCCAGTACCATCTGCCCGATCGGGTCCTTGCGCATCGGGTTTTTGTTGACGGTGAAATCGAACTTGCGCCAGCGCTGCTCCGCCTTGTAGCGGTACATAGTGGAAAGTATGTGGCAGAGGGCACCGCCCGGTTTGAAATCCATGAAGCATCGTATCTACGGAAGCGGAAAGAGTGAACGAGATAGAAGGTCACCATGCTGTGTTGTTTGTAAGTGAAACAAGCATCTAAAAACGGTCCACTCCACTTACCGGTAAACGCGTTGTTGGTGGATCTTGAGAGTTTTTCCCAAGCTTCGCTTCCTGATACTGAATGAATTGTATAATTAAATGGGCCAAAGATTCCTTTGTCGGTGGATCTGGTGCAAGAAACTAATATAAATGGAAAAGCATTATTAATTATTAAAAACCATCCTTAATCACAAACTATCATTAATAATTATTAAAAACATTTCAACAAAAACAACAACAACACTGTACTGAACCGCAAGGGTTTGAATGTTTGCGATGCTAAGGGTTTACTGCCCCTTGACAGCTTGTGTTACCCAAGCCTGCTGCGAACCCGGTATTCTTGCCCCTTCCACCTACCTCCACCTACATCCCTCCACAAACTAACGACCCTTTTTGCAATGAAATATCGCCCGTTTTGCACTTTGCTGCCACATTTTTCTGCTCCCATCGAATGAATCGCTCCCTTGGCACGCCGCATTAACCAAGCACAACAGTAGCAACACAGGCGCAAAAGCGCAAATTACTTGCCACAACTGCAGCACCCGCGCGCCGTACATTTTCAACACACAAAATGGCTCACCTCACTGGACACAATACACAGCGAACAAAAAAAACTCTTACCTTCTTGAAGTGTTTCTGCAACCACAGCCGCACCGTTTCGAAGTTCTGCAGTGTTTCCGGTGCAGTGAAGAATTCGGCATTAGGATTTCCATCCTTTTTCGGCCCCAGAGACACCATTTCCATGGGGTTTTCCAGCGACTGGGTCAGTACGCTGTTTACTACGTTGATGATGATGGGGACCGCTTCTTTGCTGCACCCTACCCTGCACGACGATGACGCTCGTAGCTGACGAACACTGCACGACGATTATTAGCGAATGGTAATATGCCCGCCCCGCGCACAATCACTTTTTATCGGACGTCTGATAACGCACGCGATACAAAAACATGTAAAAATTCTGCACAACAACACGATTGAACTAGAAATTGTTCGCTTTTCCTGCGGACAGAGGCGTTTTTCTTCGAGGTTTTTTGCCCATTCGTTTCGATGTTCGCGATGAAAGCTGACAGGACGCCAAAATTTTAGTGCAGTGGAACGAATGTCGACATTGTCTGACAGCCCTGACGCTGGATGGGCTGTGGAAAATAAAAATAGAGAGTGTACGACCCAATATGCACCAAGCAGTACGAGCAACAGCAGGTAAATAATAACTCACATAAATTACGTTCGTAATGTTCGTTTCTAAAAAAGGAAAAAAAAATCGTCAATAAAATGAAAGTCGACAAATATTGTAGTTGAAATATTTCAAGTCGATGAAGGATGAAATATTTCCACACGTGCAATATTTCACCACTTTTTAAAGGAACGTGTGAAAGTTCCGTTACCGAATAGTATCACAAACGACTCTCGAGTGAAGTGCTGTGAATCGGAAAAATTAGAGCCCCGTTCAAAGGTGAAAAGGATAGTTCAATATTAGAATTACGCAAAGACGGCGCCAAAACTGCACCCCGAACCGTGCCAACACAACCCAGCTAAAAGCAATGCATGCAAGCAAACAAACACAACGCACCAAAACAACTTTTCTTCAACATTTGTGTATTTGGAAGTTTTTTTTTGTGTCACTTGCACCTGGCCTCTCGACTTTAACTACTAACACAAACCTTTTCTTTCCATTTTTGTTTTGGGGTAAAAATATGTTATTTTGTTGGACTTTTTTTCCTCAAATTGTCACTACTAGAGCCACAACACTCCGTAACATAAAGAGGAGAGTGTGCTGCTGCGCGGCTTCTGCGTTGGAATTCTATGCTTCAATGCTATCATTTGTTTATACCCTCTTTCTTTCCCTCTCTTTCTTTTTTTTATCAGTTAGCGAGTGCGCATTTTGTTGTATATCAAATGTTTACATTTCTCAGGTCGCCCTACAGGCATTTTAACATTGTTTGTTTGTTTGTTTGTTTGTTGTTTTATCATATTTTCTTCTTCTAATTTACCATTTAATTTGTGTGATCATTTTGTCATTTCATTTCCACTATTATTATGTATATAATGCATCTCTCACTTGCTCGTTCATGTTTGTTTGTTTGTTTGTTTGTTTGTGTGTCTGTGTATACAACATTCCAGTTTGTTTGTCTGTTTGTTTGCATCGTGAGTTAGAGAAGAGGAAAACTTTAGAAATTCGTTCGTTTTTGTTTATGTTAGCACATCATCATCATCATCATCATCATCAGAGCATTGTCGCCCGTTTGTTGTGTCTCTATGTGTATGGGTGTGCGTGTGTGGCCACGGTGGCTTCCATCAAACCTACATTTCTAACACACAACATATACCCCCCATCCGCCCCCACCCCGTCCACACATTGCGTGGAACGAGTAGAGAAGAGTATAATTGTAAATGTGATTTTCCTAATTTTTCCGAACGTTGCTTAATGTATGGGATAGGGGATAGGAGGATGGGGCGTGAATGATGGGATTAGGAGAATGATGATGTAGACTTGTGCTGGGTGCTGGGAGTGTTTGTTTGGCTAATATGCGATTTTGCCCCCCGCACCACACACATTCTCGTTCAACAAATGTACCATCGTATTATCGTATATGTTCAACCGCTCTGGCCCATGCTCTGTCGCTAGATAGTAATTATGCTTTCTACTATAAATCAATCATATACAATATGATAATTCTTTTCACAATGCAGCTTCATTTTGTGGTGTGTCCTTCTTATATCCTAATTGCACAACTACTGAAGGGGGGGTTTGCTATTAGCTCACTCGTTTACTAGAATTACTTTTGCTGTGTGGTTTGTTTCCGCATCGCATCTTTCCGCTAACAGCTAATGGCGGTTTACCTCTACACACAGACACACACTTTACACATATCATTCATTATCCTGTATTTTTTCTTCTTGATGTGTCAATAATGCATACTACACAATGCAGGGGCACACAATCACGCGCATTTGTGTTTGTTGCTGCTCCCCCTTTTTCAGCCTGTTTCCTTTTTTTCCACCAATACATTCACGCTTTGCAATTTCAATTGCTTCCGTGGCTTTACTTTATCTCAATTGAATTTAAAAACAGAACAGATAAAACAAACGTGCAGTTCCTCTTGCCACCGGCCACTTCTTTCGCTCATAACAAGCCTTTGTCTATCTGTGTCCTGTGTGGTTTTATCAGCTTAATTTCTCTTCTATCGATCTTACGCTACTAATTAAAAAGAAACAAACGTGCAACACAGCAGTGCACGCGTCGTGTTGTGTGTGTTTATCAATAAACCCGGAGAGAGAAAAACACATGTTCCATTTTCCTCCGTATGGCCCACCAAAAAGCGTGTCGGATTGGGTTTGTGTGTGCGGGTGCGTGTGTGTGTGTTTTTATCTTTAAGATTATATCTTTATGTTTGCACTTTTATGTAAAAACGAGAGCGCATTCTAACTGAGGGTAGGGAGCCATTTCCGACACGAACAATCCAACTGTTGTCAATATTAAGCAAAATGGTTTGAAGGTAAAGAGACAACTAAAGAGTAGCAACACAAAAGAGAACAGAGAAAAAAGGAACAAAGGATTAACAAGTCAAATGCGCAATGCGAAACTAATACGAAAAAGTATAACCAGAACCAGAAGGTATCGATAAAATCGATCAAATTTGGATGGAATAATTTAGTTCATTATGTAAACAAATACGTTTGTACTCTTTCTGTATGATTGGTTTGATGAAACCCGAAAAGTAATAAATCATAGAAATGTAACTTACAAAAACAAGCATTTCTCCTTCCTCTGGTCGCTTTTCACGCCCTCTATACAGCGTTTCCTGCTTATCTTACTTGTTTTCTTCTTACAGTGCCTGGTATCAATTCATCAAAGGCAAAATACCTCGGTTACAAAAGTGCACACACGTACGCCATTTCCTCTAATTTCATTATCAAAAACACACACACACACACACAGGACGAACTAACGGAAAAGCTGCGCTCCATATATTTACTATATTTCAGCAAATTTCACTACGATCAGTATATTTGTTGTACTTTTGCTTGTTAAACACCCACAAACAAACAATGTGTGATATACCAATTGTGTGAAAACAATGGAAACAATAATGGCGGGCACTTTTTTATAGGGTTGTTCTGTTTCTGTCATCCAATTCATTAATACAAATACCACATACTTTTGTTGCTGTTTCTAATCAAGTTCATTCCATGGAGGGGGGAAAAGACGCTAAAAGGGATCCAAACACACACAAACACTCACACACATCACATGTGTTCCCGTGATGTCCAGTATATACAAACACGCGACCACGTTCACCCTCTTTCGGTTGCTGTTAGCAACCAGATGTGTCGTGCACGCTTGCACTGATATCATATATTGCTCCATAGCCCTCTCTATGCATATCTCTTTCGTTTCTATCTTCCCCGACATCTTTTTCTTCCTAACTTAAGATAATAATCGGGAGAAAATAACTTCTTTTTATAGAACGCGTTTGCTCTTTCTCTATACCTTTTTGATAGGGATTTACTAAAACTAAAATCACCGGATAGATCCTCCCGCGCGCTGGCTTGGCTGGCTGTCTTCCCCGTCTACACGAAAAGTGTGTACGTGGTTTACGACGATTTGTGAGTACTTTCGTTCCATTCCTTTGCTTTCATTCAATTGAACGGCTTGCTTCAAGTTACTCGTAATCAATTATAGAAACATGATTGCTACTTGTCATTTTGGATGATATACTTTCTTTTATGTACAGCATAGCATATTGTTGCAATTGTTTTCTATAATCTGCTTTACACATCTACTACATCACATTCGGTGTGGCGTTACACACACACGCAAACAACTTCTTCACAGAACGTAAATTTACACAATTAACATCATCATCATCATCATCACGATCTTGCTGCTTGCTTTGTACACTTTTGCCCACCGCGCACTGAGAACAATCACACATCAAGTGCGATTGTTGCTGCCGGCTGCGGCGTCGTAAGCATAGACTATAAAGAATAAACGAAAACAATAAACCGGAGTCCTCTCTAAACAAACAAGAGCTAATAAGGAATCTGCTTGTTCCACGAAACTGTCCCTGCAAGGGAGCAGTGCCTACGAACAGACACATTCGGTTGCAACATCTTGCGTGCGTGCGCTTTACTTCTCTCTTTACACATCAATCTGCAGCTCTTAGTCAAGGATACAAATAAGAAACGACGTACTTAAGAAGCTCCCTAACATAAAGCTATTGTATGCGTGTGTGCGAATGTGTGTTTTGTAGATGATTTGTTTGCAGTACGTAAAACAGAGGAAGAAGAAGAACAAAAAATAGCGATAAATGTTTGCTTCCGCTCCAGTCGTATGTAACTGCGATCTGTCGTACGTATGATGAGGTCCTATGCTGTATAACGCAACTATATAGCAGGAGGAATGGCGACACTATTATTGCTGTAAGGATGATTATATTAATTGGGGGCTATTGTAGAGCGTTATGGTATTGGCATTGATTGCGGGAAAAAGAGTGTTATTGTTTTTGTATATAGTTAAGAAGAAGTTTGCTACTCGGATATGAAGTTTTACTTCATCGTTTGCGATATAAATCGTTTTTTTCTCTCGTTTCTTAAAGTTCGTAACCAACCAACCAACTTGCTTGCTGCTTTTGCTATAATATAACTCTGGCAATTCATTAATCGCTAAACGGAAGAACATTTTTGTCCGCGCTCAAACCTTTGCTTTGCCGTTTGGAAAGTGAAGGTTGTATGCGCAAGAACACGAAACAAAACGCAAATGTGTGGTGAGCGCGCTGGCATCTCTTTACACACAATATTACTTCGTTCACTTTTAGCAGCTTAAATTTTTACCACCTACCACTATCACCTTTCTCTTGTTATTCTCTCTCTATTCCTTCGCTTCCCCTCGCTTTGTTGTATCATTCCCGCTAATTTGTAATTGATGATTTGTATTTTGATGATATCGTGTATTCGTGTTTACTATTTGTCATCCCATTCGTAACGCGAGGAAACCAGCTCGTCAGCTATTTTTCTGGGCTCTTACCTTTAACTGTTAAACTGTTAAAGCCTATCGTCCGACACACTATCGAGTAGAGTTAGTTGATGCTGTGCTCCTGTTGCTGCTGTTGATGGTGAAGCTGTGTCTGTTGAGTATGCTGCTGCTGCTGCTGCTGATGCAACAACGAATGTTGCTGGTTGCTATCGGACTGACCTAAAACACCACCGAAAGGAGGGAAAGCACGTTTTCGTGGGTAAAACTGTTGCCGTCTCGTGCGGTAACGTCACACAGGCTGGTCGAACTTACCACCGCTAATTTCGGTCGGAGTGATCGGACCAGCGGACTGTGGCGTAAAACCTGGCTGCTGGGCCATCGATTTCTGGCGCACTTCGCGTATTTTCAGCTGCAGGCTCTGCTTGTTCGGAAATATGTCGCTGTGTGCCAACTGTGGGGTGGAAAAACGGACACATAAAAACCGTATCGAGAATATTAGAGGCTAGACAGAGCGCGGAGGCGCGGCCCAACCAAAGCCCAACCCGAAAGCAAGCGAGATAACGCACCTGAAAGCTGTTGGTGGCGTGCGTTGACGGAAACATTCCGTGCTCGTTGAACAGCTGCACCACCAGGTTGCGCCGCTGCTCGAGTATCTTCCGGTGACCCTTTTCTTCCGCCGAATTGACCGACCGTTGCGACGGCGTTTTGGGCGTTCGGGGCGAACGATCGTCAGCACCGGGACCGCCGCCCATTCCGGCGCCAGTTCCCACCGCTCCCCGGCCCATTTCTGCCGACATTTCTGAAAGTGAAACGTGTAGTAAAGGGGCTCTTTCAGTGGATGCCAATTGGAAGGAGGGAGAGCTCAGTTGATTCAGTACAGTACCTTTGTACTGTTCCATGTTGAAATCCGGTCCGAAGAATCGATTCCCGATCACGTACGAGCTGGACGGGGTGGCAGTACTGGACAGCGGAGGCGCACTGCCATCCGAATGCAGATTGTTATGCTGATCTTCATCCGGCACCACTGTAAGCGAAAGCAGAGTTTTTTTACTTGATGCAACTGGCGCTGGGTGTAATAATACTTACGCGTTTTGTGAGTCGTGGTTTGCTTTTTACGATAGTTTTGCGTGAACACACGTGGTGACGACGCCATAATGGCACTGGGTGAGTGACAATCTTCCGGCTTGAACTGGGGTAGTGTTTTAAACTTTTTCTCAAAGTCAACCTGTCGCAGAACGCTGAGTAAAGCAAGACAATTGGAATGGTTCGGGGTCAGTCACTGAAAACAAACGCTCACGCATACCGTCAGCCAGAGCGCTGTGCAATACAACTTACTTATCCATATCATCGGGCTTCGCCTTGCGAAAGAAGGCTTTCTTAGCGGTGGACGGCGAGATCTGGCTGTGGTAGTCCTCCATGGAGGCGGACGTCGGTGTCGGCAGGGCGGACGGCATCGAGGCGTGCTGATGGTGTTGATGATGCGCGTGGTGGCTGTTTTGTTCGTTCGACGTGTTCGCCGTATCATCACCACCGTCATCCTCCATCGGTGTCTGCTGCTGCTGCTGCTGCTGTTGCTGGGTGATACTACCATTGTTGCTACCCGCCGATTGCTGCTGCTCCGATTGCAACATACCACTGTTACTGTTGCTGTTGCTGTTGCAGCCGCCGCTGCTCATCTGACGCCGCTGTAACGGAGCGCGACCTAGTTGCGCCGGCGTCGGTGCCAGAATGAACTGTTTGCTCTCTGCAGCAGCTGCTGCATCCGCTGTGCCACCATCGCCGCCCTCGCCGTAATCTTCTTCCATGTCCTCCTCCTCATTGGAAGCGTCCCGTTCGTTACCACTGCTACCACCGGAGGGCACAGTAGAGCCACCACCACCACCACTGTTGCTGTTACTACCGTACACCGATCCGGCAGTGTTGGATGTGGGCGTTACCGGTAGCAAGTGTTTCGCGCCGGGCGATTCCGGCGGTTCCTGCTTGATCGTGGCGTACTGCTGCTGCGGATGGTGATGCGGCGACTGCTGAATCTGTGCCGGGTAGCCCTGTGTTGTGGAGATGAGAAGATTCGGTATCTTGCCTTGGATCAAATATTGTACGGGAATGGACGCGTTTATCGTAGTAGTAGTACCACCACCACCACCAATGCCACCACCACTGTCAGCGTTGGTAGCCCCAATACCATTCGGCACGATTGCGCCCGTTGCCGACTGCGTTTTGATTAGCACACTCGACGACGACGACGCCGACGACGCCGAGGACGACGACGACCAAGAAGAAGAAGAATGTGATGTGGTGGTGAAGGTGTTGGAACATGATGAAGAGGTGGATGATGAAGTAGGTGGTGTTACTGTTGTCGGAAGGATGTTGGTTAGTTTCACGTGAGCCACCGTCGGCGGCTGGATGGTTCCGTTGCTGCCGGCTGGCCGCAATGCGCCAGTGATAGTAGTAGCGGATGCGGAACAGGATGGCGACGGTGTTAGTGCAAATGCGACGGTGGTGGTAGACGAAGAGGAAGGGGATGCGGAGGAGGACGAGGGGGAGGGGACGGCGGCAAAGATAGTGTTGCCCTGGGCCGGTTTAATGGTCGCCGTGGCAAGATTCGCGAACGAAATCTTAGAGCGATCGGTCAGCGTAAACTGTTGGTGATCGGGAAGGACTAGGGCAAACTGGAATTGAGAGAAGTAAGTAAGTATGTGTAAGTTGGAAGAACCGTTAGTCACAGGAGGCTAGGCTAGTAGTACAACCAAAAAGCGAAAAAAAAAAACAATACTTTAAAGGAGCTTGAGAGACTGTGTGGAGAAAGGCTCAACGGAGCCAAAAAAGAAAGAAGAGCAATCAAGCGGTAGCAATTCGCACGCACCATTACTTAACAAACTACTTAACAAACGGTATACTGCAGCATCGAGAAGCAGCGAGCAGGTTGAAATCAGAAGAATCGAAACGGGGCAAAATGTGAATTAACTATTTCGACAACGTAAAAAGGACACGGTGCTTTTGAACAGTGAATTAATAGAGAAAGCTACAGGGAGCCCCCCTTTCAACAGCGCTCCACTAAAAGCTACGCAAGAAACTCCAAAATAAAAGGACTAAATATCTAAGCATCATCCACACGAGGAGCGTCTATGTGTGTATGTGTGTGTAGTGCGTGCTTCGGAAGCGCACATTGCATGCGGTAAAAGGTACTACGTAGCTACAGAGATAATCATTTTTGAGGAGAGAAATTGTGCCTTCGGGTATACCTAAGAAAAAATCTAAAACATTCCAGAGGGGGAGAAGGCAGGAGAAACAGGAATTGGGTGGTTTAAACTACGACTACGAGGGCGGAGGAGGCTCGACGCGCGAAATGATGGTTGACTGTTTGTTGTTTGCCAAATAATGCGACAATCCAGCGATAAAACACATCGTCCAACAGAGCCAGTGTTGATTTTGAATCATTTTGAGAGGTGTGTGGGGCATCTTGGGAAGTTTTTTTTTGAGCAACGGAGGGAATTCAGTAGAGGTTGATGGCAAATGGATCGGCTGGAATAGGGATTTGGTGGCACGTGAGGAAAAAGGAGGAGTCGAATCGTGGGTTTGCAGATGAGATGAGATGAATGAAACTATGATGCAGTGTGGTGATAGCAATAAATCTAGTGTCAACTCTACTGAAAAATGATTTACTAGCGAGAAAAATCCAATTGAAGCCAGCTGAGCTGGTAAAGGAGAGCCAGCTAGCCAGCCAGAAGCTTCCTACTGTATAAATAACAAGCGCACGGGAAAATACACTGCTGCCTGCTTACCTGTGGACACAGCATCAGCTTCTGCCGGCCCGGTAGACGCTGGTTGGCGGCGGATGCAAGGATGGTTGTCGTGGTGCTGCTGCTGCTGCTCGCCGCTGGCAGTACCGTCGTCAGGTCGGTGGCACTGTTCGCGTTGGTGGTGACGGTGTTTGTCAGTACACCACCACCGCCGCCGCCGCTGCCCGTGCTGATGGTGGACAGCATCGAGAACCCGCCAGTAGCGCCCACGCCCTGGTGCTGGTGCTGCTGCTGATGGTGCTGCTGCAGCGGATGTAACGATGCAACCGAGGACATCGTCAGCGATGTGGGCAGTGCAGCAACGGACGACGGTGCGGAGGATGATGCCACCGGTAGAACTGTTGAAGTTGTTGGATTGATCATTATAATCGTCTGTTTCGTGTTGCTGCTGTTGTTCATGATGGTTGAATTGTTTGTGGGGACAGTAGAAGTGGTAGTGGTGGTGGAAGTGGTGGCAATGATGTTGATGTAGGACGGGTCGGAGTTGCTGGACTGTGGAGCACGATGATCGGTGGAGGGGAAGGTGGAGGAGGAAGAGGTAGCAGTGGTGATGCCTTTTTTGCTTATGGTATATGTTAACAATTTTGCAGCACTGTTAGTAGTGCTGGATGGTTCAATGGTAGTCGCACAGGTGGTGACAGTAGTAGTAGAAGTAGTAGAGGAGGTGGTAGTGAAGGAAGTATGATCAGGCACAACGATACAATTAGTCACATTGAGGGAAGAGCTGATGGGGATGCTAGTGGTACAGATATTCCCATTGACTACACTACCGCTATTACACGAGGATGGGAGGGAGGGGGTGGAAGAGAAGGGCATAGTTGAGGTGTTTGTGATTGAACTGATGAGATTAGTGATTGTCGCAGTGCCTCCACCAGCTGTTAGTAGTAGCTTTTTGGAGTTATCTCTGTTGTTCGCTGCCGCTATTAGCTCTGTGTTGTTGGTGTTAGTTTCGTTATGGGGCTGTTGTTGTTGATGCTGATGCTGTGCTGCCGTTGTGCAAGAACCATGCAGCAGAAGTTCGTTCAGCGATGCTTGAGATAATACGATAATGCTTCCACTCGGTAACGCCGTACTGCTGAGCGTGTTGCTGCCAGCGGTAGAAGCGGATGCTAACATCAATCCATTCGTGGCTAGCGGCATCACTGTCGAAGATGCACCGTTAAACGGAACGGTCGTGAAGGTCGATCCCTGGTGTTTCACTTGCGCTGGACGTTCGACCAGAATCGTTTCGTACACGACCGAAGGCTGCAAACCGGTGGCCGGTTCATCGGCATCCGAACGGGGCTGCTTTGGTGGTTGGTGTGTGGTTGTGTTTGCCATTTTCGCAATCATTGACATCGGTGGCTGGACAGGGCGTAGAATGGCACTGCCACCACCGCTGGACGTGTTGATGATAAAGGCGGTGGTAGGAGGGGTGGTGGCGGCACTACCACCACCACTACCTCCCTGCGCAGGCGTTCCCGCGGCGTTCATCAACGCTGTCCCATTGCTGCTGGTGGACGTCGCTGGCGGGGGCGGGCCCGCTGCACATGCATTTGCTGTCACATTTACAACATTCACAACATTCAACGTTTTTTTCGCGGCATGAGCGATGGTGTTTGTGGTGATGGTGGTAGATGAAGAAGAGATCTTATCGCTATGTACAACATCAATCGGACAGGAAGGCTTAACGGTAGCGGAATTTGTAGTAGAGTTAGTGATAGTAGTAGTGGTGGTGGTGGTGGTACTAGTAGCGATACTATTAGTAATGGCATTCATGATGACAACATCGGAAGTAGAAGAGCGATTAGCTGTATTATTTATGCAATGTGTCGTGGATGATGAAAGCTGATGGTTAGAATGGTGAACAACATCTAGATGAGAAGAAGTTGGATGATCATTGCTTTCGGTAGTGGTATCTGTACGGCTCAGTTTGTGATGATGATTAGTAGGTTCGTTAGCACTAGCGGTGTTAGTGGTAATAGTAGTAGTACAAGTAGTAGTACTGGTAGCAGTGTTCACAACATCCATGATTAGTTTACCTTGCTTCATGCTCATCACTATTGCGTTAGTACTAGGCTTATGGTTTGCATTGCTACTGGCGGTCGCATGGCTACCGTTAACGTTCGAGATCGTGTAACAAATGGTGGGATTAAACTCTAACAGCGATTTACATTTGGTGCTGCTGTTGCTGAGGCTACTTGCCCCACCCTCCGAGGAGCAGCTGCTGCTCGGCGGTGTAACGGTCAACGTTGAGTTTGCGGCCGCCGCGCCCGACAATGGCTCTGCCACACTGCTGCTGCTGCTGCTGCTGCTGCTAACGGCCAGTAGAAATTTGTGCTGCTGCTGCTGATCGTTCCCACCGTGGTACAGCGAGTTTGGCTGCTGCTGCTGCTGCTGCAGATGTTGTTCCTTTATGGCAGCGGATGAGAAGTTGAAGATGGTATCGACATTGCTACGGGTGGTACCGCCGTTGCTGCTGCTGGTGGTTAGATTTTCTGCCGGTTCCATCTTAATTGTGGACGCCGTCGGCGTTGATGGCGCTGGCGAGAGCAAATACGATGGATGATCCTGCTTGCCCAGGGTTTTCGGACTTTGTGGCATCGTTTTAAATGCTCCTCCTAAAAGATGAACATGAGGAATAGTGAATTCATTCCAGCGCCGCCTACCTACGTTCTCCATATCACACTAGAGCTTACCTGTTGGCTGGAATGGTGAAACACCAACCGGGTTCTTCGGACTGCTGTACGCGTACCCGATCGGATGGTGGTGGTGATGGTGAGGATGCGAGTGATGATGCTGGTACATGGTACCGCCCTGTCCGCTGGCCCCATTTCCAGCAGTTACGCTGTTGTTGCCACCACTGCTGCCATTGCTATCTGCACCGGAACCAGCGGTGTTACTTCCGCCAGTAGTAGTAGCAGTAGCAGTAGTAGTAGTAGTAGCAGTAGTAGTACTGTTGCCGATCGCACCCGCTTTGATTGGTTTCGGTTTGCACGTCAGTAACGATGTGGAAGAGGCGTCGAGCGAGGCGGAATTGGGCCCACCGGGTGTTGTTGGTGGTTGGCCACCATTGTTGCTGCCTGCCGTCGTCAGTGTTTTTATGGAGTAATCTGTCGCTACATCCCCATTGCTGCCGTGATGGTAGTCGTTTGAAACCGTCGATTGTGAAACCTGTAAACAAATTGAAAACAAAGTCGATGTAGCAGTGTTATAGAAAACTCTGGAAACATGGCTGATAAGCTATACACAAATAGAGACCATCTCACGCCAAAAATGCCCGCAAACAGAAAGGAGAGAACAACTTAAAAGGAAACACAACACGCCCCATCGATTATGATTGATCGTACCTTGGTGGAAGAACTAGCAGTAAATTGAGACGAGCTCATCTCCCCATGGTTTTGTTTGCCCTTGGCGTTGCCGGAGATGTCTTCCACATCCGAGTCGCTTACCTTTTCGGCACATTTCAGATCGAGCTCCGCCACATCGTTCGATGATTGCGCGGACGGTGGTGCCTTTCGCGGTACCGACTCGTCGTCCGCGATCGTCATCGGCTGATCGTCTTCAGCAGCATCACCCCCCTCGTCCATCTGCTCATCGGTAATGGATATATCCATCCGTTCGTCGTTCTTTTCCCGTCCCTCCGGCTCGGCGTACCGTTGGTGGGACGGCGAGGAGGAGCGGCTTGCCGCATCGACAACCATCGGTTCCGGATTATGTTGGCTGCCAGTGTTGCACGAAGCCACGGATCCGTGGTTGGCCGTCGTTGTCGGTGGTAGCATCATCATCACACCGGACGCTGGTTCGGGTGTTTCGTCAATTGTGTTGTACGGTGCAACGGTCAGTGGAATGATATCGTTCGCCTGGCTTCCGTTGCCGCCTCCGGTCGACGTTCCTCCCCCAACGGAAGGCATTGCCACGTCGGACGGCGTTTTGGGGCTTCGTTCGTCGAACGAATCGTTCCCGTCGAACGAATCCATGCGGCCCCGGCCACTGTTACCTCCCGCTGATGCTAACCCGCCCGGCCCACTGCCGGACGCAGGCACGCCGCCACCAACCATCCCCTCCTTCGCTGAGGAGGATGATTTTCGGCGATCTTTCGAGCACCACTTCCACTCCGGATGTGCCTTAAAGTGTGCCTCCTTCACCTCGCTCGCCAGCTCGTGGTATTTGGTTTTCTCTTCCGGCTTCAGTGCGTACCACCATTCGCCCAGGATCTTGCTCACCGTTCGGTTGTCCTGGTTCGGATGCTTCTGGTGGACCAGCGCCCGGTGGCGCTTGGAGAAAATCATGAACGCGTTCATCGGGCGCCGTATTTTAGCGTCCTTCTTGTTGCTCAGCGGACTCTGCGGTTCCTTCGGCGTACCGCTGCCACTTCCGCCACCACCGGCACCGCCGCTGCTGCCACCGTTCGCTGCAGCGGCGGCGGCCTGCAGCGCTGCACTGCACGATTGCGTTCGTCGCTTTGCGATCGATTCGGCACTCTCGGCCGAACTTGTCTTACTGTTCGTGACCGTGACCGGCGCTTCTATGTCCATGCCGCGCAACAGTTGATGGCTTCCGGCACCACCTCCACCACTACCATTATTACCGTTACCGGCCGCATACCGGTTACTTGTCTGCTCTCCTACTCCACCTTGTGCGGTAGAGTTTTTCGTGCTGGGTGCTGCTGTTTTCACGGGCTCTGCTTCAAAGACATCATCGTCTCCCTGGTCGTCGTCGTCGATCGAAACCATCTCCTCCCCGGCGGCTGGCTGAGGAGGCGGTGGCGTAGGCGAGTACACCTTCGACGGCACGATGACCATCGAGGATGCGCCCGCCGACGACGGCTTGGCTGTCGTTGCGGAGGAGCTTCCAATCGGCGATGGTTGCTGCGAGGCAACCGCCGCCGTCGTTGCCGCTGATGATGGTGGGCCAGCAGCAGTGTTTGCTGCGGCAGCAGCTGGTCCGTAGGCCTGCGAGTGCGCCATGTGCGCGTAGTGGTGGTGTTGATGATGTGGATGGAGGTTGCTCTTGGCGATCGCCGACGGACTGTTTATGATCGGAAGCAATGCATGCCATTGATAGGTGGAACCCGTGCTAATGCCGTTTTTTGGCACGGTTAAGGATTGCTGATGTTGACTGGTTAATAACACTGTGTGCTGTTGTTGGGAGGTCGTCTGTGACAGTTGTTGCTGTTGCTGTTGCTGCTGTTGTTGTATGATCGTATGATGGTGGAGGGCGGCCGGCGACGCTGATTGCGCAACGTGCTGTGCCGGACCGGAGATCGGTTGCGATCGACTGGTCGTTACCAGCGCGTGAGGTTGCTCTTGCGGTTCCTGCTGTTGCTGCAGCTCTTGCTGTTGCTGATGTAGCTGCTGTTGATGTTGCGACGGCTGCTGGTGATGCTGCTGCTGCTGCTGTTGGTGTTGTGCAACGCCATTAGACGATACAGCTTCCACACTTACAGCCTGTTGTTGCTGTGAAGAAGCGTTAATCGTTTGTGCCGCTGATGAGCTACCTCCACCGCCTGCCACATGTACAGGATAGCTAGCGTAAATCGCCGACGGATGGGCCGAATGCTGGGAGTACAGGGGCGACATACGTATAACGCTGGTCGCGTGACCGGTCGGTGGTGGCGCAGCGCCGGCACCACTGACCGCCGGTTGCGTTGGCCGCAGCGACTCCGGTCGAATCAGCTGATGGTGATGGCCGCTGCCAGCAGGCCCGCTACTACCAACGATGCCGATACCGCCGCCAATGACGTGCGCTGGGCTCGGGCTCGGAGTATTCGTTTTGTACTTGTTGCTGCCGCCACTGCCGATACTGCCGTGCGGATCGTTGGACGGTGCCGGGCTGCCGATCGGCAGAAACAGGTTCTGCCGGTTGCCAATCATTACCGGCGATTGTGTGGCCAGCGGGGACGATCCGTGCCCAGTTGGCGAGGAGAACGAATTGCTCGGTGTCGCTGAGCGGGAACTGCTAAGTGATACTGTGTTGGAGAAAGAGAAAAAAAGAGGAACCATCAATGGAACCGCATGTTAGTTGGATGGTAGTAGTTCTCATGATAGAACAGTTCTCCTAATACAAAAAAGACTATTTTCCAATGGTAATGTGTATAATAATTGAAAACCTAACGGTAACAATCACTCCTTGACATATCAGTGTTTGATAAAACAAATAAACCTCACTCATACACATGCTCCCCATACACAGAGAACGAAGTCTGATTTAACAAGATGGCGATCGTTTCAGTGGATCGATGCTGGGGTATTTGGTATGAACGCAATGAAACAAAGAATTAACTGACTATCCTATTCTTATCCGATTGCCAGCGTAAAAAACCCGCCACGAAGAATTAAGATTGTGCAAGCAACACTTACGCAAACACTTAATGTACAGTTCGGCACCACTTTGCAGATCGTACATGTTCATGTTCATAAAGTTCATACTTTTCGAACTGAAACTTTCGCAACCAACAGTAGCAGCACAACCGCGCCTAAAGTGACTAATTTAAGCATACAACTTTTTTTAGAATTACGCCTTCACAACGACACAAAACGCCCGAAAGGAAGCTGGATGACTTTCACTTGAAAACTATTCCTGCCGGCGGGCGTACCGATTTGATTAAACTCTCCTTCTCTCTCGTGTGCTCCCGTGCTCAACGGGTGTGTAAATGCCAATAAAGTCCTTCTTGGAAATGTGCGCCCGTGCGCCTGCATGCGTCTACTAGTGGACGACCATTTACACACACACACACACACGCACAAAATCTCGAGCCCATTGTCCGTTTTGACTGATTGTTTATTCAACGATCAGCGTTCGTCCGACTGGCTGCGTGTGCGTGTGTGTTGGTGTTGCGCAAACGCCCAGTGCGAGAACGGATAGGCGCGCCTTGCGGACGGAAAGGCTACCACTTCATTCGCGTTATTCGTGCTCTTGGTTGTGTATATTGGTGGCGGATGTATTTTCCAGCGAAGGCGATTAATTACGATCACCTGAACTAATCACTGAACTTTTGAGAGTGCTTTTTTCTCCTCTTCTAAGAACGTGAATCTTGTGCAGTGAATGGAGTGGTTTATTTCAGTTCTGAAAAATGTGTTGAAATTGAATTTCGGTTGTAAATCACGCAGAACGAGGTATTTTCGCCAATCATCACCGCAGGGACACTGTTCTTCAATGATATGATGCTTTCCGTTCCAAGAAACTGCCCTGGTCAATTTCGAAGCAGTTTGTCAGGGATCGTCAAGTAAAACATTTGAACTCGGTTTGATTTTTTTTAGTATATTACAGGTGGTCCCCGAAATACGCGGGTGTCTATATTTGACAGTTCTCTGAGCAAAAATTGCATTGATTTGACACATCAATCGTTACAGGGTTTTCCAGGAGTTCTCATAGCTCTGAGACACTTTATTTACACCTTCTTGTGTGAAATGAACTTAATGTAATGGGAATTGGACACTATAACACTCTTGTTGGACAAATCAAATAGGAATTTACAAGGAGTCTATCGAAAAAGGGTGCCATAGTCCACTTTCCATCATATGAAGTTCACTTCCGATAAGAAAGAGTCAAGGCAGAGTCTATGAGAACCCCAGGAAAACCCTGTAAACGCAAAAAGATTCTTGAATTCATTCAAAAAAGAAAATGAAATAATTAATGTAGTGACTAAAGCCACTTACTTCAGCCAAAATTATTCATTATATTTTAACTATAAGCTACACAAGAAAATAATCAATAGAAAACCGCGAAATTCCACAAACGCGGTGTCTTTGCGTTAGGCATTTATAGCGTACATTGGGGACTACTACTTTTTTTCTTTTAGAATCCCATAAAAATATCCAAGTGCTGATACATTACACTGCTTGCCATGTGAGTTTCCTATAAGAACAACAGTATTCGCCGCTAGTTGGATGTTTTCCAACTGATTTCATATATTTGCTATTATCATTGGTATCTGACGCGGAAAACAGTATTTCAACTTACCCAGCATATTGGCCGCATCCGTTTCGTCCTGATCGAACCGTCCCGCCACACGGTAATGGGGTGAAGTTTCCGAATCTCTAGATGTTTCCTCATCTAGCTGTGTTTTGCTGCTCGATCGACTACTGTAAGGAACGAAACAGGAAAGAGTTGAGTATCAATTTTAACTCATCGCCAAACGACCCATAGAGCTCCTTTTTTCAAGCTTTCAACAGCAGCCATTACCTGTTGAAATGATTCGTCACCGAGCTGGTGGACGACCGGAGCGCATTGCTACCCTTCTGGCTGAGATGCCGCGAGCAGTAGCCTCGTCGTTGAGATTCCTTCGAACAGGTTTCGTTCGAGCACAGCCTGCGCCACTGCTTGCCGTTAAACTTCTTCCGTATGCCGGTGGGCGTGGAAACGACGTCGCCCTTCTTGAACCGGTGCGGTGTGGCCGCTTGAGATCTGGTGACATGACCGAGAATGACAACAATCGAATGAATTACAATACCTTCACTAAACACGTGACGTGACAACACCGCCACAACAAGTACCTTGGGGTTGCAGGTTGAGATCGAGGTGTACTTCGTTGGTCCAGTAAGCTTGAGGTACTTCCACGGCTTTGCATACTGCTTCGCTTGCTGCTACCTGAGTATTTTTCCGCTTCTGCAAGTGAAATAGTGAGTGGGAGGTGAACTATGTATGAGTTGGGGAAATCAAAAGCATAAAAACGACGTCGGTACCTCCTTCCATGGGAAAACTGCTGCGCACTTCGTCGTCACTCTCGTTGTCGTAACTGCGGTTCGCGATGCGCAGATCGTCCGGACTGAGCGTCCTTAATACTGAGCTGCTGGGAGGACCACCACCAGCGACACCACCACCCGACACTGATGCTGACGAAGCTCCACTGCCGATCGTGTTGCTGTTGCTGCTGCTGCTGTGGGCCGGCGCTGGAGACATCCCGACCTGCACCGGATGCGACACGTGATGCAGCGAATGAGAGCGCGCGTGAGCACCAGCACCAGCAGCAGTGGTGTAGTGTGCGGTATCCACCCCATCCCGTTCACGATGATCCGTAGCAGCGCCGCCGATCGTGAGCTGCACGGACTGGAATGGTGAGGTGGCAGCGCTGCGGTAATGGTGCTGTTGCTCTTCACCCGATCCTGCTCCTGCTGCTGGTAGAACGTGCTGCAATTGCAATGGCACATGGAGCTGCTGCTTTAGCTGCTGTTGATCGCTCGTTCCGGCTGCTGCTGCCGCTGCTGCTCCCAGCGATGGATCGTACCGTAGGCCGGCACTGGCCACACCACGACCCTGCGTTATGCTGATGCTGTTTTTGTACGGTGCCCCACTTGTGTAGATGATGGTGGCAGCGGTGCCGGCGGGCGGTTGCTGTCCTGCTGTTCCGGCACCACTGCCGTGTAGATGATGTTCGCTGTTGGTCGACGTTGCTAGGACGTAGCTTACTATGGCGGGTGGCTGCTGCTGCTGCTGTTGCAACTTTCCGGTGCTACTATCTCCTTCATGGGAACGATGATGATGATGATCGATTGTGTTACGCCGGCTCGGGCCACAATCTACTGCCGACACCGTGTGGCCACCGCTATAGCTGTCCAGCGCATCTTCCAGCTCGTCCCACCAGGGCGGTTTCAGAAGGCGCATATCAACCCGTTTCACTATTCGTAACTGTGCAAAAATGGATACATGAAAGGAATACAATTAGAACCATGTTCGGTAACGAAAATGTGTTTTGAGTGTACACCCCCGTACCTCCTGCTTGTCTGCGATCGAGCCGCCCGCAATCTGCACCGAAAACTGCTTCTTGTTGCCGTGCACTTCCTTCACAATGCCCTCGACAAACACGTCCCCCCCGTTGGACGTCACGGGATGCGGATGGACGCAGGTAGCCCTAACGCACACCCTCACACCCGGCTGCAGATCGGCCAGCGCCGGGCACACGTCGTCGATGATATCCTGCTGGCGGTGCACATCGTCCAGCACACCTTCGTACGTTTGATGGCTGCCTTCAGGCGCGTCGAACCCAATGACCACGGTCCCCGGGGCGGCCGTCGCCCGTATGCGACCCGAATCGTACACGTCTTTCCGGCGGGCCAGCACCCGATGGTTGATCCATTCGCTGAGGTCGATCAGTGGGGAAGCGGGTGCAACGGGGGCAGTGCTGTACTGCTGTTGTTGCTGCTGTCCGCTGGCCGCCGAAAGCTGAACTGGCTCCAGTTGAACGGTGGTGCTGGACGAGGACGATGGAGGAGGTGCCGGTGGGGACTGTTGGCGGAACTGCTGTTGTTGTTGCTGCTGCTGCTGCTGGGAATGGTGACCCGGCTGTTGATGTTGGTAGTGATGCTGCTGCGGCATGGAGAACGACGTCGGGCCCGAGTGGTGATGGACGGGCGACGGTGTCGATGTGGCATTCCCGCTGCTAACGGCCGATGGCGGCGTCGGGGAAGGTTTGTAGCTTCCCGGTGAGCTGTGAAATAGGGCGAACGAAGAACACATGAGATTAGCAATCGGGTAACACACCAAGGCGCACTAGAAAATTCTAATCGTATGGATAGCAGAGCCGGCAGTTGGAGCAGTTTGTTTTGTTTATGTATGAGATTGGGCCGGCCCGCTCGCTACTACGTCGGTGTTTGAGAAAACAGCGAGCAGACGATAAGTACCCCGCGGATCCATCCCGCTCAAGGCGTATAGTATTCAAATTAGCACGCCGAATGTTTTTAACGAAGGTCTGTACCGTAACGTTTGTATTCAGACAATCATCATTGCAAAAAAGGAACCGTCGAATCTGGAGCGGTAGGGAGTGAATCGCGAAAACTACGAATGCAATGAATGAGGCAAGTTTGTGAGGTTCTATTTGAACCATTTTCGTTTCCGTTACATGATAGTATTTTTTTACGACCAAATTCTATATTCTACTCGCTTGAGTTAGCAATTCCAATCGTGGTTTGGCGGTGCGCATACAACGTGCCAAGAAACGGGCATCGGAGAGAGATAGAGAGAGGTTCGCCGTCGATGTATGGAGCTTCCCTATTTAATGCAACACTTTTTTGCGCCGTCTGTCGCTTAAACTTACCCGTACGATGGCATCGTGTGCAGCTTCTTACTGCTCACGTAATACGCCTCCGGTGTGGCGGACGAAGGCTGCAATCGTAAAATTTGTTGCTGCTGCTGCTGCTGCTGATGGTGCCTTATTGTGGCAGGATCGACCGCAAGCAGTATCTGCCGATTGTGTCCGATCGCTGGATGCTGTTGCTGCTGCTGATGCAGCTGGCTAGATGATTCGATGGCACCGGGTGACGGTGACGCTGCCGTCGACGCGGTCGGCTGCGGCTGCAGCGTGATCGTGGAAATGGTATAGCTCTGAGATCGATTCATCGTGGCGATGGTGGACGAGGAGGAGGAGGAGGGAGAGGGGGAAGAGGTCGAGGTGGCACCGTTGTTGCTACTGCTACACTTATTAATGCTACTGGTACTGCTGTTAGTGCTACTGCTTATGCTACTACTGGCAGCGATCATCATGCCCGGACTCTGCCGCCCCGACGCAAGCTGCTGGTGCTGGTGAAGCTGATGCGGATAGAGCGACGAACGCTGCTGCTGCTGCATCTGGTGTGCCTTCCCACCGGCCGGTACCATCGTTAGCAGCGTTGCAGTGGTCGGGACGGAGGTGAGATTGATCATTGCGCCCGGACTGCCACGGTGGTGCTGGTGTGCGTTGTGTACCACCGTGGCACCGTTGCTTGCGGGTGAACCTGCTGGTTGCGGGCCCTGACCGGGACTGCTGCTTGGCTGCGACCGGTGGCTAACCGAGTTCATCACGATCCGCTCCCGACTGTCCACCGGCTCACGGTGCGATCGGTCCGAATGGTGCACAGGCGCATCATACGTGGAAATGCTGTTGCCTGTCCGTACGTCGGTGGCATGATGGTTGCCAGGGCTGTCACCTTCCCTACCAAAACTACCATTGGTAGCACCATAGTGATGGTGATGATGTTGCTGCTGATGATGGTACGCACCAAAGTTTCCGTTTTCCTCTGGCTCGCCGTTCTTAAATACCGCGATGTTTCCGGTAGAAGATGCGTGTGGCGATGCGACAGCAGACTGCTCGTACAGCACACCACGATTCCCGGCCTCTCTGTCATCCTCTCCTCCTCCTCCTCCTCCTCCTCCGGTGTCCATCGGCTGTGTTGTCGCTTGTTTCGCTCCGTTGGACCCGCCCGGAGGCGACAGTGCGGGCGTGGCGGCCGGTGGAACTGGCAGCGGGGGCGGCGGTACCGGCCGATGTGATTCCATTTCCTCCAGCTCGGCAAGATCGAACTTGCGCTTTTTCGGGTGCTGCCGTGGTGTCGCATTCTGGGTGACGGGTTTCTCGGACGCGGCCGACGACGCCGCTGCTACCGTCGTCGTTGTCCCGGAGGATGGACCGACCGTCGCTGCCGTTCCGGGACCGGTGCTAACGGCGACGACGGTCGTTGTCATGCTGGAGCTGTTGCTGTGGGCCACTGTGACACTAGCATTCACGGACTGTTGACGGTGCGATGGCGATGAGGACGACGATGATGCTGATGATGATGCTGGCGGCGGTTGTTTTTGCGGTATCATGCTTGCCCCAGCTGTGCAGGTTGGGCAGAACGGGCCGCATCAAGGCTTGGCACTTTCGCTCCTATGGCTAATGTTTGAATATATGCTATTTTCTGCTTTTTTTAAAATGCTGTTTTTGTGTTCGCTTCTCCTATCTTCTGGTGGCGCTACCTGTTTTCTTTAGGCGCTCGATTAGCTTTATGGCGACTTCTACACTACATGGACAACACTGCCATCCTTTTACCAGAGTCCGCCATTGTGAAAGCGATTATGATCACGGTGCAATTTTGTCGACGGTTCCGTGTACTGGATGTCAGTACTTTTCGTCTGTCTCGTTCTACGAATATCGTTTTTCGGAGTATATCAATGTTCCGAATTGTCTAAAAAGAAAAAGAAAAAAAAATATTAGAGTATGTGCATCAATCTACTACACCACAAACTGCTTTACAGAAACTATTTTTAATCAACTATAAAGAGAGTTCCCCATGGTTCAGTCGTGATCGACCGGAGTGTCAAAGCCGGATAGCAATAGAGAGAACTCAATGGGCGCCGGGAGAAATCGTACATTATGCGGTAGGCACACCGACAAACGAAACGCACTGGAATGCCAGTAGTGCCCCGGGGCTCAAGAGCCAGCGGCAATTAAAGCACCTCGAGGGCGGCGTCTTTCTAAGTGCGAGATTTTCACAACCAGACAGCATCGCGTATCGATCGAGCACTGGGGCGATGCGCGTTGCTACTTCCCACGACTGATTGTGGGCTGGAAATAGATTGCACCGAATGCAACAACTCGATAACGATTGTAGCGCGATAGTAGCGGCCACTTGTCCGGGAAATAAGCCGAACGGTTTTGCACACCGCAATGCGAGGAGGTTTTACTTTCGATTATCATTCGCCGTGGGTGGAGTGGCTGGGTGGAGTGTAAATGTAAATTCAAATCTCCTCCGCACAGCACGATCGCGCGCTAAACGATCGGCAGTGATTAGTGACATCCGCCGGTGTCGGAATATGATTGAGGGAGGCTTCGTGTGAGATATGCAAATAGGTGCGAGATTTTCACTGCCTATGCATTCATTGCGCGTCTTCAGGTTGTTGCCAACATTGCTAGCCCGGTTCCCCTCATGATCCGGGTCATTTGTGTGGAGGAAGGTGTGGAATACAATAGTAATTAGAAAAAAAACACATACACACAAGACGGCATTAATGGGTATAATGATGTGTAAAGGAGGAAGCTGATCGATGTTAACAGCCCATTCGAAAGGGGAATGGTAGTTAGTACTACAACATTTTACTGTGAATCAGTATTGTTTAGGCGAACCAAACGTCAATTGGGACTGAAAATAGTTGACTACTGATTAACTTCTGACGGGTTGCTTCAGTGTCACAGTAGAGGCGAAAGAACTCCGTTGGAGCCAAAGGCTCTCTAAACTATTACAACAACATTCAGTGTCACAGCCATAGCCACGTCGTGAGAAATGTATGTCGCAATGTGTTCTTGTAAAATCCCGAGACCAACTGATAAATGACTATGACCCAAGGGTACCTTCTCAAGTGAAGATTGATGGAAAACTCTCAGCTATCAAGAGTTACTGTTAAGAGAGCCTAAAGAGTTTTCTGCCAAATTTTACGGAATAGACTCGTTTGTATCCTGTTCAACCTGGCGCTAGGTAGGGCTATCCGTGACGCGAGGGTAAACCCTTCGGAAAACATCTTTAGTCATCCTAGATCTTGCTATATGCTGATGGTATAGGCCTCATTGGGATCAAGCACAAACAGCAGAGGACCATCAGCAATACTACTAAAAATCCCGATATGCATTGGGATGACGAAACGCACAGGTGAACGCACTTTTGAAGCCATGATTTCACTTATCACGGGTTATAGAACCGACGAAATCTTCTTAGCCGCGTTGAAGAGGAAGATGCTCAGAAGGACTTTCGGTCCCATATGTGTAGAGGGAGATTGGAGCAGGCACCACAACGAAAAGCTATGGGCTGATCATGTTATTATACACATCAAGACCTATACCTCAAAATCCATCTGAGTTGTCCACAACAACAGAGAGGTAAGGCAAGACACAGGGTCAAGACGGTCACCGTAAGGATCGGGAGAAATAGATTGGCGAAAGAAGGCACAGGATAATAAACGAAAGCCTCAAAATAGGCAAGCAAGTAGGACTAACTTAAAATGCTACATTGTCACCAGTTTTTTATTCTAAAAGGTTCGTACGTCAAGTTCAGGCTCTCTAAAATCTATTCTTGCTCACAGTACGTAAATCAAGAATGAGTAGAAAATCTCGATACATTACCAATCTGCTCCTTCATTGCACTCAAATATTTAAGCTTGTAGTCTCGTTTAGGGCACGTTTTGTCATCTTAACAATCATCTCCCTTCTTCTTCTATTTGGCGTAACGTCTTACGCGGACATGCCGGCCTATACCAGTCATTCGAGACTTAATTCATTACCACGTATAGCCAAATAGTCAATCCTTGCTACGGGGGGACGGTCCATTCTAGGATTGAACCCATGACGGGCATGTTATTGAGTCGTTCGAGTTGACGACTGTACCACGGGACCGCCCAGCAATCATCTCCCATGATCTCTTATGGAAGAAACCCTTCTACTTGTGTTCTATTTTTTGTTTCCTTCCCAAACTGTCTCGCCGTATGATATAAGAGAATCGTGTATGCTATGATAAGTGTTTGCAAACATATTTTTGTTGCTAACACCGACACCGGATAAGTAAGTAAGTAACACTGACATCAATAGCATAAGTTTGCCGATTGAAATCTTGTCACGAAAGACAATGTTCGTCGCTGGCGTGATAATGAGAGGAATTTCCCCCTTTCTAATTGAACAAAAATGACGCCTGGATGAAATTTTTAGGAGCCAAGTGGAGTGGTTTTTAACAATGGGTGTATATTACAAATGTTGTCCAACATAGCTTTCGCTTGGCACAGCCTAGGTTCACGACCGTTCTATCGATGCACGGGAGGATATTACATTTTAATATCCCTTCACTCCCCTGGGTGTTTGTGTGTGTGGGAAGATCGTTAAAAGCAATCGAGCTTCTTTACTCCTTCCACGAAAGTTCCTCCTTGGGTGGTGGATACGTTCGACTCCACACAACAACATACATCGCCAAAGTGTTGGGTATTATAACAAAAAGCTAAATACTCTATTTATGGCCGGGAAGCACAAGCATCCGAACGCAATCGAAAAAGGATTTATCGCAAAATCCTCCCTCCCCTAAAGAGGTAGAAGGCACTACTGCAGGGGATCAAACAGAGCTTTTGTGCCGCATTTAGCCATTGGAACCAAAAGATTGACGGTAGACAGCAAGGAAGGTGATCGGGCGGTAACGCTTCTTACGCACAGCAAATGCCTAGAAGGATTTTGGCTTGATAACGCGCGTGTGTGAGTGTGTGTGTGTAAGATTGACGCACTTTGCCCTCTCTTTTGTAAGCTTCCAAGTGTAATAAACCACCTCTAGGGCCGCTCAATACATGAGCGAAAGAGCTTTAATTTACGCATTAGAAAACGTGGGCCCCATCCTATCGCCGTTGGCACAATGAAACAAAGCTTTGATATTCTTTTTCCTTGCTTCAGCATCGTGGGCATAAAAATGGGCTGGATGCAGGGATGGAATGACACGTCGTAACGGTATGTGCGATATTTTCAGCACACATTTTACATCACGCACACACACACACACACACACACACACACACACACATGTGCCAAGGTCATAGAAAACCGTAGCTTTTATATCAAGCAATGATAAAAGTGAAGCTTACGGAGGGTTTAGGTTGGGTGGTTATGGTGGTGCAGGAGAGAGTGAATGCCAGCAGCGAACGGAGCAAAACCATCAAGAACACCAAAGGCAGTTTGAATGGGACAGAATTCATTGAATGAGTGGCAAATGTTTTATAAAAGGTGCTCATTTATTTAAAAAGAGAAAGTAAACCACATCTTTACGCATTTTAATAAACAATTTCAGTTTTGACAAGGTTCGTGTTTCGTACACATTGTTCTATTACACTAAACATGCAACACATGATAACGAAACACACCACCAACACGGCTGTTGCGATTGCGTGCATATTACAAACCTGAGCAGAGATTCACTGCTGGAAACTGGCCAGCAACAGTTAGGGTTTCATAGCGTGTAATGATAATACATACTAGTGATGTGCTGTATGGAGCGCACTCACGACTCCGATCCGACTCCGACTATTGTTAGTCCGATTCCGATTCCGGCAAAATCCGAATCACTAGTTCCGCCCGGGGACGTAGTCGTCGGAAGTCGCCTGGAGTCGTCCGGAGTCGTCTGGAGTCGTCCGGAGTCGTTCGGAGTCGTCCGGAGTCGTATGGAGTCGTTTAGAGTCGCCCGGAGTCGGAATCGTCCGGAGTTGTCTGGAGTCGCTCGGAGTCGTTCGGAGTCGGAGTCGTCACGAGTCGTCCCGAGTCGTCCGGAGTCGTCTGGAGTCGTCGGAAGTTGTCTGAAGTCGTCGGAAGTTGTCTGAAGTCGTTCAGAGTCGTTCTCCGATTCCGTCTGTAGCCGATTCTGGAAGACTCCAGACGATTCCGAACGACTCCGAACGACTCCGAACGACTCCGAACGACTCCGAACGACTCCGAACGACACCGGACGACTCCAGACGACTCCGGATGAAGTCGAGGCAGGATATTGGTTCATCAGCGATAGCGCAAAGAGTAGCATAATTTTTGGCTGATGTTTTCATTGGGATTTTCTTTCTTTCTAATGGCAATGCTTGCAACAAGGAACTTTATTGTCCCTTGCCCAAAAAAATGTCCCAAAAATTCATACATAGCAAATAAAAAAGAAAAATATTTTAAAATTCGCTTCCCCCCATGACAGAGTGTCCATCTTTCCCAATTTGGTGCTGCGATGCTTCAATCATCGGGGTACAATATTTTATAATCGTTCTCATTGCAGTTCGTTCGCCAGATGTGTGCTTAATAATGATGACAACTCATTCACATAGCACACCCCGTTGAAAATACAATGTATTTAATTATCAACCATGCCCATGTTACCATGCGCAGTGTCCCTACATATTGCATACTTCGCCGGTGCTGCACAAATACAAACTCCACAAACAAGTTTAGTATAAGGGGGCACCCTGTTGCATGTGCATTATGTATTTCTTCAAATGCTTCTCCTTTCTTGGAAAACGGTACCGGTTTTTTCCACTACTTGTGCAAAAACGTGCAAAAATGTGCAACAAGAACGCAATCCACTGTGTCAGCATCCTTTCGTGCAATGATACGTATTAATTGATATTGTGCTCATCTTCGCGTTTTTGTTTCTTTTATTCCCTCGCTTTCTCCCTCCCGCTCTCTCTGTCAATCGTTCTATCAGCTGCGATCGAGCAAAGGGCCCTCCTTGAGGCAGTGCGCGCATGTGGATCGCGATCCGATCTCCGCGATACCTGCGCTTCTGCGCGTTGCTTTGTTATGCTGTGGTCATTTTCTTTTCTCATTTTCTGTGGCGTGAGCATTAGACATTATCTTCATCCCTTTGCCCATCGACTCTGAAATCGATGTCATTCTACACAGCTCCCTCTCTCTCTCCCCTTGGCTTGAGACGTGATTCGTCGTCGTAGGGTCACCATGCTACCTGCCCAAACCATCATTAACCGTTAAGCAGACAAAGATGCACCTTGTGCCCCCATCCCCGTCCGGGGAGCTCCAATGTGTACACGATAGGGTGTGTGTGTGTTCCTTACGCTTCCATCAGAGCAGGCACACAGACACACTTGCTGCAACATAAAACGTCCCGTTTCCCTAGAGGCCAGAGCAGCAACACACCGAGAACCTACAAATGGATGGGCTCTCTCGCACATCTCTCCGGTGGAGGATTTATAAATATAAATTTAAAGTAAATATAGCCAGCACTGTGTTTACACAGGCACCACCCGAGCCCCCCCCCCCGCGCTCTCGCGCTCCTTTTACCGTTCATTAACCCTTTCTGCTATGCTCTCTGTTCATCTTTGTTTCTCTCTGTTTCATTGCTTCGCCCTCCTGCGTAAGAAACGCTGACCGTAGTAGGTATAGTAGGGCAGGATGGTTCGAGTGGACGTGTTTTTGTTGTTGCTTCTGGTGGCTCGGCTCTGGGTGCACTCTGTTTGGGGCGGCCAGAGCAGCGTGTCTGCCCATTTGCTTGGCAACACAACACCACGGAACCATGCGGTTCTGGGCCCCATCGGAAAAAGCAGTGCCAAGACACACACACACGTACACCTACAGATGCGAAGGAAAATGGCAAAGGTTTAGAGTCGGGACTATCGGGATGTGATGTGTCCCGACTGCTTTAATAATCACTACACCGACAATTAGTACATTTTACTCGATCCTTCGACAGACTTGTTTGTCCATACCTAACAAGATAGGCACAGTCCATTTCCCAATGGATAATGTTTCTTTTCTTTTATTGCTTCAACGTTTTCTTTTCTTTTTATATTTTTGAATTTGCTATGAATAACTCATAACTTACCTTGCAGTATCTATCCTTGCTGTTGTACTTTGTCGCTTCACTCCACTGATTTGACGGTTAAGCTGCCGCCTAGCGGCTTGCTGCTGCTTCCCGAACTAAACACACGTCCTTGCAGTGCGACTGTGTTTGTCAAAGCTTGCGGCAAACTTCCCAAAGGTGTTGTCGTAATGTGCCGCCCGCTCGCTGTGTACTGCAGCAGTTGTCGCTGCCGTGCGTCGTGGTTCGGGTTTACGTTTGTTTATTTGTTTGTTTGTTTGTTGTCAAGCTACTTCACAAGGATTCACAAACGCGGGGCGGCAGCCGAGGTATTATTGTTTCGCGTGCGTGCCCTTCCCCCTCCCCCCACTTTCGCGGGTTTGTGATGCTGTTTCTTTGCTTCACTCTGCTACTACTTCGCTACACATCAAGCGTGAAAATGATTTGTTTGTCGATGCACAAAACACGCACACACACACACACATACAGAAATTCACGACGCACGACCGTTTGATTCATTTCCTCCTTCCTAAACCCCGTCTTGACGACTGCATGGGCAAAAACTGGCGATGGAAACACGTCGTCGGCCCACTTTCTCGCCAACTGGGGACCACCCCTTCCTCCTCCGCTGGGTCTCAACATCAACACGACGCCACCGCGCTCGCTGTGGCCGTTGGTTTTCTGTTTTGTTTCGGGCTCGGTGGTGTTGACGCTGCTGCCCCGCTGCGAACGCCTCCTACACAGCAACGGCAAACGGCAAGTAGCGTAGTAGCGCGGGATGCGACATGCACCAACACCATTATCGTATCATTGCACTACACACCCGTCGAACGGACAACCCCGCACAACACTCACGCGCACACGGTGCGGGGGGGGCTTTACGGCTTGACACATGCACACCGCGTCCATCGCCGGACGATGATGCCCATTGTTGTTGTTGTTGCTGTTGTTGCTGCTGGGACCATGGTCTCACCGTGCGGACAGACACGGGCACGCGGCGGATTCCATCTACTGCTGCAGCAAACGAGCGGTGGCCACCACACAACAACGGCACCGACGCGACGACACCACATTCACCTGATGCATACACAACAAAACGCTCGCACCCCACACATACACACACGCTTGGCAACGAAACAATAAGCCAAAGCGGAAACAGCTGCGCGAGGTGTGTCACATAACTTAAGAACTGATCTTTTTTTTATTGAAGAAACAAAAAAAAAACCTCCCCGTTGCACCTAATCACATCACGCACTCTGGCCGCACTTATACACTGTGACACGCACTCCTACACTTCAAGGAGTGATAACGCACACACGCGCAAGCACTGCATCGAACCATTTAGTGCTGCTTGGGCACGATTACAACTGTCACTTCTATTGCACTGTTGGTTGGAGAAGAAGAGTCGCGTTTATATTTACAATTGCACACTATTGCACCGGAGAAGAACAGCCTATAGAGGAGAGGGGGGTGGTGGTGGATTGCTGCTGCTGCTGCTCTGCTGGACTACTACTATATTTACAAACTCACGATACATAAACACAAACACACACACACACACTTATGCACACGCATCGTGTCACTGTACACTTTATAATCAAACAGCCAAACAACAGTTCACGTAGTAAACATCATCGGCCTGTGGAACGAAGGGAACGAGCAAACGGGGGAAAAAGGGATATAGCATGTTTAGTGTAACTTACTACTATAATGCAACCATTTATACATCACGTGCAGTTTTCACGGCACGTCGCCGAAAATAAACTCTCAATATGAATCCCAAACGACAGTTCTCTCTCACACACACAACGACGCTGTGCATGCTTGCCTTCCTAAGGTTATCTCCTACCACAGGATCTGCGAGAAACGGAAGTCTGTAATACGGTCTAGTGATGGGTAAAGTTGGCAAACATTCTGGAGTCGACTAATATAGGTCCGACCAGCATTATCCGGAGTCGTTCGGAATCGTCTGGAGCCGTCGGGAATCGCCCTAAGTCATGCGGAGCCGCTCGGAGTCATCCGGAGTCGTCCGGAGTCTTGTGAAGTCGTGCGTAGTCGTCCGGAGTCGCTCGGAGTCGGAGTCGTTTGAAGTCGTCCAGAGTCGTCCGGACTATGGTTGACACCGTCTCCGAACGACTCCGGGCAACTTCAGACGATTCCGGACGACTCCGAGCGACTCCGGACGACTACGCACGACTTCACAAGACTCCGACTTCGAGCGACTCCGGACGACTTCCAGCGACTCCGGACGACTTCCAGCAACTCCGGACGACTTCAAACGACTCCGACTCCGGACGACTCCGGACAACTCCTAGCGACTCCGGAAGACTGCGGACGACTCCGGCTCCGGGCGGAACTAGTGGTTCCGATTTTGCCGGCAACGGTATCGGACCAACAACAGTCGGAGTCGGATAGGAGTCGTGAGTGCGCTCCACAAATCACATCACTAATACGGTCTCCCGTCTGTCCTGTCAAGTGAAAACTAAATCCCAGCAAGCGACGAACGTTCAATTGCCCTATCAAGCAACAGCGGTTTTTTGTTTTCAGAACGCTCCCATACACCCAGCTCACGGGATGATGATGCTCTATGCTGCTTCGGCTGCCTTTCTCCCCATACATTCTCCGCAAGCACCACAGAAAAGGGCACAGAGAAAGAGCGCGCGCGTATTTTGTTGCCTTTATCGTGCATGTTGCTGCAACGACGTTCCAAAGCAATTCGAGCGCGCGCCCGTGTGTGTGCGAATGGGGTGAATCAAAGAGGAAGAACGATGACATCAGCTGCAGAGAGCAGCAAGATTCGTGATGGCGATCGCGAATTTTAACCGTACCAAACCATAGACACATCGACACGAACGAGCGGAAGGGGGTGGTAAGGGTGCAAGGTGGGATTATGGTACAACAAAGAGAACGCACAGGCCCCAACGCTAACTGCGATACAACAACCTCGGTATATATATGGAGTGATATAGAGAAAGAGAGAGAGAGAGAGAGAGAGCGAGAGAGCGAAAGAAAAAAAGAAACGGCAGCGGAAAAATCCGCCAAGTGTGTGCAGTGGTGTGTGCGATGATTTAGGGGGGAAAAAGCGATGGAGAAACCGATGATGGGTCACACTAGAACGGACGAGTCACATCAACACTGGCACTCACTGGAGGGACAAAGGCTCTGTTGAATATGTAAGTTTGGATTTACATTACAATCTAGTGCGCAGATTGGTTAACACTGGGAGGAGCACTTTTTTGATGTTGTGCCGTAACCTACCTCGAGGATTGGGTGAGGTATTACAGGCACAGGCAAGCCAGATGGAAGGTAGATTGGTAAAGCACGGACGGAGATGCTCTGGTGAGATTGTTGGAACGGATGTAGCAAAAATAAAGCATCCTACTAGATTAATTCTCAAGTTTCTTTGTTTGAGGTGTACGTGATTCCTATTTACACAAAAAATAAGGGAAAATCCACACATGACCAATGCTTCATTTGTTAACGATCAAGTGTAAGATCAAATCCGATTAAAAGTTCGTCGCTTAGTGTCAAATCTGCAATGGTAATATTTAGGTTTGTATACTAGCGCAAATAATACGAACTAAAACAGGTCATTATGATGCAGGGGTGCAAAAATGATGAAGATGGAAATCCGTGTGTTTCAGTGGTACGGATTTTTTATTCAAAGCAAAAAAATTACGCCCGCTTCTGGCACCATCACGTTATTCTTCAATTCTTTTTAATCATGTCTGCAAGAGCTTCGTAGCTGATGTACATGACTTGTCCTGGTCTAAGCACAACACACACGCGCGTTCATCAAGAGTCAGGTCGGATTAATATCGTTACGGCGCAGAACGACATTCGAAGGAGGTGTTCCCAACCAGCTCGCCGAAGCCGTTTGGCAACGAGCCCAGCCCACAGCGCTTGGTGGCGAATGTTCTTCATTTCCCTCCCATTCCCAACCGATGCAATTTCCTGATGGCCTTTTTTCCACCACGCGCAGAGACACTCTAATAATTAATCAAGAGAGCATTCCTTCCGTCAACCCGTTAGGATGTACACATCAGCATCACCACACACACCGGCAGCAGCTGGCACGCTACTCTACACAAGGCGTCACAGAGTAGCTGCCAACTACAAGACAACAAGAAGGAGAGAGAGAGAGAGAGAACGCGATCGAGAGACAGAAATGCGTCATAAAGGAATCGGTAGAAAAAGTTTCCATTCCACGTATGGAGGTTGAGACGATGCCCTTGGATCGTGATTCCTGTTCTTCTTGCCCATCGAGTGTAAGCCACCCCCCCTTGGACTGTCGCTCGCTGTCTCGGGGTGAAAATTGGTTACTCCTGTGATCGGATCTGGAAATAGAGTGAGAAAGAGAGAAAGGAAAACGGTACATTAATACACTTTATTACTCATTAATGCACGACCGATGTGTGTGTGTGTGTTAAAACATCAATTGCAGTGTGATGCATTCTTCATGTTTGTTTTTTGTTGTTGTGTTTCTTCATTCCCACGTTTTGCTGTTCTACTTCTTCACCGTCTACTATTTCACCGGACAACTGTGAGTGTTGGATGCACTACAAACAACCCAAAGAGTAGAGGCATGTTTACGCTGCCAACACAAACTTCCACTGGCAAAGTTTACACAAACGCAACCCCATCGAACAGAAAACGGATCACAAAAGAAATGGCAAATGGTCGCGATGTCGAATCACTGGGTGGAGGAGTGGTAGAAGTGGGCGGCGGAAGACAGAAGGGTTGAGTTCTCGCGATCGGTAAAATGGTTGACTAACAACGGCGGAACACCACGATACGACATCTGGACGTTCGCGCGCCAGCTCTTTCTCTCTCTCTCTCTCTCGCTTTATGTGTCCCACTGCGACCGAGTTCTTGTAGTGCTGGCTTTACGCGTTGGGAATGGTGGTTGGGGCTCAGTTTCATTTAATTGCACTTCTTTCCCGTTCACTGCGCAACGGCGCTCCACACTATTGTGTGTCATTCTTTTGTTTGAGATGCCCCTTTCCATCAGTCCGTGCTGCAGTGCCAGAGCAGGATGAATCAATGTAGCGCACGCAAAGCGGGTTTCTGCACTCAACCGTATACTACTACTACCTCTACTAAACGATTCATTTCAGTCGACACAAAGCGTAAAAACGGGCACGGGCAGCAGCATGCCGCAGAAGATTTGTTGGTATTTTCCCTTTTAAAAATACATATCGGTGTGTTTTATTGTTGCTCTCGGGTAGAACAGACGCCAGTGCTAGAGCAAAGCTAATAGTAAATACCATTACCTAACATCATTACGCAAATTGCCCGCCATCCCGGGAAAATACAACAAAAAATGGCACCCGTGGGTCCTTGACGTCTTTCTTCACGCTGTGAAAGTGTGCAGAGCCGAGACGCTCTTAAAAAACGTGACCGGGAAATGTTGACCTTTTTTTTTTGGCTAAAACATTTGCCTACAAAATCTTCGCTGCTCTCGCGAATACCTTCCCATCCACGGGGTAGATTAGTGACACGTATGTGTGTGTATGTTTGTGTCAGTAGTTACTACTGTCAGGCAAAACGCGGAGTCAGCACAACATCGCACACAGGCACAGCCGCGTTGTTCATTAGCAAACGCGAGGCACAACACGCCGCCGCTAAATGCTTGCTGCGCGTTGTTTTCGGTAGCTGCCCCCCAAAAGGTTACTACACTAAACCAAATTCGTGAAATTCACCACCAAAAAGGCGGCAAAGTGTGGCAGTAATGGTAGGGGGGAGGGGGGGGGGGTGCATCAAACACCAACATAACGCGCGCAAGCTCTGCTGGTTTCAATGTCAACTCATCAATGTCAACGGTTAAGATAAAGGACAAAGTGAGGCCCCGTTGCCGCACGGCCACGTTTGTATACACACACAAATAACACTGCCGCTGCCGCCGAGAGCTTTTCCATTAACGCTACTGTTTTGCTTTGGCACAAGACCACAGACCCGTGCCAGCCCAGCCAGAGAGCGACTGAGCTGATGACGTAAACCAAACAGAGGGTGGTCGTCGGCGGCAAACGAGAGTTGAGCGTCCTGCTTAAACGTAAAAAAAACTGTGTGATAAAAGCAAACTAATGTCCGTTTTGCAATAAATTTGTTCATCAGTTGGCAATGTTTATAACATTGCAGCTTGAAAGCGCGGGAAGGGACGATTTTCATCACAATTTGACAGCTTTGTAGTGTTATGGCATTATGGCTACATGTTTAGTATTTTTATCACATCATCTAATGCCCATTCTCCTTTGAATTTAACGCCCAAATTCTTTCCATACTCTTCCACACTCACCAGTTGAGACATCGCCTCGAACCACACATAGTAAGCAGCACTCACGTGCGTCACCGAGCGCACGGTAAACAGCGCCATCTGTCTCGCAAACGAACGTGGCGGCCATACCGAGCGGTGAGGCAAGCGCTGCTGCTGAGAGATGGCAGAAACGTTTACACTACACCAAGGCGCACACAGTGGCGGCGGTGGCGACGGCGGCGAGGGATATCAATGTAACGTGTTTCCATTCACAAGCAGCGATACATTTCGGTAGAACAAACACACTGTACACGAACGCGCGCTGTAGACGATCGCAAATTGTGAACCGTGCGCTGATGAAGGGTTAGGGTTGTAGCTGTAGAACACAACTCGAACACATAGCTTTTTGTGTTGGGTTTAAACTGGTGTGCGCAAACACACCAACGCCACCGCACAGTGGGGTGTATGTGAGCGTTGGGGGGCGAATTTAAGATGGTATATTTAATTAGTATCGATTGACAATGTCAAAGCATTTTATTCGTATTAAAGATGTTTAGCCAATTTCATGGTTTCAGGACATTTCGTTTTAATTTAATTATTAAAGCAACTATTTATGTAGTTTATACATAGAAGCTACATTGTATAAACACCTTTAGAAAGGTACGTTATTCTTCTTTTACATTATGTGCACGTATTGAAATTAATTTGCCTTGTTACAAATATATTATGAACACAATTATTGTTTAGAATATTGTTTGAGAATCACTTTTAACTGTGATCTTTTGTTGTTTTAACCTCCTCAGAACTTGAATTCGACATTTTTTAAAGCTTTTGTGACAAAAAAAATTTCGTGTCAAGAATTTAATTTAGCATTTTAGAAATCAGTATTTGAAGATATGATAAGGAAATTAAATATGTAAAGAACAAAGCAAAAAATGTTTTTCCTAATTACTTTTGGAGTATTGCTTGTAGTAGCTATCTACCTAGAACTCAAGAATGACACCATTCAAAACTTCTATGAAGCAACGTAAGGTACAATTGCTGAGCAGAGAAAATCAAATAAAATGATAAATTATATAATTATTATTATGGTGACGCCATCTGGGTGTCCAACATAGTACTTAAATTCTGAGCGATCGCACTGGCCGATAAAACTAGGGTCTATATTAGTGGTGCGTAAATCTAATTCAGATTCATGAATCTGAATTAATCTTTGAAATGATTGAAAGAATCTGAATGTCGGTTGGCAAGATTCATGAATCTGAATTAATCTTTGAAATGATTGAAAGAATCTGAATGTCGGTTGGCAAGATTCATGAATCTCAAAAGATTCATATATTTCGAAAGATTCACGAATCTCTAGGGATTCATAAATCTCCAAAGATTCATAGAACTTCAACATCTTATTATTCTTCTTATTGACGCAACAAATTTGGCATGCCAGCCTATCCAGGTTTTCGAGACTTCTTGGCAAGCACCGCGCATCCGGACAGTTTATTATGCTACGCGGAGACGGTCCATGCGAGGCTTGAACCCACGATGGGCATGTTGTTAACTTGTGATTCTAAAGATTCATGAATCCCTGGAGATTTATGAATCTCGTATCACTCATCACTGAAGACTCATATGAATGAATCACAACGAAAGCATCAATAATCAATATTTGCTGTGCTAACTAACAAAACACACGAGCAGAACATTGAAAAGTCCGTCCAACGCGCTGAGGTGAACCACTGTGCACTATTTAGAACCAATGGCCATTCCGAGCAACTCGTACGATGCACGGTGGTATCGGTGTAACGCTATCCGTCGTGTTTGAACGGTGGCTTACACACCAGTAAGTCTACCGACAATAATTGGCCATGCGATAGTTATTGCGAGCCAACAATCACAATCAGCAACAGCCGCGGGCAAGAGACGAACGCGCAACTAATCAAATATCAACCGCCATCAAACACACATCGATAAGGATGATGATGGTCGGCTGATTGAAATGTCGGGGAACTGCCGCCTGCAGCAGCAAACAGCAGAGAGAGCCGCGCCGCTTACTGGTGACGCGTTTTTTGTTTGCGCGACTGTGAGACTGTCCACGGTACTCGTGTGCTAGAGTGTGCGCCCACGTTACACGCTTAAGTAACGCTTGTTAGTCGCCGCAGCGCGGGCGATGATCATCGCGCGTCTCGTCGTCGTTATCTCGCCGCTTGCAGCTGGTCTGTTATCTTGCTCGACCACCCCCCACCCTTCTCCCTACGGTAGCTTATGGTAGGTGAGTAGTGGATTTGACAGCTGTGTTTGACTCGCTCGTCGTGGCCTTTCTTTTCCTTCTTCCCTCTCCACTGACCATCGTCCCGTCATCCCGTACACTTCGAAAACGACAGTTGCCACGGTCAAGACTAAAAGTAGATGGATCGTTTCCAACGCTTTTTTTTTGCTTCTGTTTATTCCCTTTTAAACCACCTCAACCCCCCCCCCCCTACCACCCCTTTCCTTCTTCTCCTGTCGGTGGCCATCGTTCCCCGGACGGAGAGTTGCAAGGGAGCTGCGATTGCATCGGACGCGCGCGTTTGAAGAAGAGGCGTCTCCGTGTACAGCGAGAGTCACACGTCCCTAGTATGCGCTTTGTTTGCTCACTCTATCGCAAAAGGAAGTGTAGAGAGAGAGAGAGAGAGGAGGTGCTGGTGCGGTGTTGGTGTGCATCAATTTCATTGAGCTGATATATTTGTGAAGCGATTACTGGCTGCAGTCGGCAAAGAAGGAAGAGGGGTGGAGGAAGTGCAAACCGATGGTCGTTAGTTTGCTCGGAACAGTCGTTAGTTGCACGGTAACAAACAAACACAGCTGCTGGGATGGTGTATGGCCGATTACTAAAAGAGTACCCCAGCCATTAGGGGTTACGTTCGAGGTTTAGAGCAGGCTTCAGGACCGCTGACGGGCAGTAAAGGTAGTTAAATATGAATATTGTGTTGTTACAGGAATCGTTAGAGGGTAGTGGTAGTTTCTGGATGATCAAAACAGTTAAGAAGATAAGTTTAGTTTTAATTCATTGTATGTCGCCACGGAAATATATTGAGATGTTTTGTAACAAAAACAAAAACAAGACTAACAACATTAACACACAATTTTCAAACTAAATGCTCTAAAACTAATATATAATTAATAAGGTGATATTTGTTTTTATTACTTTTACGAAATAACAATGAGAAATATTATTTACTTTGGGTTATAAGAAAAAAAATCAGTTTTATTATTTATTATTTTGTACATATGTAGCTTGCAATACTCTGTTTTTATTGTATTTTTTTTAATTTTTAAATAATTTATGTAATATTGGTTTTACAGGGGTTTCCAAGTCAGTTTCGAATGTAAACGTTGTTATTCACCGCATGCAAAATGTTGTTTCACATCGATCTGACATTTCATTTCCATTACAATAATTTTTAATTTCTACAGCATGATTTTCAACACGACTCAAACTGGATTGAGCTTGACAGTTCTTTGTTATGTGTTGAAAATCATGTGTTGAAACTGAAATTTCATTTTGAAACAAATAAACCATTTGACAGCTGTTGACAAACATCTTGGATGCGGTAAATAAAAATGTTTATATTCGAAACTGATTCGGAAAACCCTGTACATAGAAAAGGCAAAATTTAAAATAAATCATGCAAATTTAACAACCAAAAAAAATTAATCACCATTTTCCATTGCTTAACTTAAAACAGTCAAATTGCGCAATATTTTGATGAATTGGAAGAAGAGTTTAAGTAAAGCGAAATAATAACAAGATCACTTTTTTGTATTATTTGCTTGATTTTTCATCTAAAATAATAAATTATGAGGTTATTTTGAAAAGAAATTTCCTTTCTAGTTATCCGTCACAGACTAAAATATTATTTTGTTGTATCACAATGCTTTGCGCAAAAAAAATCGCCTGCCCACACACACAATCAATGTGATCGAACACGCTGGAACTGGCCACCAATGAAAAAAAAAACGGCAGCAACGCGAAAATGATAGCCCTCCGCTACACGCACCGCCGCCGAATCTATTTACATAAGCCCGAGCGAGAATATGCTCCAAAACTAACCGGTTTTCACTCCACTCGAATGCTAAAAATGTCTACCGAAGCCACCACGAGGATAGCAGCATTGCTTCACAGAGCGTGGGTACCTACGACGTCTGGGGGGGATCTTCTTCTCGGCGACAGTGTGAAGTGAGATCATAAATGGGGAGTTATTTTCGCGAAATTCTTCCAAAACACGACGCGCGCCTGTATGTGTGTGCGTGTGTGTGTGTGCGTGTGGAGAGAGACAAACCGTGACGGATCTCCACCGATTGGATCATGGGGAGCTTGAGCTGGAACAGCAGCAGTAAATGCTGCCGCTGTTTTTGTTTGTCCTCAAGCTAAATTAAAATTGATTACCCTTATTTAGGCAATGGAACGAGTTTATAAAGTAGTGGAACAAACCTCAAATTACCATTGAAGCATACCTCGTTCTTCCCCTTGCAAAATGAAATCTTACTCCATACGCTCCACATTAATGTATGATCGAACCATTATAACGCGGTTTGCGACAACATTTTTATGCTCCACAAAGCTAAATTCACACAGTACACACACGCCAACATCAGCGTCCTTGCCATTGACACTCCGAAAAAAAAACGTGCCAAGCGTCCCGCCGCATCTCAAACGGTAAGGAGAGAAAGAGAGAGAGAGAGAGAGAAGTGCGATGAAAAAAGCGAAGAATAAAACACTCCACCATACATTTACACATCCACCCCATCCCCCCATCCGTGTGTGTATGTGTGTGTGTGTGTGTGTGTGTGTGAAAGAGCGCAAATCGAACACTTTACAACCACACTGCAAGGGGTGCAGCAACAAACACAATGATGAGGGGAAGAATCCACCGATGGTGGCGGCTGTGTGTAGTGTAGAGGCAAGGAGGAAGCCCCGCGAAGATAACGACCCGCGTCACCGCATGCAACCCCCCCCCCCACCAAAAAAAAACGAGGAAGATGGCGGGCGCGTGCGGTACTGTCAAGATTCACCACCCCCAACAAGCCCACACTACACTCCCCCGACACACACACAAGATGATGATGATGCTTATTCGCTGCTGCATTGGCTACTCCGTCCACCATTGCGCTTTGCAAAACTTTGGCGACTTTTCACGGTTCTCGGTCGTGAAAACAGAAGCTACACAGCCCCTCCCTCTTCCACTTCCCATTAAACCTCACCACCAAAACTCTCTCGTTGCTTTTATCCATTCATGCTTGCGCTGTGATTCCGTGTCTCTTTTTCGCTTTCGCCTTGGTGAATGGGGTGGTTTAGGGTGGCTGAAAGTGGGGAAGGGGTTATTGCTCTTCACTTTTCACAGCTGCCCTTCATCCCCTATCTGCTCTATTCGATGATGATGGTTGCGAATTTTTTCGCGAGCTATCATTCTCTTTCCGATTTTTATCCGCTCGCCATTTCGTTCTCTCACACTCTCTCTCTCTCTCGTTTTGATACTCGTTTGGGGCACTGTTGGGGAGTGAATTTATTCTTTCTTATCGTGATTTTTTTGTTTGCTTCGTGTGTAGAGGGTTCCCTGCGAGCCGCATAGAAAGAGAGAACGAGTGCCCCTTGAGCCTTTTGTCTTTTTCAACCAAAGAAAACACATTTTCAACGCGCGTCCACGACTTGGGCAAGGAGATCGTTTCCCGTACAATCGATTGCACCACGGCATCATGGAGGACCGCGGCCATTACCTTCCCCGTGTACTGAAATCGTGATATTGTTGAATGGAATTCAACATCTCTCTCTCTCTTGCTCCTTCTCTCTCTCTCTCTCTCTCTCTTGCCCTCTAGGTAAACAAAGAGTTTGTTGTCGCTGTTGCTAGGTTAACACCGACATCGTAAAGGAGCGAATCGCCCCTGCAGAGACATACAGACGTCACTCAAGGCCATACGTATGGCCACAGCTGGTACAGGGGAAGGTGTTGCTTTCCATTAAGTATCATTTAGCGAAAAATAGGGAATGTATCCCAGAGCAAGTCATATTAAACGAAACATAACACCACTAAATAGCTCAATTAACTAACGCTTGTTACGACAAATGTAGCACCGTTTATTTGCAATACATTCCAATCACTATCAGCCATTTGTAATCGCTGACTTCGGTTTCTCTCTCCCTCTCTTTCTTTTTCTCGATCGAATGAACGAACAATAAATGCAACCTAGGGCAAGTCTTGCCGATAAAGAAGGTTGACATTTAATTCATAAATGTTTCAAAGATCAACTACAAACGTGCTGTCTATCGGAATCTATCGGAAAATTCTTCAAAATACAACATGCATCCCTCGAGATTTTGTAATTTGCTATTATGGAAAACATATATTTAAAAAAAGCCAACCAAACAAACAAAATAAATACTACTACACATATACCATTTGTGTGCCGTGTATTCAGTGTCAAGGGTTTATCGCCCGGTTGGTCGGTCGATAAGTTTGGGTTGGATGCCCTGCTTCATTGCGCGGCTCTGACTGCAAAAGTCAGTTTGAATGAGACACATTATTTTCACCTTCACAATATCACGATTCGGTGTGTGATGCTTGTCAGCGTGTGTGTGTGTGTGTGCTAGTGATTGCTTATCGTTTTGTAAATAACCGCACTTAAGCAGCATAAGCATCCCATCGTTCAGGCCGAACGAGACACACACACACACACACACACATCGAGGGAAATAATAAAGGCTCGATTTATCGAGCAAACGAGTATTTGGACGGACCAGTTACACATCCATCACTATTGCCGTTTTGTAGAGACAATAAGTTGCCATCTTTTATGCAGAACCTCATAACATCTAATACGTATGTTACAAACACACATCAGTTCAGCATCATTTCCCACAAACGAGATCGCCTTAACGAGCCAATAAAGCGGAGATCTCTGTACTGCAAACAATAAGACTTCTCTCCCGGTCAAGTGTTTTTCATCCTTCCGGCTACAAGAACAAACACACAAGGGCTGTTGTTTCAACGCTTCGCTCGCCGTGGGTTTCGGGGCTGCTGACGAAATCATCCACCACCTCCTTCACCAAGCCATCAATCTTTCCGCGTGTACCATCATCGCACCAAGCACCGCACGTATCGATTGATGCAGATAAAACAAACAACACATCAGTGGTGGTAGAGTTGTTTTAAGGTCTAAACGAAAAAGAAACGTGTGCCGTTTTTTTTTGGCAAACGCAGATTTAGCAGCTGCTGATTATGTTCTTTACACATACATTGCTGTTTACACCGTTCGGCAACAGAGAGAGAGAGAAAGAGAGTGAGAGAGAGAGAGAGAGAGAGAGAGAGAGAGAGAGAGAAAGGGGAGCTTATTTGGTGTGCATCAAACACATACCACCACAAGGTCGTTGCGTTAAACCAGCCAAGTAAAGCCCACAATACACTCAAACCGGATACAGATAAGGAGTTGTTTCGTCGCTTTTTTTTAAACCTCCCAATATTTGGTAGGACACAACGCTTCGTACAACATGATACGTGGTTTGTGTAATTTTTACTGCCTGTTTCATCAGCAGCTTGCACCAACAACCGAACACGATAAAGGGCGTTTCGATTGGACACGATTGATAGCAAATCATTCTGCTTATCGGTGTCCCGGACCATTGACAGCTGTCATAGAGCGGCACAAATACGTCGTGATTCAAACGGGGGTTGCAATTCTTTTATCGTAAATTGCAAAGAAAACTGTAACAAAAAAAAACGTCCGTCTCAGACGTTCCATATAGCACCATCGACGACCGCGACGACGACCAATCCACACCACAAACCAGTAATGCAATCAATGAACACAATGTTGGAAATAGATGAATGAAAACGACTTCACCACACCATGCCATGTGGGTGGTGGCGGAGCAGGTAGGGTGGTGGTGCTTTCTCAAAAATAAAAGCACGAAACGTTTAAAAGCAAGGCACGAAGAAAAACCACGCTAGAAACAATTCGGAAAGCGCGAAGATAGCTGCTGGAGCTCCGTTGGTTGCTGTTGCTGGTGCGCTACACTACTGCCCACTCCTCGGCACCTGCCAGCCTGCGTCTTGGCTGTCCTTTTTTTTCAAGCGTGAACACCGGCTCGTGTATGTTGTGTTGTGTGTGATGAAAAACACATGGCCGTCGAGAACTGTTCCCCGTCGCAGACAGTTTGGAAGTGGATGGGTGGGTGGGTTGGTGGGTTGTAGTAGCAGGGAGGCGGCGTTCGCCGCTGTATCGCCACAACCCTGCGAGTGTTTCAGTATCGTCTTTGGGTGTTGTGGGTGTAAGTGTGTGTGTTTGTTATGTGTTCATTGATAATTTTGCTACGAGACACACACTCACACGCGTGTGATGCCACAAGACTGTAAAGTCGTTGGGTATAAGAGGGAGGGGGAAGGGGTTTGTGCACCATCGTTTGTAGTAATATTAATGTTAGATCAAATGGGTACAGAATAGTGATGGGCAAAATGAATCTAAACCTCAATCGAATCCCAATCGAATCGCAATCCCAATCCCTATCAGAATCCCAAACGAATTGCAATCCCAATCCCAAATAGAATCTCAATCGAATCCCAATCCCAATCACAAAGGTATCTTTTAGGGATTCAAATCCTACAAGCGGGATCCGATCCGATCGAATCTTTCTAGGGATTGAATCTTCAAAACTTTCAAATCCTGAATCTCCCAACACTAGTACAGAAGCACCCATTTAATGATTTTGTTTATTATTTCGTCTCATTATAATAGACTTATTTAATTATTGCTTTCCTAAGATGACATTTGATTTAATGTGCCCATGTTTGCCAATTTATAGTCACCCATGGGAATACCTTTTTACCCCTTTGGATTAGATCCAACATGCGCCACACACAAAGAGCGTGGGTGATCTGTCTGTACGACGTGCGATGATTAATTCTAATTATTGTGCAAAATAACCCCCCGGCTCATTGGAGAACAGTTTAAGGTTCATCCCATGATGGCACGATCTGCAGCACATCACGCGATGATTCACACAATCACCCAATGCTACACACAAATCAAACCGTTCAAAACGACGTAATAGTGAAATCTCTCTAAGGTGAATCTTCAAGGGACCGTCTGCTTAGAGAGATATTCTTGTTGAGGAAAACTAATGAAGAAAAAAAATGGCATCCTTTCACCAATATTTTTGTGAACTGTCACCAAAAAAATCGTCTTAAAGAATTTCGGTGTCCAAATCGCGTATGCAGTTAGAAGGAATTTTTCTTGGAGAGACATAAAATGTATGCAATATGACGGGACCATCAAAATCTTCATCGTAAAGAAACAGTTCGTTTGTTCTTTGTTCGGGGAAGGTTGGTACATTGATGAGAGCGAACCTAAAAGTTGGTATGTCGCTCGCAGCGCTTGGGGTGATGCCGCACTGGAGGAAGCAAACGATGATCTATATTACTTCCAACCTTCATCCAAATTCACCGGAATTATGTGTTAGCTTTCGGAAGGATTTTTGAATGTTTGGCAAATTGTTAGAAACGGTGTCGCGTTTTTTATTTGATGAACATTTGTGCAACTAAAAATAAATTACAAGCTAATGTAAAAAAAGACTTCATATCCCGCTATGATTCACTGGCATTGCAAATAGCAGTTACCAATAGAGGATCGAGAGGTAAATGGCACCCGGCTGTAGAAGTGCTTGCCCTCGCTCCTCTATCTCCGACCTCCCCTTTTTATTGACCAATGAAAGTGAGGCATCCCCGGGCGCTACGGACGGTTGGACACGCGCGCAGGAAAGGGTTGCGAGATCAATCGATCACACACAGGCACACATCAAATGGGACGATGATGTAACGTCATTAGAAGTCATTCTCGTTCTCGACAAAACCCTCGTCGCCATCGTCGTCAATCGCCACAACAGAGCGCCACTCTCCCACACCCCGCCAATGGCAATGAACCGTGGCGACCTCGCGCGCCGCTTAACACACTGTTCCGGTGCGACCACACCATGACAATTATGAGTCACTTGGGTGGCATATTATACACGCCGATGTGTAAATTAGCATATGCATTTGTCCTGTGTTTTTTCTTCCTTTTCCAATTGTTTGTTTTTTTTTCAATATAATTTTGTGACTTTTAATTCCATACAGTGAAATAATGAACCCGCTTGGGTTGGTGGTGTTCCAATATATTCAATTTATGAACTACGGACGGAGCGCACGCCAGGGAGGGTGGATTAAATTCTAGCAAACTCAATTCAACACTGGGCGGAGGTAGGCAAACATTATTGTAAAAGTTTGACATTTGATGAATGGTATATTCACACAACACAGAACGGTTTCAGTATGGGCGAGGGCGCACAGGCGCGATGGAGAAATTGACACATTTCCGAGAAGGTTCCATAGTTTATTTACTGCTTCACCTGATAACAGGCGCAACTTTTGGCGACCAAGTAGGCTGGCTGTTGGTAGAGACGCACCATATTTCCGGCAATCTGCATAGGCGGAATGGTTCCGTAGGACGTTGGTGTAAAGTAAATATCAATTTTCGACCCATTATTCGCACAAGCGCATCCCTTTTTCTCCGAATGCCAGTCCCCGTGAGTGTCACCTTTGCGTCAGTGGCCAACCAAGCATAAATCAGCTCATCAGAAATGCTACCCCACCGCGCCCCGTACGGTGGGGAAGAAACCATTCGGAGCCGCCGAAAAACCGTTCGCGCGCGTCAGTTGATCGTGGAGCAAAATTATATTGCGACCTTTGCCACGCTGGTTCCAAGAAACACACGCCCTACAACAACACACACTCTCTTTCTGTCGGTGCTAGTGATAGGCAAATAGCTACTCCGGGGGAGGATGTATTCGGTGGTCCACAACTAAACCCAGCAGCAGCACCATGGGTACGGTCGGCCACGCAAGCAAATGTGAAAACGGTTGCCTAACACAGCGGTGCCGTGGATGGTAATCGCCCAAACAAGCGCACCTATTTATAGCACATTTGAGCAGCAGCTGGCACAGGTAAGAGCGAAAAACGCATTTCATCGATTGAACAACCCCTCCCGCGGGGAGGTTGAGCGGTTGTATCGATGATCGAACTTTTTTTTTTTCATCAACGCCACCCATTCGACGAAGCGTCGTTGTCAGCGCAAACGCACAGCAGCAGCATCAACATCATCGTCATCAAGCAGCACAGACAGGATGTCGTCTCCCATAGTAACCGATGCTCCCTATAGGAAGCGGGGAGCGGATTCAAATTGGTATTTTTAGATCTTAACGATGATAGGAAAATTAAATCCTACCTTCATCAAACACCTCCCTACGCGCTCTTGTTTTTTTTTTGGTGCACACCAAATGGACATGGACAACAAAAAAACGCATCGCTAATCGTGCTCCTAGATGTAATTCACTTTAATGCGCGAGCGATTTTGCTTTAATCAACTCCGCATAGAAACAAACACGAAATCCCGTACCGAAGTGGATGGTGGTGGTAGTGATGAGGTGGATTTACTATCCTCGCATTAAGTAGCAATAAACGAGCGGTAAGCTACATGATAACTACACAAACACACACACATACACACACAGTCACACAGTCACAGTCTATTTTGGGGAGCATACTCCATTGACAACAAACCCCTCCCCGGCGCTAAACGATCAATGATGATGTCCGGCTATGAAAGGGGTTAGTAAAATCAAGGTTTTATACACTCCCAAATGGGACCCGGTAAGTGGAGTTGAGGGAGGGTGTGGGGGCAGAGCTCATGATAAACATTCGATTCCGAACGACACTCGGTGCGCTGCTGTAGTTGTTGCCCCGCGACGAAAACCAAATCCAACATAAAGCTTTGCGCGACGATAAACGTCGGTACTAGTGATGGGTAAAAAATTGGAAGAAACTGCGATCCGACTCCGGAAGATGCGGAGTCGGAGTCTTTCGGAGTCGGAGTTGACCGGAGTATAATCGCTATTCTTAGAAACAAAGGCCTATTTACGAAGTGCAAACTGACACTGACTCCAGTTTGATTCTTATTCCGGCCGACTCCGGACGACTTCAACTCCGGGCGGAGCTCTAGCGGTTCCAATTTTGCCGGAGTCGGATTCGGACTACCAATAAACGGAGTCAGATTGAAGTCGTGGGTGCAGAGAGCTGCAGAGAGCTGCAGAGAGCACAACACTAGTCGGTAAACGCTGTGATTGACAACGACAACGAAATCCAATAGGAGTAGCGTTTTTGCTGTTTGTTGTTGTGAATGTTACACGCTAACTCTCTGGGTGAGGTGTAGTACTCTGCCGGTTTCAATCCATCAGCAATGTTCGATCGGACGGTACAGCATTGTGACTAGCATACATATGTATATTCCACCCACACATATACTCACCGGGGTTGATGATTACACACAAATCTTGTCTCGCACACACAGGCACACACATCCACTACCGCTGGGAGGGAGGATTCAGTCAATCATTCGAGTTGCTATGTGGTTTAAATCAAGTACCACACACACACATTTATATCACCGGTTAGTATTCCGTGGGGATCGGTGCTTGAGTAGAATTGTACACGGTGAGTGAGTCGCGCTTCTTCATCGATTTGTAAACAATCCAACCGGGTAGGGGGTAAGCAACGGTAAGCTACTGATGCTTGAAGGAGTAGGGTAGGTGGTGAGCAATGCCACACGATCGGACCAGTTCCGTTTGACCCAATCGTACCAAAGTGCAGATGCATGTAAACAAATCTACATCTAAGCATTTTAAATAACCTTGAACATTCAGCGAGATTTGTTCTTCGGGCGACTTTGTTCACAATTGGATTTTGTTATTATAGTTGTATTGCTTCCTGTTAGTAAGTTTTTTTTATTATGTTTAAAAAAATCAGGATAACGAAAAGAAGAAGAAAACTGCTAATGATCAGCTCATTTCTTGTGTGAGTTAGAGCAAGAATGTTTATAATCAAAGGAAAACTGCCAAGCGACGAACGGACCTACGACCAATTAACTTCAGTGCCTAAATGTTTGATAATATGCTCATTTGCTAGTGGCCAAACTTTGTTTTTATACTGCATTGACAGCATTGTCGTATTTCTTTGACAAACATTTTTGAATTCGCCACAAATTGTTAGCTGAATTTTAATTTTATGGACTGTAATTAACCACCCGATTCAAACAAGCTGCCACGTCTACACGTACAGTAGCGGTCGTTGAATACAATACAATAAAAAAGTCACACTTCTACCAAATATGATGCAAATTTTCATTTTCAAACAAACGGTAGCACGCAAGATTTGCAGAGTTGATCTTGCAGAAATAATACATCTACTCACAACAGCAAACGGCCGTGCTAATTCCCGTTCTAATGATGGGCAATTTAGATGAATCACTGAACCGGCACTGAACAGCATTTCCTGCATAGGCAATTAACACATACTCAGATAGAAGAAAGAATCATGAGAGGAGAAAAAAAGCACTCAATACACCCTGAATAGAACAGGGCAGCAGGACGGTCCGGTTGTCCATGGGGAGGATGGAAATTACGTTTGGTGGTAATAGTATCACAATAAACACACAGAGCAGCAGTAGCAGTAGCTGATGGGAAATTCAAATTCGAATCCGACATCATTTCTGTGCCGACTACGTCATCAGGCGAACAGAATCGAACGTTATGCACAAAGAAAATAGTCACACTTCCCACAACTACGTTGCTGCCCCCAACTGGACCGCTGTAGTGGAATAGAACGCGTTTTTTTTATTTCAGTCAGCAAAATCAGCAAACACAAAATTATAGAAGAAATCACAAATGTCACGCTTCAAACTATACAAGCGAATTAAGCGGTAAAAGTAAAACAACAGAACATTGTACAACACAGAGCGCAAGGCGCAAGGGGAGGGGCTGGGTTAATGAACCAAACAGCAAGTTCTGTCCCCCCCCAGCGTTGTTGATCGGCAAACGAAATCGTAAATTGATTCTTGTTTTGCGTTTGTACACGTTTGTAGAACAAATAGCTCAACATGCTTGTTAGCCGAATAAATACAATAAAACTACACAACTTTGTGGGTGCGTGCATTTTTTTCCTCCTTCTTCTTCTTCTTCTTTTATTGCCACCCCTCTTGTTCTTGTTTTTGTTGCTGCTGCTGCTGCACACTGCTTGACAAGTGTTCGGACAACGATTTTGTCGATCGAAGCAACCGGCGGCGACCGTGTGGTTGGTGGCTGGAGAAAAAGGCGCGGTTCGCGGTGGTGCACTATCGATTGCAATGCAGAGGGGGCGAGGGGGGGGGGAGGCGAAATGAATCGAAAAACAATAAGCAGACGGCGAACACACCAAACTACATACATACAAAACGGCACACGAAACCGGCCGGGATGTGCAGGGCCGTCTGGGAGAAGGAGGAGGCTCAGGCGAAAGAAAAGGGGGTGGAGGAAAAGCAGGAGTACTATCAGTGCAGCGAGGAAAAGTTAAACAAAACGGTCAAAGTAACCCGAACCCCCGCTAATCGTTGTAGTTGTGTGTGTGTGTGTATGCTTGTAGATTGTAAAACGGCAATTTTGCTGCTTTTTTATGAAAACACAAAAAACAAACTGAGTTCATACAGGGACCGGTTGCAATGGGTGTAAGAGGTAGCACCGTGGGTGTGGGGAAGTTGCGGACGAATTCGCTGTTTACGGTTTAAGTAATGTGGTTAAAAAAAAAGGGAAGCAAACGCAAAAGCAAGCTGGAAGGTGGAAGACGAGCAGGCAGAAGGTGGAAGTGGTTTGGGCCAGCAAAAATGGTGCCCCGTGCAGTGTCGATGTGTTGTGCTCAGTTTGTGTGTGCGTGTGTCGCTTCCCTGGAAAAGGGCAAATCAATGCACATTTGACGGTTGATGGGTTTGGCGGTGCGTCGCAGTGGTCGGTGGTACAGAACACACACACACATACACACGGTTATCATCAACATTACTAAAAAACATAATACTCATTTATTCAAATGCAGTGGGGGAGGGTTGATGTGAGATTTTCCAGCAAGCCTTCCCCCTTTTTTCCGAGCGACCCCCGTGGGTGTTCCAGGGATAAAGCACTTCATTTCCTTTTTTTTTTTGGTTCGTTCTGAGTGGTCGTCGTCATCGGAGCAGTGTATTGGTGTGGAGCAGAGATGGTAGCATGGTTTTGGTCCCAGCAAAAGCTTTTATGTTGCTTTATGCTGTGTCGGGCCCTAGCCGTAGTGTTGTAGATGAAAACACACGCCGAGAGCTTCCAGCGAGTAGAGCTCGAAGCTAATGAAACGACCGTAATCGACCGTTTTGAGCATGTTGCCCGGCAATGTGTGGGGGCGGACAGTGGATACCAGCCAGCCATCCAACGAACCAACAACAGCAACAACAACAACCAACAATTGTGGAGCTTCTCGTTTGCGAGCGATGTTGTTCCGCTGATGGAGGCGTAGAGTGAGCGCAAAGCACACACACACGCGCACGCGAGGGGTTCTGTGGTGCTCTTGAATTCATTGATTGGAAGTTATTTTCCAACGCACTCGGGAAGCTACTCAACTCCTCCCGTCCATTCTCCCTTTATAAACACAACCCGTTTGGCAATGCTATTGATGATGCTGTGCACCTCTCTCCCCCCTCTGTCATACGTTCCTTCAACCGATGGGGCGTTCGGTGTCGTTCTTGGAAAAGCTACGGGATTGTGCTAGTAACAACAGCAGCAGCAGCAATAAAAGCAACTAGCAGCGCGGCAAAGCGCGACAGTGAACGTTTAAACACAAAAACAAAGAAGAGAGGGAAACGAAAAGGAAAGAAAGACAAGTGAAGAAAAAAAAAACACACACACATAATAAAATACAACTCCACATCACGTTTAGAGAACATGATTCTCTTTCTAATTCTCTCTCTCTCTCTCTCTCTCTCTCTCTCTCTCTCACACACACACACACACACGCTCCTACTACGTTCTTCGTCGGTTCGAAATGATGACATTGCTCTGAACCTGGGCTGCCCAATTCATTGTGAACCTAGGACGGGAGTGTACACGCGGTCGGCATGGAGAGCAGCATGAAGCACAACTCCATCCCAACATCAAGGGGATGGGGGGGGGGGGAGGGGGGGGGAGGAGGAAGGTACGTACCACCCCACATGCAGCCGAGTGCTCGGAGAATGTTTTTCAAAAATGAGAAAAGCAAATCGAGAGAGAGTGGGAGAGAGAGAAACCGCGAGCTCCGATGATACGAGAGGCTGCGCGCGTGCGTCCGTCTAGAAACGCGACACTGAGACGCACACACACACGCACACACGCACTTGGTTGCAAACTTTTAGTGTCCAAAAACACTAGTAGCTTCTGGACTAGTAGCTGTCAAATTCCGGCCTGCAATTGTCAAAATATGGTCATTTGGGGGATGTTGGAATGTTGGAAGCCATTTCTACACCCTGAACGAGCTGGACGGGCCACCCTTTGAGTGCTGAGTGTTTGGTTGGATCGCGAGAACTGTCAAAAAAGGACCTGCCACGACCTGTCAAACAGTTTACAGAACCCTGCCTGCTGATTTGCCCTGAACAGCCCTGTTGCGCTCTTGTGTGGTGTGTGTTGTGCACCACTGCACCATTTCCATCGCCTGCTAGAAAGGAAAGGAAACGTCAATGAACTGGGTCCCAAAACAAACGCAACGAATGTGGTAGGACACAATCATTCTGTTATCAGCGGGATTGCCTACAAACGTTGTTATAATATTACAATTTTCCCAAAATCTACACATGTTCGATCAGTCGGCTCCTTCCTGACACCAGGTTCTGCAACATTCCGTTGGCCGTCAAACGAACGCGTGTGGAGCAGTAGGGAGCGTACGTGTAATAGCAAACACACAAACTGCTCGTCGGGTCATGGTATCATCCATTATCATGTGTTCCCACCACCACACATAGCAAGAAGAACACTTTATCCTTTTGGCTTGTCAAACATCATTACCGTCATCATCATCATCGTTCGCCTCTTATCCATCACCAACTTCTTTCTTCATCTAAAATAAGCATAATCGCACGTAGCGAGAGAGCTACACCTCCTTATGCGCTGTTTATTGGTACGCACACGGGGCGATGATGATGATGATGATGATGTTGGCGGCGGCGATGACGATGATGATGCTCCATCATCAAGAACGCAGGGAAGACGCTGCTAATCATGGGAAAATTCCAACGAATTCTCAAATGCGTGACCGATACACGTAACCGTACCGTTTTCGCTGCGTTCGTTCATTGGTGTCTGGCGTACACACGCGTACAGGAGAGCGAAAGAAAGAGAGAAAGGGTGCGCATGAGAGAGAGAGAGAGAGAGAGAGAGAGAGAGAGAGAGAGAGAGAGAGACGGCGAGATGGAGCGTACATGATAATTCTGGTTCTACATGGCATACGTGTGCGTGTTTGTATCAGTGTGTTGTGGTTTTTTTTTGTGTTCTGCTGTGAGATGTGAAGTTCCACGATGCAGAATTTTCGTGTGTATGTGGAAATAATACGGAAAACACAAACATGAAGAACGCAATCCACCACACGGTGCAGACAACGGGAAGTTATGAAATTTGTGCAGTATGTAATACTGTTAAAATAAATTATAATCAGAACAACACTGGAATGAGCTGAAACTTACCTGGGCTTTGAACAATCGATTCCCGATAAATGGAGGCTTCCAAGGTTTTGGGGCTTCAAAATGTATGGGGGGGGGGGGCGCTGAATTCTTAGTACGTCGGTTCATCGCTCCAAAAAAAAAACACACACCTTTCCACACCGGAGTGTGTGTAATGCACATCATTTGAGGACTGTCTTGGGAGACGGTCCAACCAACACACATCGCACCATCAAAAAAAAACCTCCTGCCTCTCACATGCCCCGATGCTTTCTCACGGCACAGCGACGGGGGTACTACAGCGGGAGTGGATTTAATGAACGGGCAGCACACAGGAATGTTACCAAGCGCGAACACACAATCATCATCATTCACGTCCACACACACACACACACGCGCGCGCACTATAGATGAAGCGAGGACGGTGAGCGAAAGAACGGCGCGGGGGACTCGAAGGAGACTGAGAAAAGAGCAGCCAGTCAGTCAGCCAGCCTACCGCGAGAACGCACAAACAAACGCGAACACGGGCCCTGCATGGTCTGTGTGTGTTTGTGTGTATGTGTGTGTACGCGCCTACTACACACCGTTGATGATACTGGTTGCTAGCTGCTAAGCGCTGCCCGTGCAAGCACAGCAACCCCGCGCCTGTATGTGTGTGTGTGTGTGTGTGTGATTGTGTGTCTTATTCTTCTGCTTGAAAAACAAGTTCCCGTTGCGCTTGCAAACGGAATGAAGAAAGAAAGAAGGGAAAAAATAATACACACAGGCATACACACACACACACACACACACACACACACGAGCGAGCGCACGCTACACACAAAGAGCTGGGAGGGATGCAGAGAGTGTGTAGGCTCGCTCTGTGTGTGCCGTTTTGCTGCACAAGTGGACAAGAACATTCCATCCACTATCGCTGCTGTTGCTTCCTCCCCCCCTTACAATCCCCTTTTTAACGATGTGTATGCGTGCCTGTGTTTGTGTGTGTGTGTGTGCGTCCGCTAGAGCTCAAATATGCTCAAAGAAATCTATCCGGTTTTCGTCCACTTCTACCACAACCAGGCCCAGGCTACTTAGTTTTGTTTCAGCCTGCTTCTTTTGCTTCTCCGTTCTTCGTCCGTTTGACCCCCATCCTTCCCTTCCTTCCCCATTCAACAGCCCGTCTCATTGATCTCGTTTTCTGCACTTTATCGCAGTTGCTTCTTTTGTTTTCACTGCTGCTGCTGCTGCTGCTGCTGCTGCTGCTGCTGGTTGTGAAAGAAAGCCCACGCACGCACGCACGCAAATGCACATACACACCTACGCACAGGGGGTGCTGTCGCGCTGCAAACTGCTCCCTTACACACCTACGCACACGGTGGCTCCGTGCACCAACACGAAACTTATCCGGGGTTTGGGACGGTGGTTTCTTATTATTTTCACGACACCCCCGCGCTTGGGGTGGAGCACATACATACACACACACACACGCAGTGACACGTATTTTTCTTCCCCCCCGCGAGGTACGCTAACCTCAAACGCTGCTCTCTACACCGTACCGATTGATTTCCTGCCAGCGGGCGATTGCAATTCACAAAATTCTACCACGTTCTACACCCTCCCCCTGCATTTGCGCCCACACCAGCATGGGTGGGTGGCTGAGTGTATGAGTGTGTGGTATTTGGTCACTGCAAGCAAAACACTCGACGCGATACGCGGCACACACGCGAAGCACACTGCTAGAGGTAGCGCACAGCACTGACCGAGCAAGAGGAATCACTGCACGGCGACACAGAGATACGATACACACAGTGTGAGAGTGAGTGAATGAGAGAGAAAGAGAGAGAGAGAGAGACAGAGAGAAGGAGCGAGAGCAGGTTTGCTGCTTCTGCTTTGGGCTGCTGTGCGTGCACCGCGCGCGCACACACATTCGCAAAGAGAAAGAAAACGGTGTAGACGGTGGTAAAGGTGCGCGTGCTTACGCGCCTGCCCGTGTATTGGTGTGTTCGAGAGCACCACTGTGTGCCCGTTGTCATTCCGCCCGACACCTGCGTAATGATGGATGGTTCACCCCTTTCCATTCAATCGCGGTCGTGCATGTTGTACAAAGATGATTCGTGAGTGAAAATCACACACACACACCGTTTCTCTCTTTTGCTCTCAGTCTGTCTCTCGCACACACGAGGCTCGTTATCATGCCCGGACTCTACCGTAAAGTGCAGTAACGCACACCACGAATAACACGGAACGGGCACCAATATACACCACACACCCACACCCACACCCACAACACACACACACACGGGCACAATGAGCAGAAGAAGTACGACAGAGATGCGGGCATTTAACGTGCCACTGTTTTCAACCCACTGAGTAAATTGCACTTTACGAAAGCAGCAAAAGATGCTCGTGGGTTTTCCACCTAGCGACCCAAAATGCCAAACACATACACAAACGCTGTTGAACCACTTCTTCCTCACTTCTTTTGCACACCACTGTAAAGGTGAGCTGAGGGCATACGGGAGTAGATATTCGCCTCCAATTCAATCCTACTTCCTGCCTAAGCACAACAACTCAGCAGTGCAGCTAACTAAACATTACCTTCGGCTCATTGGGCCGGATGAAGAACGTCTTTGTCGAACTAATTCACACAGAATAATGGCACACTAGGCACAGCGCCGAACGCAAGACGAATCCGTGTGTTTTCCTTCTGTGCTCACTGTTTATTTTCTCAGATCTGTCAGACGGTTTAGCATGCGAGGTTGAGCGCTTGACGTTTCGCTTGACGCCCGCTGTCAGGCTGGACTGACGTTTGGGCTACTGTCGATCCGAGCCGATGATGGACGGGATTTGTTTGTTTGCGCTAGCGCGCAATAGATGTCGCTAGTGCAGTGCAATAATTTCATGCCACGTGGGAAATTCCGTTTGAAATTTTGGTTTGAGCTCCCAACCCGCAATCCCAACCCGCAAAATCCGCCGTTGCTATAAAATCTACGACGTCGAGTCTACGTCGAGTTAAATAGTTTACTCGACCAAGCGAATTTTTGAAATAGATTTCACGGCGAAAAACATCAAAATTATGGGTGGTTTTGCTGATTTTGGGTTGTTGTATAGAATAGCAGCCACAAAAAATAAGTTTTATAGATGGCTAGAAAAAGATGATTCTTGCCCTCCCCCTTACTCCTTCCTTGCTTGTCGGTTGTGGCGATCACACCAGCTGTTCGTTCATATGCTGCTAGTGGTGGGAGTGATAACGCTTGTCTGCTGTCTTCTTTATCCGTTCTACCAGATCACAGTCGCTTTGTGTGACGTCGCTTCCCATCACCTCCTTCATTCCCCTCTTTCTCCCAGCGGCTATTGGCGAATGCTTGACCTTGTGTGAGCGCGCCTGGCTTGGGGTTATTGTTTTTTTTTCCTTCCCGTTTTTTTGGCTGCTGATGCATTGCGCGCTGGCTCGCGCCGTCGTTCGAATCTGGATTTGATCAACGCGCAAGTTGTCGTGTGGATGGAATCGATTTACCGATCGAGCTATTTGCCGGATCGATTGAATGCATGCTTCGTACGGGTTTTATATTGTTTGTTAGCGCAGTTAGTTGCGCTTGTGCTAAAAAAAGAAGAAGCAATCAAAGTACAATTATCAATGCACTAGTACGCACATGTGAAGCCAACCAATGATTAGTTAAACTCAACGGAAAGGCAAATGTTCAAATGAGGAATGTTATCATTGAACACATGTTGTCTTTCCATTTATTACTTTTTTATCAATAATGCACAAACCCATCCAATCCTCCCCTACCCCTCTCCCTCCCTTCATCCCTACCAATGGGGATTACAAGTAAGGATGCATGTTGTACTGTCTTCTTGTTTATTACCGGGGTCTACTCTTCGGAAGAGATAAAGGAACGTCTCCCCCGCCTCTTGCTCGATGCTGTAAGCGAGGAAGGCCCCGCCTCGACATGGCTGGCGCACGCATCGCTCGCTCGCGTTGCCTGGCTTGCTCCTTCTCTCGCCTTTTTTTGGAGACGCATCATCGTTGCGGATGGTGCGGCGCGGTCATGTTGCTGCCTGGCGGGTGGCATAGAGAGTTGTGTTCTAGCCCTGAACACGCCATTGACACAGCATGCGTAAGTGACGTTTATGCTGCATGCATTGTCGATAGCGCTGCGGCTGCGCTCGGGGATTGGCTGTGGCGACCGGCCCCCGGGAGCCTCAAATGCCGGCGATGCAGCCGGACCTTTTACACACCAAGGTGCTCCACGCGTCCCCACATTCTATGGATTGCTTGATTGGTTTCGGCTTCCCGTCGTTGTCGTGATACCCGAACACAATACCACAACATAACCGTCCTAGGTTCAAGCCCCGTATGGTCCAGCTCAGGACTGGCTATCCCGCTATGGGTAAATCAATTAGTAAAGTCAACTCGCATAACTTAACAACATACTCGTCTTCGGTTCAATCCTCGTATGGGCTGACTATCCGGCTGCCGGCATGAACGCGCAGGGCGTTACGCCAAGATGAAGAAAAACAGGAGATCCGCGTCCAAGAGTTCTTGAGGCAGGTAGAAAAACAATGGTTGTTGTGTAAAATAAGAAAAAGATAAATAAACTTTATATGATCCTCCGCTCATAAGATTGATGTAGACAATATTTTTGATTTCATTTTTAACAGAAATTTCTTTTCAAAGTGTGGCTGGAAGGAAGAACATTTACTTACAAAAAATGCATGTTGCTCCCTTCCTGTATGTCCTTCCCGCTCCCCCTCCAGCTCGCTTCGCTCTCGTCCCCCATTGTTTAGAGCCCATCGTCGCTCCGGAACAATGTGCGCTGCTGCACACAACCCACGCTTTCATCTTTTCATCTCACCTCTTCGACTATCACCCTTCCCGCTCCTCCTTCCCTTCTTGTTTGCCCACCATTTCCATACTCCCTTCCCTTTTTTTCCTTTTTGATTCATGTTGCTGTTCGATAAGGCTAGCATAGTTTAGTATACAAGGTACGGACAGGGCGGATTAACCAGTACGCAGTGGCGGATAAAGGGTATTGGGGGGGGGCTCTAGGCGATAAGACGAGTTGAGGCCCCCTGTAAATGGTGTTCTAAGGGTGGGGGGGGGGGGGGGTTTCGGCACTGCTTGCTGTAGGGATATTTAACAGTAAACGTGAAAAAAAAATTGCTGGGGGGGGGGGGGGAAGGGAGGTGTGCAAATGATTCGCCAGCCTCGGGGCCCCAACGTCCATCCCTCCGGGGGCCCTTGTCGCTAGTACTCTGTGCATAGGCATACTATAGACTAGCGAACTACGGAGCCCCTAAACCGGCGGGGCCCCAGGCGACCGTCTAGTCCGCCTTCCGTTAGATTCGCCACTGCCAGTACGCAAATAAAGCGGCCGTGTGGGGCCCCCGCTCAAAAGTAAAATCGACTCGCTCGACACATTCGTGTGACCGCTTAGGGCCTCTACACCTGTTAATCCGACACTGGGTGCGGATCGTCCTACCGGGTGGGAACCATCCGTAAACGATCCGGATCATTTGGGCCGACTCGAACTCGTTGCTCATACCAGCGCTCCGTGGAGCCACGTGATCGATTGAAGCCCATGGCCGATAAGACCCCACAGCTCCCTGCCATCTTCCTGATCTCTTTGTTGTACAGGTGATCTTGCATCCCTTACGAGCCGAGGCTTAGCGCAGCAATTCAAGCCACATCCTCCCGTACACAGTTTCTTCTTCTTTGACGTAACGACCAATACTGTGGACCGGGCTGTAACGGCTTCTTGACCTTACTAAAACCATGTTATCGGATGGTAAATTCTTCAAATATGAGGAATGGTCCGGATGAGAATCGAACTCGTCTGGCTCGTAGGAAACGGTTTAATCACAGCATGCGTTCAATGAACCTGTGTGCATGTCGAATAGAGCAGCAGAATGACGTTTAAAATGCATTCTGCCGTTTAGTTTAAAGGGTATACAATATGTGGCATTTAATTGTTGCTCGTCCGTATAAAATGATCCAAATCTACACACAACATCATACATGTGCTTTAGGTTTTTGTTTAAATTCAGGACCAAAGGCCGGGCTGTGTAGCTAAATTGTGTTGTTGTGCTAGCCAAAACGTTGTCCATACAGTGTGGCACATAAACGTGCACAAATTTGTGCAGCATTGGGTGTGTCACAGCCATTGCTTCTAACAATTTACATTTAACTAACTAACGGATCAGGAGGATGATGATCGTTCCCAGCCGATGCCACACATGGGAATAACAAGGAGAAAGAAAACTCCCTCACGAGCGAGAAAGAGCAGCAACAACCACACCTTTGCGCCTATAACATGGTGAGAATGCGATGGGACACCATCGTCTGTGAGCGAGAGCGAAACAGAAGGCAGAACCATAATCTTCCCATCCATAATCAGCCACCATAATTTGTGTGTGTGTGTTCGCCCCATACAAATGGTATAATTTTTATTTTCGCTTGGTCGAGAATCGCGGCGAAAACCGGATTTTGCGGTTAGGGAGAATGAAAAAAGAACATGAAATACGCGAATCGGCGTCAGTGGAATTGTTGTAATTGTTAATTTGTATGGAAAAGGTGTTTATTCTACCAATTTAAAGGTTTAAATATTCGTTAACGATGTATTGAAATCATTGTAGAAAATATTGTCAATTTAAAACCGGATCGTGTACTGTTTATGATTACCATACTTTGAAACTTGATTGACTAGTTTTACCTTAAATCATTCGTACATCTGTATCTCTGTATTTGGCTAATTATGAATCTATTCTCCAAACAGTTTAATAACAAACCCATAGAGGAGCACAATGTGGAAAATATACATTTTTAGTGAAAAAAAAATAGCACATCAATCAGCATCAATTGCTGAAACGAAAGCTTCCATCGGATTTACAGTGCAGCTCTTAGTATGGCGAAGCCATACTACGCTTTACAGCACAAAGCAGAAAAGAGAATTCACAGCTCACCCGACCCATAAGAACAGATGACACCAAAGACGACCAACAGAAAGAACCAACTTTCCATAACTTTCTTTGCATGTTAATGCTGACCAAACTGTTTCCTTTTGTGGTATGATGCTGCAATAGAAGAAAAATAACATTGTCAAGAATCAGCTGGCTTAGTTCACGCCAGCAAAGAAGGGGATATCATGTTTCCAGCGTTTCCATTCGCGAACGTACCCTAAATTATGCACAAGCTGCCAAGAATCTCGCAATCTTGAGTCGCATGTCTCGAGACCACCGTGAACCGAATGCACGCTTCGTGTGGTAAAGATCGCTAACCGCACGGCCAACGTTTCTATTCGTAGAATCCTCCATGCACCACCAGCCAGCCACCCCAGGGAAGGGAGGTGGAGAAGATAAGTTCTACCTTCGCCTCCTTTCCTGCCCGGTCCCTCCTTTCCACTGTAATGGCTTATCAGCGTAAGACAAAAGCCACACAGTGCTTTCGCTTCCGGTAGGCGCTCCGGAAGCTTCGACACGGTGCAGCGGTGCAGTTGCAAGCGCGATGGGAACGCATTGTGCAGCCTTATCGTGCACGTAGTACTTGTACCGTTGCGCTGCACTGTTCGGCGTGCACTGTCAGTGGGAAGGAACGGGGAGCGATGCTGCCGCCTTCCGAACCCGGATTCCGATACATCCTGGGTAGGTATGGTACGGTTCTAGCAGTGGGAAAGTATAGCCAAGGTAAGGCAAAGGACACTTTTGGGATGCGTTTAAGAATGCATTGAATTGGTGTAGCAGGAAGTTCGTGTTGGATTGCATTTTGGGCAGCTTCGAGAGCGCATAGTGGTGGGTTATTATTTTAGCAGATTGAAATTCTTGCCAAGATTATTTGAACTGAACTCCCGAGGAAATTGCCCAAAAGTTTCCACAATTATATCTGCAGTCTACAGTGAGCTGCAGTTGATATAAGTCAAACTATAGGATGGTTTCCCACCACTTGGCGTTTGCTTTTGGCACACTTTTTGAACTCTTTGTGACGTTAATTCAAAACCTGTTAAAATCGCCAACAAAACATCCATGCTTCAATATCAGAAAGTGCTTCGAATGTGTCAGAATCGCTGTAAAATCCCTCTGTATAAAACCATAACAGCGTAAATCCACAAACCACACACCACCGACCAATTTGTACTGTGTTTTTTTCACTTCAATGCCAGCCAATATGTGTCCATGTGTTCGGGCCACGCAATATCTCATTTTCTGGCCACATTCCTCAATCGCATGTTTGTAAGTGCAGCGTTTCATATTCATTCGCGCATCCTTGGCTCTTCCGGGTGCGCGATGACGCGATGAAATGTTCCATTAATGTGTACAGATTTTCACCCTTCTCCGGGGAGATGGGCGTAAATAAATAACAAAATACCGCAACAAAAGCTGTCGCCAGGAAACTCTCCCCTCTACAGGTGAGTTGGATGAAATTTTGAACGATTAAAGTCAGTTGCTGGCGAGACGCCGTGAGTTGAGGGGTGGCCGCAAAGACGCGTTCGCGTATGCGGTGGTGGTGCGGACAGTGAAAACACGAAAAAACGGGCAACAGCTGGAACTATGGGCATGCACAATCCGCTATCAGCAAAGCGGTGGTTTATTATTTCAAGTGCACGAAAACATGGGACTGCACTCGGCGCGGTACGACGACCCATGGTTTGGCACGCACATGCTTGGGGCTAGCCAGGAAGGCAAATGGGTGGTTTGGAAGAGGAGGAGGAAGAGGACCCTCTCCCAGCCAAACGTTCAATATGATTTGTGTTGTTTTAAGCAAGTGCCCTTAAACCCTGGCCGCCCTGGGAGTGAAGTTGGTGGAGGGATCTGGGGCCAAATGTATGGGGTATTGTTTTTGTTTCAACTTTGTGGAGCTTTTGTCACCCGGGCAGAGGCTGAGTGATGAGTCCAACTTTTCGGGCACGGTCGGAGCATTTTCTACCTGCACATACACATGCCATTGTCAAGGTGCAAGATTGAGTTTTTGGAATTGGAGGGAAAAGAATGAATATCACGGCAGCTAAGCGGATTGATCATAAATCACACACGCCTCAGAACGGTGTGCGTGTTTGTTTTGGGTTTGTCCAGGCGGAAGGTGCAGTTTGTTTTGCAGTGATTCGTGCCTCTCTCTCTCTCTCTCTCTCTCTCTCTCTCTGATGGAAAAGAAAAACACACAAGGTAGGTAAGCATCGTGCGGTACGGTCCCGAGCCACTGTATCAATCAAGCTGTCAAGCTGTAAAGGTAGTTTATTACTTTGCAATTGTAAAACAATGAATGAGGATGGCAGTGGACATGCGTCATTGTATTGCGAAGGTTAGTTTTTGTTTCACATTTTTGGGGTGGTTTGGATTTATTAGTTTTTCATCATAACTTAAACTTGGAGCTGGGTGAAATTGCAATTCTCAATATCAATTGCATGACATCCAATCCTTTATTAGGTCTTTTGAGGGTTCATAGTGTTGGACAGTATAGACATACTGAAAAAAATTACAAAGACCTTTATCTCATGCTTAATTCATCCAATTATCCCTAGTTTCGTCGAAATAGAATACTTACTTGCTGGGCGCTACAACTACTTTGTGGTCTTGGTCTGCCTCAGGAGTGTCCGAAAACGGGCACGGCTTCGCCCCTTCGTCTGCCAGTCTATTTTCCCGGCCTTAATGGCGGACGCCTCCACGCCATCTTGCCACCTCAATTTGGGCCTTGTCTCATCTGTCCCACCGGACCCTGGCGAGCTTGATACGCTGCACGACAGATAAAAGTAGCCGTTCAACTCGCATAGCTCGTCGTTATAACGGCTCCTCCATTGTCCTTCCATACATACGGCAAAATCCTTCTGAGTATCTTCCTCCCCAACGAGCCTAAGAAGGTTTCGCCAGATTTGGACAGTGTCCATGTCTCGGAGACATATGTGAGCTTCGTTCGTCGCGGCAGGTTCTTTGAGTTGAACTGCTTTCTCAAGCTGTAGAACAAAAACAGCAGGGTATAATTCAGCCAATAAGTATCTACAGAAACACAGCTAAACAGACTTTAAACACTCTCAAACTATGAAGTATAGCTTTGATGTACATCCCTGTGACCGTTGCATCGTGGAACATGCTGCTTCGCAGTCGACGCTAAGTTCGTCTTGCTTCTCCACGTTCTGGGATCATCTGTATGGGTCTGTATGTGCTGTTTTTTATTTATATAAAAGGATAATTAAAATTTCCCGATACAGCGCCATTATTTTAACAATTCACATTTAAAGAATTGCTGGCAAGAAAAACCAATAGCCTTCTATTTGCTCTATGTTTTCCCGCGTTCAACCTAAAGAGATTACCATTGATTCCCTCTACGAAAATTATTTCGTTCGCAATATTGATTGAACAGTTTGTAGCATATCTGCTATACAGAACTTATTATAATACACACTATCAGCTATAGACACATTGTAACACACTTCGGAAAGCCAAATCACACCATTGCAACACGTTCATTATAA